>NC_041391.1:243638058-243685026 GCF_002162155.2 Triticum dicoccoides
CCGGAGTCGGATCTGTTCAGATCCACTCCGGGTGGATGAGATCCACCGGTCCCTCCATCCAAACGCGCCTGCCCCATCCCCGGATCTCTCCGTCCCAGATCCCTCCGTCTCGCGTGGACTTTCGCGGAGGTAAAAATCCACTAAGTCCCCAGATCTGTAACATTTTTGTGCCCTATTTGACCTGCCATAACTCTGTGCAGAATGCTCTGTTTAGTGCGTGTAATATGTAAAATTGTTCACCTCGACGAGTACCTCATTTCATTCCATTGCATCATTTTCATTTGAGCTCATATTGATGCCCGAAATGCTGTTGGAAGAGTGCATGTTGATGTTAATCTGCTGGTACTGTTATAACTTGCTCTTTTGTTATTTTTGCCATGATTGATGTGTGCATCTTATGAACTTGAGCCCTACATGAGTTTTGAACTATGATTTGCCATCTTTGCAGTGGTGCCATCAATGTATTTTTGTGAGTTGTGTAGTGAGTGCATCAAGCTTGTTAAGTAGGGTACTTGCTGTTGCTGTTTTCCCGACTGATTCTGTTATATTTTGTTGCTATGTAAACCTGCTGCTACAAGTCATTCTATGCATAATATGGAGATGTTCACTAAGGATGTTTTGTTATACATGTCATGCTCTATCCATTCATGCCCCTGGTTGCATTTATAGCCTGCTATAACTTGTTGTAATCTTGCTCTCAAATTGCTAAATAATGTTGCTGTCAGCCTGTTAACATTAAGTTCAATGTTGCCATGAGCTTTGCTAGTGATCCATGCACCCTATGAACTTGCTCTTGCCATGCTTAGCTTCTCAAACATGTCTTCTTACTGTTGGTTTCCTTGCCATGCCATGTATTGCTCTGTGGTGAGTGGTTCAAGCTCACCAACATCCTTACTTATTGTTGTTTCTGCCATGTATGAATCTGTCATATAACTTGCCATGTTTACATGGGTGTCATCATATTTTCTTTGCCCTTTTGGCTCTATGTCAGTAAGGGACTTTTGTTATATGACATTAGTAGATTCATGCCATGCCTTTGTTTGCCATGATAAGTTCCTGTAACATGTCGTTTGATAGCTCTAAACATTGCAACCTGATGTTATTTCTGCTAAGCCTGAAACTGTTATTATTTGCAATCTTCCCATGTCCTTTTGAGCATGTTCTAGTAGCTTCTTTTTTTTGAACACAGACGTCAGGGACGTCCGGCTTTAAATTAATAAAGCCCTCAACATAGGCAGCGTACATAAATGAACAACCAAACAAACGGAGGTCACCATGTTCTAAGGCATGCCACAATGGTCACGACAGCGAGATAAAGTGCAGTACATGGCCTAACCAGCCAAACTAATGAGCATGCAGGCTCGGGGGGATCCAACACCAAAAGGACTGCCCATCCCTATGAGGCAGCAGACGAAGGAGACGGAGCTCGTGACGCTGAGTAGACGGAGCGAAGTCGTGCGATAGCTTGTCGATGAAGATCAGAGTCCTGTTGCCTTCCCAGCGGAGCCCACTGCTGCAAGAATAAGATGCATTTGAATATAACATCAGCGGGGTGAGAGGGAAACACTCCCTCAATAGTAAGCTTGTTATGAATGTTCCATAAGGCCCATAACATGGCCGAGGCACACGCCCACATGATCTGGCGCAGAGAGCCCTGGATCGAGGATAAGAGTGACACGAGCTCAAAGCGTGAGCGTGGATCCCAATCCACCCCAGCGGCCTCACGGACCGCACTCCAAGCAAAGCGCGCCAAAGGACACCGGAAGAACGCGTGGTCAGCATCTTCTGCGTCAGCACACAAAGCGCAAGGGCCGGAAGCGGGGCCATTGCGCTTAGCTATATTGATAGAGGTAGGAAGGCGATCTTGGCATAGTTTCCATAGGAAGACCTTAATCTTTAGCGGGATTCACGCCTTCCAAAGCCCCGTGGCTGCCATAGGAGCATGGCCGCGACATAACTCGCGATACAGGGACTTGACAGTGAACTTGCCAGAGCCCGAAAGTCTCCAAGAGACCACGTCTGCGGAGTCCGACAGACGCACATTTGCTAACAGAGCCCGAAGGCGATCCCAATCTTCCAGCTCCGACCCCACAAGCTCTCTTCTGAAGTGTATAGGGGGCGGAGTGGCACTAAGGGCCGAAGCAACCAATTGGTTGGGCTCAACCGCAATGGAATAGAGATGGGTGAACTCCGACCAAAGAGGCTGCTGGCCTATCCAAACTTCGTGCCAAAAACGCGTGGAGCGGCCGTTATTAACCGAGAACCTCGCACCCCTGGCGAAGTATGGTTTGAGGGCTTGGATGGAGGTCCAGAATGGGGACCCCTGAGGTGTTGCCTCAAAGAAATTCCCATGTGGGAAATACTTAGCACGAAGGAGGTCAATCCAGAGGCCGGTCCCTCCCTGGGACAACTTCCAGATCCACTTGCACATAAGCGTTATGTTCATCAGCTTAGAGTTGATGATCCCGAGGCCCCCCTGGGCTTTAGTTCTGCAAACAGCTTGCCACTTAACCATGTGGTACTTCCATTTAGGGCCCGCTCCTTCCCAAAAGAAACATGCCCGCGGTGTGTCCATTTTCGTGTGGACCCCATCAGCCAACAAGAACATACCCATGGAAAACACTGGTAGGGATGAGAGGCTGGAGTTGGTAAGGATTAGTCTTGCCCCTGAAGACATAAACCGGCCTCTCCACGGACATACCCGGTCCGCCACCTTAGTGGTGAGAGGTTCCCAATCGGCAATCGAGCATTTCTTCTTTGCGATTGGGAGGCCGAGGTAGGTAAACAGAAACTTCCCAAGTTTGCAGTTAAGCAAGTTGGCAACCCATTCACTTTCGGCCGCGTCCATCCCTATGGACACCACTTCACACTTGTGGAAGTTAATTTTTAGCCCAGACATGAGTTCAAAACACAGCAAGATGGCCTTAACCATTGTGATACTGTGAGCGTCCGGTTCAAAAAGGAGAAGAGTGTCATCCGCATACTACAAGTGTGACACGCCTCCTGGGATCAGGTTACCGACCACTCCCCTAATGTGGCCAGCTACGTGAGCTTTGTCTAGCATGGCGCCCAGGGCATCCGCCACAAAGTTGAAAAGCAACGGTGAGGCTGGGTCCCCTTGACGTAGCCAACACTTGTTGCGGAAGAAGTTCCCTACTTCTCCATTCACCGCTATCGCCGTTTGGCCTCCCGAGACCAATTGCATTATACGGTGAACCCAAACCGACGAAAATCCTCGATCCAAAAGGATTTGTCGGAGGAACTCCCAGTTCACTCGATCGTACGCCTTCTCAAAATCTAATTTTAAAAGAATCGCCGGCTGGCGAGTGCGTTTGAGCGAGTGAACGATTTCTTGGAGGGCCAACGGTCCCTCCAAAATGTTGCGACCACGGATAAAAGCCGACTGATTCCTACTAATAATATGATGAGCTACCGGAGATAGGCGCGTAGAACAAGCTTTAGAACAAATCTTAAATGGGACATTGATAAGCGCAATTGGGCGGAAGAGTCTAATGTTGTCCGCGCCCTGGACTTTGGGGATAAGAGAAAGAACCCCAAAGTTAAGGCGGGAGATATCTACTGTACCACGCATAAACCAGTTACATACTTCGAAAATAGGTCCTTTGAGCACTTGCCAAAACCTTTTGAACATCACCACCGGCCACCCATCTGGTCCCGGGGCGGTGTTAGTTTTCATCCCAAGGGCGGCCTGGTCGATCTCCTGGGGAAGGAAGGCGAGGCCCAAGCCTTCATTCTCCTCGTCCGTGACCCGCAGCGCGGGGTCCCAAACATCTGACCGCAGCCGAGCCCGGGACTCCTGCTTGGAGCCCATCAACTGGATGTAAAAGTCATAAATATGCCGAACAATATCCTATTGACGCAAAAGGAGCCCCTACTCAGATTGCAGTCTTAGGATGGCGCATTTACGGCGCCGGCCGTTAGCATAGGCATGGAAATAGTGTGTATTCGCGTCCCCCTTGAGCGTCCACTTGATTCCACCACGCCTACGCCAGTACTCCTCCTCAGCACGTAGGAGGGCCTCAACTTGGGCCTCTACAGCGTAGCGCTGGGCCCAGTCTTGCTCCGAGAAGACCTGTGAGTCCGCACCTGCATCCATACGGCCGAGGTCCGCGACCAAACGCGCACGGAGCAGCTTATCCTCACGACCCTGGTTGGCCCCCCAGCCTTTTAGAGCCGCACGCATCCCCGCCCCTGCGGCAATCCAGAAATCCATGGGCCCACGCGTGTGCCCGATCCGGGCAACACAAGTCTCCCATTTGGAGAGGAAGATTTGCTCGAAATCCGGGTGCTCAAACCACGCAGTCTCAAAGAAAAACCGGGGGCTTCGTTTTAACCTATCCTCCCCCGAGGAAAGTATCAGAGGGACGTGATCCGACCCGATCCTCGTTTCAGCGTGTAGGGAGCACATGGGAAATAGCATTTCCCACTCCGCAGACATAAACACGCGGTCAAGCACAGACCGAACTGGTGTAAGCTGCTTGTTTGTCCAAGTGTAACGTGCGCCCACGCGGGCCACTTCCCTAAGGGCCATTGATGCTATCGCGTTATTAAACATGGACACCCTTGTCCAGTTAATAATCCCGTTTGTTCTTGTCCGCCCCCGAGCGGATTAAGTTGAAATCCCCACCGACAATCAGCGGCAAGTTGCGCACACCTAAGGCCGCAACCTTCTCCTGTAGTTCCCCCAAGAACTCCTGAGAGTGCGAGTGGTCAGCCTGGCCATACACCACGATAACCTCCCACTCGCGGAGGGTTGCGCGATGGCGAACGTGTGCCAACACGAAGAAACGACCGGCATCCCACGTCACCACCTCGCAGCAAGCTAGGCTGACACCAAGAAGTAGGCCCCCCGAGTGGCCCACTGCAGGCACCCAGTGCCATGCGAAGCACTCGAGGGGATCGATGGCTAGCAGGTCTCGGTGAGAGAATTCAGTTTTAATGGTTTCCAGCAAGCCAACGACGTCGATATCCTCAACGTGAATAAATTCTTTTAGCTGGGTCCGCCTCCCTAAGTGGCCGAAGCCTCGGATGTTCCAGAAGATGAAATGCATTAGATTATGTGATTGCGGAGGCGGATACCGCGAGCGGTAACCGCTTTGGCCACACGCCGTGTCTTGACAGGACCATGGGCTGAGGGGGACGGCGCAGCCCCTGCTGCTGTGTCCACCCGATCGGCCGCGCAACACGCACCAGAGAAGCCCCTGCTTCTTCTGCTACTGCGCAACATGGGCTGCCGCTGCCTGGGCCAGCGCGGCCTACGCAATTTCTTTAGCCCGGATGAGAGATAGGAGCTCTCGCGCCTCCCCCTCATCAGACAAATCTACCCCACTATCCGCTAAAATACCCCCGAGGCGCTCATCCGAATAATCATAAAAAATCGTAAAACGGGGTAGGGGGTTACCTTCGGTCTCCATGTTCTTCTGAGCCACCAGGAGCTGAGCGCGATGAAGAGCAGGGAGGTTGCCCTTGGCGCCTTTCGATCGAGAACTCGCCCGCTCCTGTGCCACCGGGGTCGCCACCACCGCCTTGGAGCGTTTGGCCATGGAGATGGGCACCGCCTTGGTCACCTCCGCCCGAAGCGCGTCCGAAGGCGGAGGGGGAGCCGCCGGCGAAGGCCCACCAACCGGACCCCCAGGGGAGGCCAACGCCATCACCACCGGCCGGTGCGAGACAGGCGTGCCCGCACGGACCGATGGTGGGCTCACCGGCGCCACCAGAGGGGTCTTGCGGCCCGCCGGCTTCTTGTGGAGCCGCACCCCGCCGCTACCAGGACCGCGCGCAGACATGGGGGAACGCGACGTGACAACGCGCTGCCCACCCACATCCGCAGCCACCGGGGAGACGAGCATGGAGCGTCCCTCCGAATCGCACGAAGCCGAAATGCCCTTGTCGAGGTCGAGGCCGAGGGACATGTTGGAGCCATATTGATTGAAGCCCATCTTGTTGCTGCCCACGACCACTTGGCGCTCCTCCAGATCCTTTGCAGCCCCCGAAGCTGGGGCCACGGCATCGGAAGCCTTGTCCTTGAGGCCCAGCTTATCCCAGGTCGCGGTGTCGATGGAGTCGTCACCCATACTTGTGTCCTTGTCCTTGTCCTTGTCCATGTCATCCGGCCCCTTGTCCATGGTTGCAGGGGGGTGGGGAGGGGGGCATCACCCTGATTGCCACCCACCTCGGCCTCCAGCCGGATGGTGAAGCCCTCACTGTTGAACAACACTTGGACGTAACCTTTGAGCTTAGCCGGGGAGCGGCACGCAAAGCGCATCCGCACTGGACCCAGCCCCGCCAGCGACGCCTTGTCCACCTTCATCGGGCGCCCGATCATCATTGTCCCTGCCATGAGACGGTCCACGCGATGGTGCTTGGGTGGCACTCCCCAGAGCTTAACCCACACATCCGGCATGAGTTCGGCCTTGGGCGCTTCCTGAGTTGCTTCTTTGATTTCTGCCATGATGTCGTTGAGGGATAGATATAGTTTGCCACTTCGCGTCACCATCCGCTGCATGGCCTTGTTGGAGAAGACGACGGAGAACGTGTCATCTACGACGGCCGACACCTGCCAATCCCATTCCCCTTCGAAGAGGTGAGGGAGCTCTGCCTCCAAGATGGGAATCGACAGCTTGCCAGGAGCAGCCGAGATGAACGCCGCGTCCGCCACCACCGGGTCACGGATCTCCTCGCCCTCCATCTCCACGTAGGGAAGGCAGAAAAAGCCCTCGCCGGGGATGGCATTGCCCATGATCTGCAACAGCAATGGCCGCCCGCGAGTGGGGCAGTGCGCCAACGCGTGTCCCTCCTCATGGCAGACGACGCACAGGGGCTTGAAGTGGCACATGTTCTGGTAGTGGCCCACCCGACCACACTTGAAGCACTCTGGCCCGTCGGACTCCTCCACTGGGATCGGGGCATCGGCCGAACCCTTCGACGCCAACGGCCCGGCCACCAGCGGCAGCAGCGCCGGCCAGCCCCCTTCTGCTTCTGCTTCTTGGCAAGTGGATCCCCAGCCCGCCCGCCGCTCGGAGGAAGAAGGGATTCTTTCCTCTTGAGCTCTTTCTTCTGCTCTAGCCCACGGCGCCGATATTCCTCCTCCTTCTTCTTTTTGCGCTAGCGCTCCTCCATCTAATTCCTCTCTTGCTCCGCGAGCCACCAAGGAGGCGGCGGCCCCCAACCCGCCTCCTCCGCCTGAGGCGCCAGCACCTTGGAAAGCGCCTTCGCCCTCCTCTTCATCGTCGGAGCGTTGACGCTCGGCTGCCGGGATCGGGGGCGACATCGGTGTCTTCTCCACGCGACGGGATCCCATCCGCACCGCGGTAGCGAACGAGAAAGTGAGTGGGGGGGAGGAGGGGAGCAACACAGACGGCGCGCGAGGTGCCCGAATCGCCACACCTGCGAGTGGGATGCGGGAAACCCTAGCGACAGATCTAGGGCACCCTTCGGCAGCCACAACCACCTATTTATAGGCGTAGGCGGCCGCACCTCCACCATCACGATGGGCTCGGGCCTAGTCACTTGCGGGCGCAAAGCAACCGGGCCAGGCTGTCCAGGCCCAAGCACTAAGGAGCGCCCCTGCGTCCCCTCTGGCACGGGCGTGGTTGGGTCAGCCAATGGGCCCCCCAGCCCACACAATGGCAGACTGGGCCAGTCCGATAGGCCCAGCAAGGGGGCCGGCCCAGGCGGCGGTGGCACCAAAACCCTAGCCATGGACCGCATCTCCCTTGCAGGATCCGCCCCGCCGCCGTCGTCGACCCCTGTCCACTCCGGCGAGCTCACCGAGCCCGAAAGCGGCGCAGCCAGCGCCAGCTCCTGGCGCCCCTCCTCCGGCAGGGCACGCGAGCGGCCCTCAGGGCCCGCATCCACACCTCTTGGCGGTCGCCAGATCCGCGGCGCTAGGCAGCGCCCGCCACGCCCGCCAGGGGCGAACGCGCGCCGGCGACCGGCCACGAAAGAGCCCCCTGCTCCTCCTCACGGGCGACAAAGTCACCCACCGAGCACGTCGACGACGGCCTCGGCTCATCACCATCACTCACCTGACCACTTACTTGAACGGGCTCCTCCTCCTCTTCATCGTCGGAGTCGCCACCCCCCAGCACCCAAAACCTGCTGCCAGAGGGGAACGGGCGAGGGGCCTCCCACCGGGCGAGACGCAGCACCGGGCGCGCCCCACCGCCGGGCGCACTGCCATCCATCCCTCCGCCGACACCACGGGGATCCCCCCGCCGGTGCCCGCGGAATCGCCTCCCTGGTCGCCCAGTCGCACGAGAGCCGTTGGGACACCCATCCCACCTTCCCCGTTCTAGTAGCTTCTGGAGATAGCTCAGTGTTCATGTTATGTTATGCTTTACCTGTACTTCATGCCCATGCCTTTTGTTCTTATGTTGGGGTGCTGTTGCTTGTTGTTTTGATGCTTGTAAGATGCCTAGTTGTTGTTATGGACAGATTGTTGCTATAACTTGTATAGAGTGTATGTGTTGCACCGTTGCTCCGTTTTGGGTGTGCTCTATATGAAACTTGCTTAGAATTGCATGTTGTTTCATATTATCATGTTGCATCCTTGTTTTGAGGTGTTTGCTTGATGTTTGTATGCATTTTGCATCAATGCCCTGTTTAACTTGTTTTGCTCATATCTTCTAGGCCGTAGCTCCGAATCTAATGAACTTTATATGTAACTTGACTAGAATCTCGTGTAGATCATCTTCGTGCATCTTAACTTGCTGTTTAACAACTTGAACATAATGTTTATTCAGATCTGGACCAACTTTGAAACTTGCATATGAGGACTTACCGGAATTGTTATCTGTTGTTTCCGGCCTCATTTAAACTTGCTTTGATGTGTTGTTCTTGTTTGCATCATCTCTTGCCATGAGTAGCCTCATCTAGCTTTCTCATGCCTCATGCTTGATTGTGCATCATGCCTTGTTCATATGTGGTGTGTTTACTATGTTGTGTGCTTCTTCTTGATAGTTCCCGTTTCGTTGCGATCGTGAGGATTCGTTCATCTCCGCTTGGTTCGTCTTCATGGCTTCATCTTCTTCATGGACTCGTTCTTCTTCCTTGCGGGATTTCAGGCAGGATGACCGCTACCCTGGATCTCACTACTATCATTGCTATGCTAGTTGTTTCGTTCTATCGCTTTGCTGCGCTACCTATCATTTGCTCTTCAAGCCTCCCAAATTGCCATGAACCTCTAACCTTTGACACCCTTCCTAGCAAACCATTGCTTGGCTATGTTACCGCTTTGCTCAGCCTCTCTTATAGCATTGCTAGTTGCAGGTGAAGTTGAAGATTGCTCCATGGTGGACAGGATTTTGTTGGGATATCACAATATCTCCTATTTAATTAATGCATCTATATACTTGGTAAAGGGTGGAAGGCTCGGCCTTATGCCTGGTGTTTTGTTTCACTCTTGCCGCCCTAGTTTCCGTCATACCGGTGTTATGTTCCCGGATTTTGCGTTCCTTACGCTGTCGGGTGATTTATGGGACCCCCTCGACAGTTCGCTTTGAATAAAACTCCTCCAACAAGGCCCAACCTTGGTTTTACCATTTGCCTCACCACCACCTACTTTTCCCTTGGGAGTAATTAACCCAAGTGTCATCTTTATTTTAGCCCCCCCGGGCCAGTGCTTGTCTAAGTGTTGGTCCGAACCGAGCCGCCTGCGGGGCCCCCTGGGGCATCTCGAGGTCTGGTTTTACTCGTAGCCTGCCTCATATGCTGTTGCCCTGAGAACGAGATATGTGCAGCTCCTATCGGGATTGTCGGCGCATCGGGTGGCTTTGCTGGTTTTGTTTTACCATTGTTGAAATGTCTTGTAAACCGGGATTCCGAGACTGATCGGGTCTTCCTGGGAGAAGGTATATCCTTCGTTGATCGCGAGAGCTTATCATGGGCTAAGTTGGGACACCCCTGCAGGGTATAAACTTTCGAGAGCCGTGCCCGCGGTTATGTGGCAGATGGGAATTTGTTAATGTCCGGTTGTAGATAACTTGACACCAGATCCGAATTAAAATGCATCAACCGTGTGTGTAGCCGTGATGGTCTCTTTTCGGCGGAGTCCAGGAAGTGAACACGGTCTTTGGGTTATGTTTGCCGTAAGTAGGAGTTCAAGATCACCTCTTGATCATTTCTAGCTTCACGACCGTTCCTTTGCTTCTCTTCTCGCTCTTATTTGCGTATGTTAGCCACCATATCATGCTTAGTCGCTGCTGCAACCTCACCACTTTACCCCTTCCTTTCCCATTAAGCTTTGCTAGTCTTGATACCCATGGTAATGGGATTGCTGAGTCCTCGTGGCTCACAGATTACTACAACAACAGTTGCAGGTACAGGTTATGCGATGATCATGACGCGAGAGTTATGTTTGCTTGTTTTGGAGTTCTGCTTCTGCTTCTTCTTCGATCAGGGGATACGTTCCAGGTCGGCAGCCTGGGCTAGCAGGGTGGATGTAGTTTGAGTTTCTCTTTGTGTTTCATCCGTAGTCGGATGGTGCTCTCATGTAAGATGATGTTGTATTCGTGTGGCATTGTATGCCTTATGTATGTATCCCCATCTATTATGTAATGTTGATGTAATGATATCCACCTTGCAAAAGCGCTTCAATATGCGGGTCTATCCTTGGTGGGACCTTTGAGTTCCTTTTGGATAGGGTCGCATATTGGGCGTGATATCAAGCCTCCACCGCGCACTACTCCACTGGCTACTGTTCAACCACCCCTCCACGGGCACCCTCCATTGTCTACTATTCATCCAGCCCTCCACGGGGTCGTCCTATTCATCTAGCCCTCCACGGGGTCCTGTTCATCCAGCCCCAACCGGCTCGATCGAGGCAACACCATGGGGTCCTGTTCATCCACCCCCACCGCTCACTGTTCATCCAACCCCCCTGGCAACGCTCACTGTTCATCCAGAGAGGCAGCATCGATCGGCTTCAGTTAGTAGCAATAGCGAAGGAATCGCTTGATCGGGTTCAGTTAACAGCCATCGATTGATCACTCGGGTTTAGTAAAGCGTAGCCTGCAATGCAATCGCTCAGGTTCAGTTAGAGCCCAACGCCTCGCTCGGGTTCAGTTAGAGCCAACGCCTCGCACACACGCGCGTATGTGTACGAGAGAAACACGCATCACTCGGCCCCCGACCGCCCACCGTAACCGGGAACTCCCCGAAATTTTCCTCGCCCTCGCTTCTACCATGGTTTTTTCCGTCATGGACGACCCAAAGAATGTCATGCAGCTGCGTCTCCGGCCCGCCCAGGATGAAAAGCCCATTTTCTATCATGATTTTTTCATAGAAGTAGGAGCCCACCACATCTATGATGATACCGGGTTTTGTCACAATTATCGTCATAAAAGTGTCATATGTATGACAGAAAAAAGTTTCGTTCGGCCCAAAATGTCACAGATGTGTCTTTTTTTGTAGTGCGAAGAGCTTGGCACTCCGAAGTGACGACATAGCACCGCTAATGTGGCGAGGTGGAACCCCCAGTCCGACTGAGGAGATGGAGTAGGCCGGCAGTATGACGCCGAAGTCCCCGGTGTGGGTTAATGAAGTGATTGCGAAGCCCCTGGTCCAGCCGAGGTGATGTGGTATGTCGGTACACCGAGGTGACAACGCTGCCCAACCCGGATCATTTACGTGTGCACAGAAAATAGTGCAAGCCAGAGATAATAGTAATAATAATTATTATAGAAAATCATTGCATAATTAATAATTTATGCAAAGTGAGTAATAAAAGAAATATGGCCCATGTGCCGAACACTCGATGAGGTAGAGATCTCTCAGCGATGCCGAAATCCCCGAGCCAACCGAAAATGTCGGTATGGCAATTCGACCAACAAGGTGATCACGCGAGCCAATTCATGCCGATTGGGACGACGACGTCGGCTTCCCGAAGTGATCGCATGATGTAGTCAAAGTCGATTACCTACACATGTAAAATAGTGCAGTAATAATAATAATAATAATAATAATAATAATAATAATAATAATAATAATAATAATAATAATATATATAATCCTTGCATAACTAATTTACGCAAAATAGTTTATTTTAAATATATGCGGCCTGGAGCCGAAGTCAATGTCGATGTAGGGCGTCGGCGTGATGCGGTAAAGTCTGAATTCACATGTCGGTCCGTGTTCCGGATGCGGCGTTCGCCGAATTGTGTACGGAAACTGACTGAACCACCACGCGACCGTCGTTAATGCAGTCACCATTTGATAGACCTGTGTGTAGAGGATGGAACAGACCAGAGTAATAATTCCTCGGAAAAAATAAACCCATGTATGCAAAAATTACTAGGATTAATAGCACCTAATTTATTTATTGTAGCAATCTGAAGAAAGGTTACTGCCAAAATTGGGACTCGATTCGCACACCCATTGCCTGATGGGCGATGAAGTGATGGCATGGCGATGTTGGCAAAGGTTGGCTTGCCGAGGCAACGCCCCCGGTCCAGCTAACGTGACAAAGCTGGTCGGCTGGTGATGCCGAAGTCTCCGGAGTAGGTTGATGAAGAGATGGCGAAGCCCCTGGTCCAGACGAGGTAACGGAGCAGGTCAGTAGGTGATGTTGTAGCTGGCGTGCCAGCCGAGGTGTTGAATTGGTTTGGCGTGGCAGACATCAGTTTGAAGAAGCTATGGCTCGGCCATGCCGACGCTGGTCATAACTTGTGACACGGTCAATGCCGGATTGATGAAGTGACCGAGCGGCGATGTCGGCGCGCCTGACCCATGCAATCCGTTGGGCGATGGTGTTGGTGATAATTTAGCCTTCGCGATGTCGAACTCTTGTTCGGCTTGCCGAGCTGATGATCCGATAAGGTTGGGCTCAGCTCGATGAAGCGACGATCTATCTAGCACAGGTCGAGAGACGTGGAGCAAAGGCTGGTTTGACGTTGGCACGACGGTGAAGATTACCTCTGAAAAGGAGCAAAGTTTGTGAGCATGTGTTCAAAAACAAAACACAATACCCTACGAAGAGATTCTTCCAAAATGGTTGTCCAATATACCGTTCGTGAAGAAAGATGAACTCAGGTCGGATTCGTATTCGCGCAGAAGAAAGATCCAAAAATTGATGCACTAATCGGAAGGTTGACGGATTTTGAACGGTCGGATCGAGCTGAAATTTTGAGAGCTGGTAGATATGGAAATTCCGCAGAAGATGAACGGTTGGATCTTCCAAATAACCTTCGAGCTAGGCTCTAGAGACCATAGCCTAAACTCATCCAGACTCAACCGGCCTCCAATATATCATAGATCACCGAAGATTCCTATATCGAAACGCGACAAAATTTTACAGGGTTGTTGTACACTCAATTCCGCACAATTCTGCTGAAGCAATCATCAAAGAGACGCTCCAGGAGGTGGTGGCGGCGGATATAGGTTTGTTGTCCAGAAAAACAGCACGGTCGCCCGAGGACAATGTTGACGTTGAGCCCCTGAGCTCCATCAAGGGTTCCTCCATGATCTTGATAGAGATCGGAGTTGATAATGATGGCACTCGTCCAAGTATAATGATCTGAGATGGAGTGCAGTCCACAGTCGAGCCAAGGTGACCAATCGAGCCGACGACGAAGATGTCGACATCAATAATAAAGCTCGGTTCTGACGCGTAGATCATGCCGGAGACGATATGAATTCCCATCGCACCGTGGCGACTGCCAGCAGGCTCTCAATGAAAGCACCAATGTCGGTTCTATATCTGGCATATCTCGTAATAGGGGTCCTAAGCTAGGCTTCTTGGAGCGATAGTAACATGGACACAGGATTTTACCCAGGTTCGGGCTCTCTCGAAGAGATAATACCCTACATCATGCTTTTGATTGTATTCATATGAGGGATAGTACAGAGTACATGCATCTACCATAGGATTGTTCTAATTAATATGAGATATCTATTGACTAGCTTGACCTCGGTTTATATAACACACCAAAGGCCTACGATTTAGGAGAGTCCTTGGCTTGGGCGCCAAGTCATTGTGGAAACCTCCTTGTATGCGGCATGGGCTGCCCAAAGTGGCCCATGAATGAACCGCCATGGGGTCATCGGCCCGATCCAGCTGGTCGGGAGACGACATGGTGAGTACCCCCTATTCCATGACACCGTCAGCCTAGGGTTACAAATCATATATAGTCGGCTTATCATCAGTAGGGATAGAGTCCTCCACGACTCTGGTAGCTCTGTCTTGTACGCCCAGTCCTCCACATGGGTCTTCGTATAATGCGTCTCGGTCCAACCTATGTGGCACAGGATGGAACCGACCCATGAGTCCTCATGTTGACCCACCACAACTAGCAATGATGTGCCCACCATACCACACACGCAATCGACCACTAAGAAAATAAGCATATACAATAGTACAATGTTATACATGAAAGTTAATCACATGGTGAATTCGAAAATATTTGTTCTGCATTGTGAATGTTATATTTCGTACTAAAATATTAGTTGTGGGAAAGAGAAACGAAGGGCATATCTCTCCTTATCTCCACCAGACACCCCCTCTTTCTACACCACTTTCACGTACGCACAGAAATTATCTCTCGGCCCTCTAAAAGTATGCTTGCCCCTGACACATTAACGCGTGACGGTCACTGTATTTCAAGCGAAAGCACTATACGGTCATTGGACTTCAGAATATGCTCATTACGGTCACCGTATACATTCTTGTGGTGATCATACGGTATTTAGCTCACGATACGTCTCCGTATTTTGTTGATGACACTGATGGACATTGTATTTCTTGCGTGCTCTGTATTTTGTTGACGACACTTACGGTCATTGTATTTGAAGCTAAAGCACAATATGGTCACTGGACTTCAGAATAAGCTCATCACGGTCACCACATACATTTTGTGGTGCTAACCAACCAGTGGTTGGATGGTTAGGAGGACAATGGTTTCCTGAGCCCACCAGGGTTAAAGTCCTTGTGATCGCATTTATCCTGGATTAATTTCAGTATTTGATGGCGATGTGCGTTCAGTGGGAGGAGACGTTCCCCTCGACTACGAGGTACCTATGGTGACTTCGTAAAATCTCAAGATCATATGCTGGCTCACTCTCTCGAAGGTGATCATACGGGTAGGGTATGCGTGTGTGCGCTTATATCGGTGAGTGCTTGCGCATATATATGACCGCTTGCATCTGTACCATGTTAAGAAATACATGTCGTGATTATATGGTCACTGGCTCACCTGTACAACTCCGTATTTTGTTGATGACACGATCAATTGACTAGTCAAACGTTCCATGTGGCGTAACTAGTGTTGCACCAACGGCGCGCATAACCGTGGGGCCCACCTGTCAGTGCGTATAAGAAAGAAATGGTAGTTTGAGTCTGTACTGTGTTAATAAAATACATTTTAGGGTGATCATACGGTCACTGGCTCACCATACAGCTCCGTAATTTGTTGATGACACAATCAATTGATCTGTCAAACGGTCCACATTCAGCAGCGCACATTACCATAAGGCCCATCTATCAGCGTGTATATGAAAGACAGAAATAGTAATAAATTAGTGGTCAGTCGGGATTCGAAGTTGTGAGACCTCTGGTTGGCAGTCGCCGGCGGTGGGGCATGGTGATTGGGCGGTGGCGTGGGGATCGCCGGAGAAAAAGCTCGGCGTGGGGGGCCTAGAGGGATGGCCGGGGCAGCGGAGGACCGGCGTTGGGGAGTGATTTTGGGGCGGGAGGGGCGGCGAGGCGGCATGGACTGGCCACGGGCGGCGGGGGCTTGCCACGGGCAGCACGGGCCGGTGGTGGCTAGTGGCTCAGCGGGGTGGAGGTTGAAGATAAACTGCAGGCCCATGATTTCGTATCCAACGGCTGGAAAATCGACTAACCAGAGATGAAAAAGTTAGTCGACTGACGAGTAGCCTCACCCTGCACATACACATGCACGCATGCAACACTCGCACGAACACACGAACGCATGTAGGAGTGCAACACTTCCATGTACACATAACAAACAAACGCACGCATGCAGGCATGCAACACTGACACGTACACATGCACTCATGAACACACGCACACATGCACACATGCATGCAACACTGAAATGTACACATGCACGCAAGCAACATTCGCACGCCTATATGCATACAGCACACGACGCAAGACACACACTCAACCTATACGTGCATGCAACCTTTGTTAAGCACATGGATTGTTAAGGGTATTAATCAATCTTATCTGTGATAAGCAGAACATTGATGTTTGCAGCGGTCTTTATGAAACACAACGTACCGAACGGGCTATCAACATATATATGAAAATTTTAAAATTCTCATACATTATATAGTAGGCTTATCTACATGAAATAGATGACATCACACTCAATGAACAATCATCGCTTTATGAAATGCCCGCTTTTGACCGCCCTAGCCCACCAAAAGTTCCTCTGCCGTGTGCTACCTGCATTGGGTCACTGACATGCAGGCCATGTACTGATACATCCATTTTGCATCATGCTTTTATATTGATATTAATTTCATTATGGGCTGTTACTACACATTATGTCACAATACTTATGCCTTTTCTCTCTTATTTTGCAAGGTTTTACATGAAGAGGGGGAATGCCGACAGCTGGATTCTGGGCTAGAAAAGGAGCAAACATTAGAGACCTATTCTGCACAACTCTAAAAGTCCTGAAACTCCATGAAAGTCAGTTTTGGAATATATTAAAAATATTGGGCGAAGAAAGCACCAGAGGGGGGCCACCCACAGTCCACGAGGGTGGAGGGCGCGCCCGACCCCCTAGGTGCGCCCCCTGCCTCATGGGCCACCTAGAAGCCCCCCGATGCCCATCTTCTGGTATATAGTGTCTTTTGCCCTAAAAAAATCATAAGGAAGCTTTCAGGACGAAGCGCCGCAGTCTAGAGGCGGAACCAATCTAGGGCTCCGGTGGAACTGTTCTGCCGAGGAAACATCCCTTCGGGAGGGGGGAAATCATCGCCATCGTCATCACGATCGATCCTCTCATCGAGAGGGGGTCAATCTCCATCAAGAACTTCACCAGCACCATCTCCTCTCAAACCCGAGTTCATATCTTGTATCCGATCTTTGTCTCAAAACCTCAGATTGGTACATGTGGGTTGCTAGTAGTGTTGATTACTCCTTGTAGTTGATGCTAGTTGGTTTATTCGGTGGAAGATCATATGTTCAGATTCTTTATGCATATTAATACCCCTCTGATTATGAACATGAATATGATTTGTGAGTAGTTACGTTTGTTCCCGAGGACATGGGAGAAGTCATGTTATAAGTAGTCATGTGAATTTGGTACTCGTTCAATATTTTGATGAGATGTATGTTATCTCTCCTCTAGTGGTGTTATGTGAATGTCAACCACATGACACTTCACCATTGTTTGGGCCTAGAGGAAGGCATTGGGAAGTAATAAGTAGATGATGGGTTGCTAGGGTGACAGAAGCTTAATTCTTCTTTCGTAGTTGTGGATGCTTGCGAGAGGGGTTAATCATAAGTGGGATGCTTGTCCAAGGAAGGGTAGTACCCAAGCACCGGTCAACCCACATATCAAATTATCAAAGTAACGAACACGAATCATGTGAGCATGATGAAAACTAGCTTGACGATAATTCCCATGTGTCCTCGGGAGCGCTTTGCTTTATATAAGAGTTTGTTTAGGCTTGTCCTTTGCTACAAAAAGGATTGGGCCACCTTGCTGCACCTTAATTACTTTTGTTACTTGATACCCTTTTAGACTTACCTTATCACAAAACTATCTGTTACCGATAATTTCAGTGCTTGTAGAGAATACCTTACTGAAAACCGCTTGTCATTTCCTTTTGCTCCTTGTTGCGATTGACACTCTTACTTATCGAAAGGACTATGATAGATCCCCTATGCTTGTGGGTCATCAAGACTCTTTTCTGGCGCCATTGCCGGGGAGTGAAGCACCTTTGGTAGGTTGAATTTGGTAAGGAAAAATTTATATAGTGTGCTGAAACTTACTGTCACTTGTTATTATGGAAAATAGTCCTTTGAGGGGCATGTTCGGGGTATCTTCACCCCAACCAGTAGAGCAAAGAGTTGCTCCTCAACCTACTAAACCTAGTGAAAATGTTTACTTTGAAATTCCTTCGGGTATGATAGAGAAACTGCTAGCTAATCCTTTTACAGGAGATGGAACATTACATCCCAATATGCACCTAATCTATGTGGATGAAGTTTGTGGATTATTTAAGCTTGCAGGTATGCCCGAGGATGTTATCAAGAAGAAGGTCTTCCCTTTATCTTTGAAGGGAAAGTCATTGACATGGTTTAGCCTATGTGATGATATTGGATCATGGAACTACAACCGATTGAAATTGGAATTTCATTAGAAGTTTTATCCTATGCATCTAGTTCATCATGATCGTAATTATATATATAATTTTTTGCCACATGAAGGAGGAAGTATCACTCAAGCTTGGGGGAGGCTTAAGTCAATGTTATATTCATGCCCCAATCATGAGCTTTCAAGAGAAATTATTATTCAAAAATTTTATGCTCGGCATTCTCTCAATAATCGCTCCATGCTCGATACTTCTTGTAGGTTCTTTTACAATGAAGACTATTGAATTTAGATGGGATTTATTGGAAAGAATTAAATGCAACTCCGAAGATTGGGAACTCGACAAAGGTAAGGAGTCAGGTATAACACCTAAGTTTGATTGTTTAAATCTTTTATGGATACCGATGCTTTTCGTGAATTTAGCACTAAATATGGACTTGACTCTGAGATAGTCGCTACTTTCTGTGAATCATTTGCTACTCATGTTGACCTCCCTAAGGAGAAGTGGTTTAAATAGCATACTCCCATTGAAGTAAAAGTAGTAGAACCTATTAAAGTTGAAGAAAAGACTATCACTTATAATGTTGATTCTATTGTTCCTACTGCTTATATTGAGAAACCACCTTTCCCTATTAGAATAAAGGATCCTGCTAAAGCTTCAACTGTGGTTTGTAAGAGTAATGCTAGAACACCTACACCCCCCGAGCAAATTAAAGTTGAACCTAGTATTGCTATGGTTAAAGATCTCTTGGTCGATAATATTGATGGGCATGTTATTTACTTCTGTGATGAAGCTGCTAGAATTGCTAGACCCGATACTAAGAATAAACATAGACCTGTTGTTGGCATGCCTGTTGTTTCTATTAAAATAGGAGATCATCGTTATAATGGCTTATGTGATATGGGTGCTAGTGCAAGTGTAATACCTCATTTCTTATACAAAGAAATTATGCATGATACTGCACCTGCTGAAATAGAAGATATTGATGTTACTATTAAGCTTGACAATAGACATACTATTTCACCAGTTGGGATTTTTAGATATGTTGAAGTCTTGTGTGGGAAAATTAAATATCCTACTGATTTTCTTATTCTTGCTTCCCCACAAGATGGATTTTGTCCCATTATATTTGGTAGTCTTCTTGAATACTGTTAATCCTAAGATAGATTGCGAAAAGGATATTGTTACTGTTGGTTTAGGGGACATGTCTCATGATTTTAATTTTGCTAAATTCCGTAGACAACCCTATGATAAAGAATTGCCTAGTAAAGATGAAGGTCTTGCTTCTATTGTCGTGCCTCCTAATGATCCTTTAGAATAATTTTTTCTAGACCATGAAAATGATATGTTTATGAATGAAAGAAGGGAAATAGATGAAGTATTATTTAAACATGGACCTATTTTGAAACACAACTTACCTGTTGAAATCCTAGGGGATCCTCCTCCACCCAAGGGTGATCCCGTGTTTGAGCTTAAACCTTTACCTGATACTCTTAAATATGCTTATCTTGATGAAAAGAAGATATATCCTATTATTATTAGTGCTAACCTTTCAGAGAAAGAAGAAGAGAAATTATTGAAAACTCTGAAGAAGTACCGTGCTGCTATTGGATATACTCTTGATGATCTTAAGGGCTTTAGTCCCACTCTATGCCAACACAAAATAAAGCTGGAGAAAGATGCTAAACCGGTTGTTGATCACCAACGACGGTTAAATCCTAAGATGAAAGAAGTGGTATGAAATGAAATACTAAAGCTTCTGGAGGCAGGTATAATTTATCCTATTGTTGATAATTAGTGGGTAAGTCTTGTCCATTGTGTCCCTAACATGGGAGGTAATACTGTTGTTCCTACTGATAAAGATGAATTGATCCCACAAAGAATTGTTACAAGTTATAGAATGGTAATTGATTTCCGCAAATTAAATAGAGCTACTAGAAAGGATCATTACCCTTTACCTTTTATTGATCAAATGCTAGAAAGATTATCCAAACATACACATTTTTGCTTTCTAGACTGTTATTCTGGTTTCTCTCCAATACCTGTGTCAAAAGAATATCAGGAAAATACCACTTTTACTTGCCCTTTTGGTACCTTTGCTTATAGACGTATGCCTTTTGGTTTATGTAATGCACCTGCTACGTTTCAAAGATGTAGGACTTCTATATTCTCTGACTTTTATGAAAAGATTGTTGAGGTTTTCACGGATGATTTCTCCGTGTATGGAACTTCTTTTGATGATTGCTTAAGCAACCTTGATCGAGTTTTGCAGAGATGTGAAGAAACTAATCTTGTCTTAAATTGGGAGAAGTGCCACTTTATGGTTAATGAAGGTATTGTCTTGGGGCATAAGATTTCTGAAAGAGGTATTGAAGCTGATAAAGCTAAAGTTGATGCTATTGAAAAGATGTCGTGTCCTAAGGACATCAAAGGTATAAGAAGTTTCCTTGGTCATGCCAGTTTTTATAGGAGGTTCATTAAAGACTTCTCTAAAATTTCCAGGCCTCTAACTAATCTCTTACAAAAAGATGTTCCTTTTGTCTTTGATGATGATTGTGTAGAAGCATTTGAAATACTTAAGAAAGCCTTGATTTCTGCACCTATTGTTCAGCCTCCTGATTGGAATTTGCCCTCTGAAATCATGTGTGATGCTAGCAACTATGCTATAGTTGTTGTTCTAGGACAAAGAGTCGATAAGAAATTAAATGTTATCCAATATGCTAGTAAAACTCTAGACAGTGGCCAGAGAAATTATGCTACCACTGAAAAAGAATTTTTAGCAGTTGTATTTGCTTGTGATAAGTTCAGACCTTATATTGTTGATTCCAAAGTAACTGTTCACACTGATTATGCTGCTATTAAATACCTTATGAAGAAGAAAGATGCTAAACCTAGACTTATTAGATGGGTTCTCTTGCTACAAGAATTTGATTTGCATATTATTGATAGAAAGGGAGCTGAGAACCCCGTTGCAGACAACTTGTCTAGGTTAGAAAATGTTCTTGATGACCCACTACCTATTGATGATAGCTTTCCTGATGAACAATTAGCTGTCATAAATGCTTCTTGTACTGCTCCATGGTATGCCGATTATGCTAATTACATTGTTGCTAAATTTATACCACCTAGTTTCACATACCAGCAAAATAAAAAGTTTTTCTATGATTTAAGACATTACTTCTGGGATGACCCACACCTTTATAAAGAAGGGGTAGATGGTGTTATTAGACGTTATGTACCTAAGCATGAACAGGAATAGATCCTACGCAAGCTTCACTCCGAGGCATATGGAGGACACCACGGTGGAGATAGAACTGCACATAATGTATTGCAATCCGGTTTTTATTGGCCTACTCTCTTCAAAGATGCCCGCAAGTTTGTCTTGTCTTGTGATGAATGTCAAAGAATTGGTAATATTAGTAGACGTCAAGAAATGCCTATGAACTTCACTTGTTATTGAACCATTTGATGTTTGGGGCTTTGATTATATGGGACCGTTTCCTTCCTCTAATGGGTATACACATATTTTAGTTGTTGTTGATTACATTACAAAGTGGGTAGAAGCTATTCCAGCTAGTAGTGCTGATCATAACACTTCTATTAAGATGCTTAAGGAAGTTCTTTTTATAAGGTTTGGAGTCCCTAGATACTTAATGATTGATGGTGGTTCACATTTTATTCATGGTACTTTTCGTAAAATGCTTGCTAGGTATGATGTTAATCCTAGAGTTGCATCCCCATACCATCACACTCTAGCGGTGAAGTAGAATTGAGTAACAGAGAGCTTAAATTAATTTTGCAAAAGACTGTTAATATATCTAGAAAGAATTGGTCCAAGAAACTTGATGATGCATTATGGGCCTATAGAACTGCATATAAAAATCCTATGGGTATGTCTCCGTATCAAATGGTTTATGGAAAAGCATGTCACTTACCTCTCGAACTAGAACATAAGGCATATTGGGCTATTAAAGAGCTTAATTATGATTTCAAACTTGCCGGTGAGAAGAGGCTATTTGACATTAGCTCACTTGATGAATGGAGAACCCATGCCTATGAGAACGCCAAACTGTTTAAAGAAAAAGTTAAAAGATGGCATGACAAAAGGATACAAAAGCGTGAGTTTAATGTAGGTGATTATGTTTTGCTATACAACTCTCGTTTAAGATTTTTTACAGGAAAACTTCTCTCTAAATGGGAAGGTCCTTACGTTATCGAGGAGGTCTATCGTTCCGGTGCCATAAAAATCAACAACTTAGAAGGCACAAATCCGAAGGTGGTGAACAGTCAAAGAATCAAACATTATATCTCAGGTAATCCCATAAATGTTGAAACCAATGTTATTGACACCGTAACCCTGGAGGAGTACATAAGTGACACTTTCTAGAACATTTTAGACTCCAAAAAGGAATAGGTATGTGGTACGGTAAGTAAACCGACTCCAAAACATCTCTAATAGCAATTTTTCTCCGTTTTGGAATATTTAAGAAAATAGGAAAATAAGAAGTAGTCCGGAAAGGACACGAGGCATCCACGAGGGTGGAGGGTGCGCCCTAGCCCCCTAGGCGCGCCCCCTGCCTCGTGGGCACCTCGTGTGCCCTCTGGACTCTGTTTTCTTGCAGGATACTTCTTTTGGTCGGTAAAAATTCATTATATAATCTCCCGAAGGTTTTGACCACCGTACCACGACAAAATCCTCTGCTTTTGTTTCGAGCTGTTTTTCTGACAGATTTAGATCACCATGACGTCTTCAAGCACCCCCAAGGACAAGTTTTTAGAGAAGGTCATCAACCCCTACCTTGCGGAGGTGCAGCAACAGCCTCAAACCATTGAGATGCATGAGGGGGTGCTGCACATCCGCGATGTTGAGGGACAAAGGAGGACCGGAAGCGTGGAGACAAGGCTCGAAGCAATGGAGCAACAAGTTTTCAAGTGCCAAGGGATGGTGGAACGCGGACTCAACACCAACCACATGATGATCGCGTAGTTCACCAACAACCACAAGCTGGATGCCAAGAACATTGGGGAGACCATCTTCAAGCTTCACGAGAAAATCGAGCAACTCCAAGCCCAGATCTATGACCCGCAAAACCAAAACTGCCAGTATGAATATAGATTCAAGAGGATAAGTTTGGCTGCAGATTTGAGGATCCCAGAGACTCGATCATCTTTCTATGATGGTGAGCCTATGCCTTGGAAGATGGACGACAAGCCTACATCATCAACAACTCCATCATCACCACCTCCAAAGAAAGAGACATAAATACATGGGTATGGGCACTCCCCTTGGCAACTGCCAAGCTTGGGGGAGGTGCCCCGGTATCGTATCACCATCACACTTCTATCTTTACAGTTTTCCTTAGTTCAATTCTTTTTGTTATATCTTGATCTAGTAGAATAAAGTTTAGTATGATCTAGTTTTGATTTTTGTGTTGATCCCTATCTATGTAATCGAGTCTATGAGCTATATATAATAAAGATTAGTTTTGAGTCGAGGGCTTGGCTATCTTGCTATGATCTTGTGGGAATAATAGAAAGAACAAAAAGAAATAAAAAGATCATATTGATCTTATGGAGAGTAATGACTTCACATATAAAGAGTATGATGAATAAAAGCTATTGAGAGTTGACAAACATAGTTTTGGTCATCGTTGCAATTAATAGGAAGTAATAAAGAAAGAGAGGTTTTCACATATAAATATACTATCTTGGACATCTTTTATGATTGTGATCACTCATTAAAATATGACATGCTAAAAAGCCGATGTTGGACAAGGAAGACAACGTAATGGGATATGTTTTCTTATATCCAAAATAAACTATATTGTCATGGATCATCCAACATGTTGAGCTTGCCTTTCTCCCTCATGCTAGCAAAATTCTTTGCAGCGAGTAGAGATACTACTTGTGCTTCCAAACACCCTTAAACCTAGTTTTGCCATGAGAGTCCACCATATCTGCCTATGGATTGAGTAAGATCCTTCAAGTAAGTTGTCATTGCTCAAGCAATAGAAAAATTTGCTCTCTAA
The DNA here is from genome assembly GCF_002162155.2 of Triticum dicoccoides. NCBI lineage: Eukaryota > Viridiplantae > Streptophyta > Magnoliopsida > Poales > Poaceae > Triticum > Triticum dicoccoides. Next base: position 243,662,400 of record NC_041391.1, read on the forward strand.
ATATGTATGATTTATTAGTGTGCAGAAAATAAGCTTTATACGAGCTTGTGATATGGAAGAAATAAAAGTGACAAACTGCATAATAAAGGTCCCTATCACAAGTGGCAATATGAGGTGACATTCTTCTGCATTAAGATTTTGTACATCCAACCATAAAAGCACATGACAACCTCTGCTTCCCTCTGTGAAGGGCCTATCTTTTCTTTTTGTCTTCTTCCTTATACAAGATTCATGGTGATCTTCACCTTTCCTTTTTACACTTTATCCTTTGGCAAGCACTATGTGTTGGAAAGATCCTGATATATATACCCAATTGGATGTAGGTTTTCATAAAGCATTATTGTTGACATGCCCTTGAGGTAAAAGGTTGGGAGGCAAAACTATAAGCCCCTATCTTTATTTGTGTCAGATTAAAACTTCATACCCATAAGTATTGCATGAGTATTAGCATGTAGCGACCCGACCTTAGACGGTCAAGTCTCTGTGCTTAAGTGTCATCCCTGGATCGATATGCTGACACACACAGTACTCAAGGATTTATAAGAGAGGTAAATCACATGTATAAAGTAACGTAAATACTATTACATCAATCCATATAGCGGAAGTAACAACAAAGCTGTGGATTCCCATCAACACCAACAGCAAAGTTGAGTGTAGAAATCGTAACCCTAACGTATCACTTACTCGTCGTAAGATTCCTGCAACACGAGACGTTGCAGCCATGTAGGTCAGTACATTGAATGTACTGGCAAATTCACACCATAGGGTAATGATGAATAATAGCTATCACTACATGCATATGTGGCTGGTGGAAAGCTCTAAGTTTATTTTTGCATAAAGCCAATTTTTCCCTACAACAAAGGAATACATTTTATTTAACTACAAAGTTTGTTGAAAACATTGAGAAGGTTCCTCCAACACAATCCCAAATTAATAATTATCAACCCAACAAATTATTTAAGTAACATGATGAGATCAACATGATAACCCAAGAACCAGATACGCAAGATGTCCATAACCGGGGACACGGCTAACCATGATCAGTTTGTACACTCTACAGAGGTTTGTGCACTTTCCCCACAAGACTCAGTCGCCTTTGTTGGATTTCTTGCACTACAAGGTGTTTGAGAAACGGATGACCGAGACACAGTCTTTCAGAAACATTAACTATGTACTCTGGGTGGACAATTACACCTACTTTCCCCTACATGTGCTAGTCCACCTCTTCAAGAGCTCACGCAACATACTCAACTATGCTAGAGCCCATAATGGCTTGTGGCTGCACAAGGAAGTTTCTAGCATGAATAATCTTATGATCCCTTTGAGCCTGGGTGGCATTCCATAGGGTGATCACACAGGTACTCCGGGATCCCCTTGGGCAAGCACTGGGTTCTCCAGGTGCCCGGGCAAACCACTGGGTGCTCCAGGGTGCCCCTACCATTCCACCCAGATGTGTATTAAAGTAGCCACCTTAAGTTAACCATTAATAATAACTCTCACATCTGTCACGAATCACTCAAACCAAACCACATCTACGAGCATAGCATAGCAGTACAAGCATAATGTAGTAACTCCCGGCGTTTGATATAAAGGATAATACGTTCTACCTCATCAACTGCTCCCCAATACCCACATGTAATCAATCCTACTCATGCAATGTTTGTGGGTTGAAACTAATGCATAAAAATTGGGTAATACAAGGATATGATCAAAGTGTGAACTTGCCTGTACTGTTGATGAAGATCCTTCGCACTCAGAATTCCTGATAGTTCTACTCATCACACTCCGTTCAATCTATCGAAAGCAAGCAATAGTAACCACACATAAGCAATCATGCATGCAAACGAATCGAAGAAAAGATCTCGAAGAACTTCGAAAACAAGCAAACAACTCTTGCAACAGAAAAAAATTTCTAATAGTACCAAAACTAAGTGAATTTGGCCTTATCAGAAAGTTTAGGTCAAGAGCTTCGATTTGCAAAAAGAATCAACTAAATTGGAGTTGTAAAACTCAAGTTACGATCAAACAAAGTTCAAATATGAATCTGTTTAATACATTCAAAAACATGTTTAAGTTGATTATCTGGATAGAGGGTATCATAACAAAGAAGTGGGCGTTGGTTTCGTTGGATTTGGATGAACGGACAAAAAGTTGTGAGTGTTTGAAGATCAGGGGCTAAACTATAAAAAAAACTAATTGCGTCTAAGTCCCTGGCCGAATTAAAAACAGAAAAAGAAAAAACATCCTATCTAACGAACCCAGGTTTACCCGAATTGCGAAGAGACTAACAGCGAGCGTTCGCTAAATAACTAGATTAAATAAGAAAACCCAGGTTTTAAAGAAAATTAGAGAAAACCTGGAAAAAAACCTAAACCCTAAAAAGAAATAAACTGGACTGGGCGGTTTACCGGTTCGGTTTGATGGCGGCGGATCTCCGGCGAGACGGCGGCGGCGACTTGGATCGGTGCGGTGGCTCCGGGGTTGGTGGCGATGTGAGGAGACGGCGGCGAGCGCGGCGCAGGGCAGCGGATCCGGCAGCCAAGTACGGTGGCGCAGCAGCGGCGCGGCACGGCGAGATGCAGCGACTGCGGCGGTTGGTAGCAGCGGCAGCGGGGAGGAGAGAGAGGTCCTGGGAGCTCCGCTTATAATGGCGGGAGGGGCGGTGCGATGCTTGGAGGAGGGAGCAGGGCAAGGCGGCGGTGGTGTCCGGCTGAGGCACGGACGCCTAGGCGGTGTGGCAGCGGGAGGCGGGAGGAATCCCGCTCGGGGCTGGGGACGACGTGCTGGGCTGGGCCTGGCTCGGCTGGGCCAGCCTAGTACGGCTGCGTTTGACCTTTTTTTTAACACACAAGAGAAAATAAAAAACCACAAATAATAAAAATGATATATAGGCATATTATACATCATAATTTTCAGAAACAGATTTTCTACAACTTGAACATTTTTCTAGCATCAAATAAAATCCACAAAAGTTTATATAAACCAAGGAGTGCTACTGGTGCAATAAAACCTCGTAAAAATTATTTTTAAAATACCAAAATGATTTCAAATTCATTTCTCTCCAATTTTCTATTATAGGGAATCATTTTACCCTAATTTCCATATATTTTATTTTTGGAGAAAATAATTTGAATAAAACCCAAATAACTCCAAATTTGAAAACAATTTCAAAAGGCCTTTACATTGGATTTCTTTTAAACTCCCAACTCATATTTCATATGTTTTGAAGAAGTCATTTTATATTCTCTCATGAAAATCATTGAGTTGCTTAAAGTGTCTGAATTTGAAATATTTCCAAATGGAATTCAAATATTTTCAAAAACCCTTTTCATTTATTTAAATGGAAGAAGTCATGTCATCTTCTCTCTAGGGTTTTGTTTTTGAAAAGTATTTGAATTCACGGAGACCATAAATGCAAGGTGAAAGTTTGGGAAAGTCATTTCATTCCCTCTCATTTAACTTTCAAAAGTTTCAAATTTCACTTAGTTTCACACAAGCAACCACACCACAATCAAAACTATCTATTTAATATAACATTCCAAAATTTAGAATTTTGGGATGTTACATAGCAATTGTGGAATATTAAATGATAGTTGAGTATGTGGACTTGCTGAAAAGCTCTTATATTGACTCTTTCCAATGTTATGATAAATTGCAATTGCTTCAATGACTAAGATTATAGTTTGCTAGCTTTCAGTGAAGTTTCTGATTCGTACTTTATATTGTGAATAAATTGTTACTTTAGCATAAGAAATCATATGACAATATATATGTTGTTGTTCTAAGAATGACCATGATGCCCTCATGTCCATATTTTATTTTATCGACACCTCAATCTCTAAACATGTGGACATTATTTTTCGATATCGGCTTCCGCTTGAGGACAAGCGAGGTCTAAGCTTGGGGGAGTTGATACGTCCATTTTTCATCATGCTTTTATATAGATATTTATTGCATTATGGGTTGTTACTACACATTATGTCACAATACTTTTGCCTTTTCTCTCTTATTTTGCAAGGTTTTACATGAAGAGGGGGATGCCGGCAGCTGGATTTTGTGCTGGAAAATGAGCAAATATTAGAGACCTATTCTACACAACTCCAAATGTCCTGAAACTCCACGAAATTCAGTTTTGGAATATATTAAAAATATTGGGCGAAGAAAGCACCACAGGGGGGCCACCCATAGTCCACGAGGGTGGAGGGCGCGCCCTATCCCCCTGGGCGCGCCCCCTACCTTGCGGGCCACCTGGAAGCCCCCTGATGCCCATCCTCTAGTATATGGTGTCTTTTGCCCTGAAAAAAATCATAAGGAAGCTTTCAGGACGAAGCACCGCCGTCTCGAGGCGGAACCTTGGCAGAACCAATCTAGGGCTCCGGCGGAGCTGTTCTGCCGGGGAAACATCCCTCTGGGAGGGGGAAATCGTCGCCATCATCATCACCATCGATCCTCTCATCAAGAGGGGGGTCAATCTCCATCAACATCTTCACCAGCACCATCTCCTCTCAAACCCTAATTCATCTCTTGTACCCAATCTTTGTCTCAAAACCTTAGATTGGTACATGTTGTAAGTGCATCTAGTGCCCCTCAGTGATTTTGGTGTATTGAAGACTTATAAGTTAAGGGACTGATGCGTTTGTGAGTGTACACAAGTCTATAAGTCTATGAGGAGTTTGATATTTATAGAGAATGTCGACCCCTAAAAATGAAGTTCTTCAACTGAAGACTTCGGATTTCTGAAGACTTTCTGAAGACTTTGAAAGTGAAGAAATTGGTGTAACCTTGAAGACTTGGCAAATCATTCGAGAAACATGAAGCGTGAAGACTTTTGTTCTTATAGTTTCATTTTCTCTTTCTTGAGTCATAGGAAACACCGTACTGTTAAAGGGGGTCGAGGAAATACTAAGGAAAAATTTCCATGTGATGCTCAACTCAAAATCCTACACCTACCAATCCCTTCGAGTGAAGCCATTGGAAATCTCATACAGTTCAGTCATATTCTTCAGTGACAGAGATGAAGTTCTTCTGGTCTTTGAGGAATTTGTTCTGACTGAGGAGTTAGGAATTCGCCAGTGTGAATTGCCTACATAGTGAGGAACATGATAGCCCTGAGGTTTTTGAGAGTCAAATATTCCGACCGTTGTTGTGCTATGCGCCAACTGTCCCAAAATATCTACCCACCTAACGGTCATATCAGACAAGGGCATTTATGTCTTATCATGTCGGGCTGCTCCCTAGGCTATAAATAGCCGCCCCCTACAACCACTAACTGGTTGGCTGCTCTGAGAGAAACTGACACTTGTCATTTGAGAGCATCCCATCCTCCGAGGACTTTGAGCGAAAATTATCAAGTGAGGAAAACCCAAACCCAACACCTACAAACCCAAAGTGATTGAGCATCACTGAAGAGATTGATCCTGCGTGGATCCGACGCTTGTTACCTTTGAAGACTGTGCTTCTTCCAGACGGTTAGGCGTCAAGGTCTAGAGCATCCAAGAGGAATTGTGGATCGTCGAGTGACCAAGTTTGTGAAGGTTTAGAAGTCACCTGAAGACTTACCACAAGTGATTGGGCGAGCTCTGTGTGACCTTAGCTCAAGGAGAATACGGTGAGGACTGTGTGTCCGAGACTGGGTGTCCTCGAGTTTAAATACCCAGCCGCTCCAACCAGATGTACAACTAAGACAGCAGTTGGAACTGGTCTACCAAATCATTGTCTTCACCAAGCTTATTGGTTCTATTTCCTCAACTCCTTCATTTCCTCATTTCTATTGTTGTGTGCCTGTTCATATCTGTTTGAAGACTTTGACTGAAGACTTTCTCAATTTCCTCAGTTCAATTTCTTCTGTCTGTCTGTCTTCTTTCTGTGTTCTCCTATGTTTACGCTCTCTGTACTCTGTGCTTGTCTTCATTCCATTATGATGACCATGCTTGTGTTATGTTATGTTTACATTCGAGTACTTATTCCGCTGCAAGTAGTTCTTCATTTAGGAATTTCCTCACCAGCAAATTCCTCAGTGAAGAATTCAAAAAAATCGCCTATTCACCCCCCCCCTCTAGTCGATATAACGCACTTTCAATTGGTATCAGAGCAAGGTACTCCCTTGTTCTATGTGATTTTGGTTTAACCGCCTGGAGTTTAGTTATGTCGACTGCGGGATTGAGGAACGTATCCTGCCCCATCTTTGACGGTCATGAGTATCCTCGGTGGAAGGCCATGATGAAGAAGCGACTCATGGCTATGGACAGCGAACTGTGGAACGTCACTGAGATTGGTCTTACTGATCCATGCAAGATGGCGGAGGCTGATGACATTCGCAAGTACACTCTACTCAACCTTGTTGGGGAACGTAGTAATTTCAAAAAAATCCTATGCACACGCAATATCATGGTGATGCATAGAAATGAGAGGAGATAGTGTTGTCCACATATCCTCATAGACCGAAAGCGGAAGCGTTAGAACAACGCGGTTGATGTAGTCGTATGTCTTCACGGCCCGACCGATCAAGCACCGAAACTACGGCACCTCCGAGTTGTAGCACACGTTCAGCTCTATGATGATCCCCGTACTCCGATCCAACAGAATGTCGGGGAAGATTTCCGTCAGCATGATGGTGTGGTGACGATCTTGATGTTCTACTGTTGCAGGGCTTCGCCTAAGCACCGCTACAATATTATCGAGGAGGACTATGGTGGAGGGGGGCACCGCACACGGCTAAGAGATCAAGAGATCAATTATTGTGTCTATGGGGTGCCCCACACCCCCGTATATAAAGGAGTAGAGGAGGGGCCGGCCAAGGGGGGTGGCGCGCCCTAGGGGGGAGTCCAACCCCCACCGGGAGTAGGACTCCCCCCTTTCCTATTAGGAGAGGGAGAGGGAAGGAAGAGGAGGGAGGGAGGAAGGAAAGGGGGGCCGCCCCCCTCCCAATTCGGATCGGGCTTGGGGGGGGGTGCCCCTCCTTTGCTCCTCTCCCCTCCTTTCCTCTAAGGCCCAATAAGGCCCATATACCTCCCGGGGGGTTCCGATAACCTCCCGGAGCTTCGGTATTGTCCCAATCTCCCCCAGAACCTTTCCGGTGTCCAAATATAGTCGTCCAATATATCGATCTTTATGTCTCGACCATTTCGAGACTCCTCGTCATGTCTGTGATCACATCCGGGACTCCTAACAACCTTCGGTACATCAAATCTCATAAACTCATAATAAAACTGCCAACGAAACCTTAAGCGTGCGGACCCTACGGGTTCGAGAACTATGTAGACATGACCGAGACACGATTCCGGTCAATAACCAATAGCGGAACCTGGATGCTCATATCGGCTCCTACATATTCTACGAAGATCTTTATCGGTCAAACCGCATAACAACATACGTTGTTCCCTTTGTCATCGGTATGTTACTTGCCCGAGATTTGATCGTCGGTACCCCAATACCTAGTTCAATCTCGTTACCGGCAAGTCTCTTTACTCGTTACGTAATGCATCATTCCGTAACTAAGTCATTAGCTACATTTCTTGCAAGGCTTATACTGATGTGCACTACCAAGAGGGCCCAGAGATACCTCTCTGACAATCGGAGTGACAAAACCTAATCTCGAAATATGCCAACTCAACATGTACCTTTGGAGACACCTGTAGAGCTCCTTTATAATCACCCAGTTACGTGGTGATGTTTGGTAGCACACAAAGTGTTCCTCCGGTAAACGGGAGTTGCATAATTTCATAGTTGTAGGAACATGTATAAGTCATGAAGAAAGCAATAGCAACATACTAAATGATCAAGTGCTAAGCTAACGGAATGGGTCATGTCAATCACATCATTCTCCTAATGATGTGATCCCGTTAATCAAATGACAACTTATGTCTATGGTTAGGAAACATAAGCATCTTTGATTAATGAGCTAGTCAAGCAGAGGCATACTAGTGACTTCAAGTTTGTCAATGTATTCACACATGTATCATGTTTCTGGTTAATACAATTCTAGCATGAATAATAAACATTTATCATGATATGAGGAAATAAATAATAACTTTATTATTTCCTCTAGGGAATATTTCCTTCAGTCTCCCACTTGCACTAGAGTCAATAATCTAGATTACAAAGTAATGATTCTAACACCCATGGAGTCTTGGTGTTGATCATGTTTTGCTCGTGGAAGAGGCTTAGTCAAGGGGTCTGCAGCATTCAGATCTGTATGTATCTTGCAAATCTCTATGTCTCCCACCTGGACTTGGTCCCGAATGGAATTGAAGCGTCTCTTGATGTGCTTAGTCCTCTTGTGAAATCTGGATTCCTTTGCCAAGGCAATTGCACCAGTATTGTCACAGAAGATCTTCATTAGTCCCGATGCACTAGGTATGACACCTAGATCGGAAATGAACTCCTTCATCCAGACTCCTTCATTTGCTGCTTCTGAAGCAGCTATGTACTCCGCTTCACATGTAGATCCCGCCACGATGCTTTGTTTAGAACTGCACCAACTGACAGCTCCACCGTTCAATATAAACACATATCCAGTTTGCGATTTAGAATCATCTGGATCAGTGTCAAAGCTTGCATCAATGTAACCATTTACGACTAGCTCTTTGTCACCTCCATAAACGAGAAACATATCCTTAGTCCTTTTCAGGTATTTCAGGATGTTCTTGACCGCTGTCCAGTGATCCACTCCTAGATTACTTTGGTACCTCCCTGCCAAACTTATTGCTAACCATACGTCAGGTCTGGTACACAGCATTGCATACATGATAGAGCCTATGGCTGAAGCATAGGGAAAATCTTTCATTTTCTTTCTATCTTCTGCTGTGGTCGGCCATTGAGTCTGACTCAACTTCACACCTTGTAATACAGGCAAGAACCCTTTCTTTGCCTGATCCATTTTGAACTTTCAAAACTTTATCAAGATATGTGCTTTGTGAAAGTCCAATTAAGCGTCTTGATCTATCTCTATAGATCTTGATGCCCAATATGTAAGCAGCTTCACCGAGGTCTTTCATCGAAAAACTTTTATTCAGTTATCCCTTTATGCTATCCAGAAATTCTATATCATTTCCAATCAACAATATGTCATCTACATATAATATCAGAAATGCTACAGAGCTCCCACTCACTTTCTTGTAAATACAGGCTTCTCCAAAAGTCTGTATAAAACCATATGCTTTGATCACACTATCAAAGCGTTTATTCCAACTCTGAGAGGTTTGCACCAGTCCATAAATGGATCGCTGGAGCTTGCACACTTTGTTAGCACCTTTTGGATCGACAAAACCTTCCGGTTGCATCATATACAACTCTTCTTCCAGAAATCCATTCAGGAATGCAGTTTTGACATCCATTTGCCATATTTCATAATCATAAAATGCGGCAATTGCTAACATGATACGGACAGACTTAAGCATCGCTACGGGTGAGAAAGTCTCATCGTAGTCAACCCCTTGAACTTGTCGAAAACATTTCACAACAAGTCGAGCTTTGTAGACAGTTACATTACCATCAGCGTCAGTCTTCTTCTTGAAGATCCATTTATTCTCAATGGCTTGCCGATCATCGGGCAAGTCAACCAAAGTCCATACTTTGTTCTCATACATGGATTCCATCTCAGATTTCATGGCCTCAAGCCATTTTGTGGAATCTGGGCTCATCATCGCTTCCTCATAGTTCGTAGGTTTGCCATGGTCATGTAACATGACTTCCAGAATAGGATTACCGTACCACTCTGGTGCGGATCTTACTCTGGTTGACCTACGAGGTTCTGTAGTAACTTGATCTGAAGTTTCATGATCAATATCATTAGCTTCCTCACTAATTGGTGTAGTTGTCACATGAACCGCTTCTTGTGATGAACTACTTTCCAATAAGGGAGCAGGTACCATTACCTCATCAAGTTCTACTTTCCTCCCACTCACTTCTTCGAGAGAAACTCCTTCTCTAGAAAGGATCTGAATTTAGCAACAAAAATCATGCCCTCGGATCTGTGATAGAAGGTGTATCCAATAGCCTCTTTTGGGTATCCTATGAAGACACATTTCTCCGATTTGGGTTCGAGCTTATTTGGTTGACGTTTCTTCACATAAGCATTGCAGCCCCAAACTTTAAGAAACGACAACTTTGGTTTCTTGCCAAACCATAGTTCATAAGGTGTCGTCTCAACGGATTTTAATGGTGCCCTATTTAACGTGAATGCGGCCGTCTCTAAAGCATAACCCCAAAACGATAGCGGTAAATCAGTAAGAGACATCATAGATCGCACCATATCTAGTAAAGTACGATTGCCATGTTCGGACACACCATTTCGTTGTGGTGTTCCGGGTGGCGTGAGTTGCGAAACTATTCCGCATTGCTTCAAATGTAAATCAAACTCGTAGCTCAAATATTCTCCTCCACGATCAGATCGTAGAAACTTTATTTTCTTGTTATGATGATTTTCCACTTCACTCTGAAATTCTTTGAACTTTTCAAATGTTTCAGACTTGTGTTTCATTAAGTAGATATACCCATATCTTCTCAAATCATCTGTGAAGGTGAGAAAATAACGATACCCGCCGCGAGCCTCAATATTCATAGGACCACATACATCAGTATGTATGATTTCCAACAAATCAGTTGCTCGCTCCATAATTCCGGAGAACAACGTTTTAGTCATCTTGCCCATGAGGCACGGTTCGCAAGTACCAAGTGATTCATAATCAAGTGATTCAATAAGTCCATCAGTATGGAGTTTCTTCATGCGCTTTACACCAATATGACCAAAACGGCAGTGCCACAAAATAAGTTGCACTATCATTATCAACTCTGCATCTTTTGGCTTCAACATTATGAATATGTGTATCACTACTATCGAGATTTAATAAAAATAGACCACTCTTCAAGGGTGCATGACCATAAAAGATATTACTCATATAAATAGAACAACCATTATTCTCAGATTTAAATGAATAACCGTCTCGCATCAAACAAGATCCAGATATAATGTTCATGCTTAACGCTGGCACCAAATAACAATTATTCAGGTCTAAAACTAATCCCGAAGGTAGATGTAGAGGTAGCGTGCCGACCGCGATCACATCGACTTTGGAACCATTTCCCACGCGCATTGTCACCTCGTCCTTAGCCAATCTTCGCTTAATCCGTAGTCCATGTTTTGAGTGGCAAATATTAGCAACAGAACCAGTATCAAATACCCATGTGCTACTGCGAGCATTAGTAAGGTACACATCAATAACATGTATATCACATATACCTTTGTTCACCTTGCCATCCTTCTTATCCGCCAAATACTTGGGGCAGTTCCGCTTCCAGTGTCCAGTCTGCTTGTAGTAGAAGCACTCAATCTCAGGCTTAGGACCAGATTTGTGTTTCTTCTCTTGAGCAGCAAATTTTTTGTTGTTCTTCTTGAAGTTCCCCTTCTTCTTCCCCTTACCCTTTTTCTTGAAACTGATGGTCTTATTGACCATCAACACTTGATGCTCCTTCTTGATTTCTACCTCCGCAGCCTTTAGCATTGCGAAGAGCTCGGGAATAGTCTTGTCCATCCCTTGCATATTATAGTTCATCACGAAGCTTTTGTAGCTTGGTGGCAGTGATTGAAGAGTTCTGTCAAAGACACTATCATCAGGAAGATTAACTCCCAGTTGAATCAAGTGATTATTATACCCAGACATTTTGAGTATATGTTCACTGACAGAACTATTCTCCTCCATCTTACAGCTATAGAACTTATTGGAGACTTCATATCTCTCAATCCGGGCATTTGCTTGAAATATTAACTTCAACTCCTAGAACGTCTCATATGCTCCATGACGTTCAAAACGTCGTTAAAGTCCCGGTTCTAAGCCGTAAAGCATGGCACACCGAACTATCGAGTAGTCATCAGCTTTGCTCTGCCAGACATTCTTAATGTCGTTAGTTGCATCCGCAGCAGGCCTGGCACCCAGCAGTGCTTCTAGGACGTAATTCTTCTGTGCAGCAATGAGGATAATCCTCAAGTTACGGACCCAGTCCGTGTAATTGCTACCATCATCTTTCAACTTAGCTTTCTCAAGGAACGCATTAAAATTCAACAAAACAACAGCACAAGCCATCTATCTACAACAAACATAGACAAGCAAAATACTATCAGGTACTAAGTTCTTGATAAATTTAAGTTCAATTAATCATATTACTAAAGAACTCCCACTTAGACAGACATCTCTCTAGTCATCTAAGTGATCACGTGATCCGAATCAACTAAACCATGTCCGATCATCAGGTGAGATGGAGTAGTTCTCAATGGTGAACATCACTATGTTGATCATATCTACTATATGATTCACGTTTGACCTTTCGGTCTCTGTGTTTCAAGGCCATATCTGTATATGCTAGGCTCATCAAGTTTAACCTGAGTATTCCGCATGGGCAACTGTTTTGCACCCGTTGTATTTGAACGTAGAGCCTATCACACCCGATCATCACGTGGTGTCTCAGCATGAAGAACTTTCGCAATGGTGCATACTCAGGGAGAACACTTCTTGATAATTAGTGAGAGATCATCTTAAAATGCTATCGTCAATCAAAGCAAGATAAGATGCATAAAGGATAAACATCACATGCAATCAATATAAGTGATATGATATGGCCATCATCATCTTGTGCTTGTGATCTCCATCTTCGAAGCACCGTCGTGATCACTATCGTCACCGGCGCGACACCTTGATCTCCATCATAGCATCGTTGTCGTTACGCCATCTATTGCTTCTACGACTATCGCTACCGCTTAGTGATAAAGTAAAGCAATTACAGGGCGTTTGCATTTCATACAATAAAGCGACAACCATATGGCTCCTGCCAGTTGCCGATAACTTCAGTTACAAAACATGATCATCTCATACAATAAAATGTAGCATCACGTCTTGACCATATCACATCACAACATGCCCTGCAAAAACAAGTTAGACGTCCTCTACTTTTTTGTTGCAAAATTTACATGGCTGCTACGAGCTGAGCAAGAACCGTTCTTACCTACGCATCAAAACCACAACGATAGTTCGTCAAGTTAGTGTTGTTTTAACCTTCTCAAGGACCGGGCGTAGCCACACTCGGTTCAACTAAAGTTGGAGAAACTGACACCCGCCAGCCACCTGTGTGCAAAGCACGTCGGTAGAACCAGTCTCGTGTAAGCGTACGCGTAATGTCGGTCCGAGCCGCTTCATCCAACAATACCGCCGAACCAAAGTATGACATGCTGGTAAGCAGTATGACTTGTATCGCCCACAACTCACTTGTGTTCTACTCGTGCATTTAACATCTACGCATAAAACCAGGCTCGGATGCCACTGTTGGGGAACGTAGTAATTTCAACAAATTTCCTACGCACACGCAAGATCATGGTGATGCATAGCAACGAGAGGGGAGAGTGTTGTCCACGTACCCTCGTAGACCGAAAGCGGAAGTGTTAGAACAACGCGGTTGATGTAGTCGTACATCTTCACGGCCCGACCGATCAAGCAGCGAAACTACGGCACCTCCGAGTTCTAGCACACGTTCAGCTTGATGACGATCCCCGTACTCCGATCCAGCAGAATGTCGGGGAAGAGTTCCTTCAGCACGACGGCGTGGTGACGATCTTGATGTTCTACCATCGCAGGGATTCGCCTAAGCACCGCTACAGTATTATCGAGGAGGACTATGGTGGAGGGGGGCACCGCACACGGCTAAGAGATCAAGAGATCAATTGTTGTATCTATGGGGTGCCCCCCTCCCCTGTATATAAAGGAGTGGAGGAGGGGGTCGGCCAAGGGGGGTGGCGCGCCCTAGGGGGGAGTCCAACCCCCACCGGGAGTAGGACTCCTCGCTTTCTTATTAGGAGAGGGAGAGGGAAGGAAGAGGAGGGAGGGAGGAAGGAAAGGGGGGCCGGCCCCCTCCCAATTCGGATTGGGCTTGGGGGGGCGCGCCCCCTCCTTTTCTCCTCTCACATCCTTTCCACTAAGGCCCAATAAGGCCCATATACCTCCCGGGGGGTTCCGATAACCTCCCGGAGCTCTGGTATTGTCCCAATCTCACCCGGAACCTTTCCAGTGTCCAAATATAGTCATCCAATATATCGATCTTTATGTCTCGACCATTTCGAGACTCCTCGTCATGTCCGTGATCACATCCGGGACTCCGAACAACCTTCCGTACATCAAAACTCATAAACTCATAATAAAGATGTCAACGAAACCTTAAGTGTGCGGACCCTACGGGTTCGAGAACTATGTGGACATGACCGAGACACGATTCCGGTCAATAACCAATAGCGGAACCTGGATGCTCATATTGGCTCCTACATATTCTACGAAGATGTTTATCGGTCAAACTGCATAACAACATACGTTGTTCCCTTTGTCATCGGTAAGTTACTTGCCCGAGATTTGATCGTTGGTATCCCAATACCTAGTTCAATCTCGTTACCGGCAAGTATCTTTACTCGTTACGTAATGCATCATTCCGTAACTAACTCATTAGGTACATTGCTTGCAAGGCTTATAGTGATGTGCATTACCGAGAGGGCCCAGAGATACCTCTCCGACAATCAGAGTGACAAAAACCTAATCTCGAAATATGCCAACTCAACATGTACCTTTGGAGACACCTGTAGAGCTCCTTTATAATCACCCAGTTATGTTGTGATGTTTGGTATCACACAAAGTGTTCCTCTGGTAAACGGGAGTTGCATAATCTCATAGTTGTAGGAACATGTATAAGTCATGAAGAAAGCAATAGCAACATACTAAACGATCAAGTGCTAAGCTAACGGAATGGGTCATGTCAATCACATCGTTCTCCTAATGATGTGATCCCGTTAATCAAATGACAACTTATGTCTATGGTTAGGAAACATAACAATCTTTGATTAATGAGCTAGTCAAGTAGAGGCATACTAGTGACTTTAAGTTTGTCTATGTATTTACACATGTATCATGTTTCCGATTAATACAATTCTAGCATGAATAATGAACATTTATCATGATATTAGGAAATAAATAATAACTTTATTATTGCCTCTAGGGAATATTTCCTTCAAATCTCGCAACGAAGGATGACATCTGCTCCTGTCTGTCCCGAAATCAGTTCAGGAACGTCATGCTTCTCAATCATGCGAAGCTAATCTGGGACCGGCTCTCTGAGGTCTATGAAGGTCATCGTACTCGTCATGATCCTTGGTTTGAGGATTAAAAGGATTCTCTCAAGGATATGAATTTCGCACCTGAATCGTCATCCTCGTCATCATGCCTTATGGCAGAGGGTGCCAAGGTAACTGAATGCTACCTTTCCGAGTCTAGTGATGATGAATCAGGTGATGAATTTGGCCCCAACTATGTCAAACTTGCTTCCCTTGCCACTAAACAACAAAGAGCTTTGGAAAAGGTTCAATACATGCTAAATAAGAGCGATGATATGTTGGGTGAAGAAATGGATCAGTCAAAAGCTTTGGCTGAGAGTCTTCAGAGACTTCAGTCCAAGTTTGACACCCTTCAAGGTCATCATAACACTCTCTTATCTCATCACGAGAAGCTATCTTCTGAATCTCTTCAGAGAAAGCAAGATCTTGAAAATCTAAGAGTGGATTATGAAGATCTTCAGAAGGAGCGTGATTCATTACTTGCTCAACAAATCAGCACTACTCAGGAAGAATTTGTTCCTCCATGTCTGAAGTGCATGAACATGAAACTGCTAATTCTTCACCAGAAAGTTCAAATGCTTCTAATACTACAAATTCTTCATCTGACTCTGCTATCACTAATTCCTCATATGAGGACAATGCAAGTATCAATGATGATGCAGGGCTGAAGGAATTGTACATGACAGGCATGTACAAAAGCCTCAAAGGGCATCAGACTCTTTGTGATGTGTTTAAAAAGCAGATCCTCAACAAGAACCCTAGGAACGAGGGTATTGCCTTTGAGAGGAAACTCAATGCTGATGGAACATATTGGAAGCCTGAGCAGTACCCCAAAACCTCATGGTTGCTGCAAAGGGACCTCCAGTTGATCCATCCAATTTATCTGGCTTTACATGTGAATCTCCTCATTCTTCTGATGAGTCATTTGACTCCAACTATAAACTGTTCAAAAATCAGAATGGTGAAGTATTTGCTAGATATGTTGGCACTAACTGCAGGAACAGTTCCCCTATGAAGAAAATCTGGGTTCCCAAAAGTTGCCTTGAAAGTCTTCAGGTGAATGTCCTCATGACACCACCTGTGAAGAATAGGAACTCCACATCAAATTCTTCATATGGACCAAATTCTTCATAGGGATCCAAGTCTTCATACGGACCAAATTCCTCACGTGGATCAAATTCCTCAAAAGGATCAAAGTTCTCATATGATCATCATCATGCTAACTCCTCTATTTCGCAGGGTAGAGCTAAGGGCTATGAATATGAGCATTATTCTTCAAATCATTATGTTCATAAGTCCTCGAAGAATTTCTCTGCTTATTCATATGCTTACCCTAACCCCTCTTATGTGAAATGAAGCGGACTAACGTCTATGCCACCTTTCTCATATGGTGCTCGCAGAGTGATGAATTCTTTGCCACCCCTCCAGATGTGGGTGGTGAAGAAAAAGAACTAATCTCTTATGCAAGGTCAGGTCTCTAGACGTGCTTAAAACGTCTGAAGAATTTGCTAGAGACCTAAACAGTGCCTGAAAGGACGCAGGCTAATCATGATGAAATGAACTTTCATTTCACACGTCCTCCTACTATTTATCTGTTCTATTGCTCGAAGAAATTGATCTAATGATATTGATGTCATATTTTCACTATGAAGTATATGAGTTCGTAAGTTGCACTAATTCATCTGCAGGATGATCAACCCAAAGCCAATGAGTGGGTCCTCAATAGTGGATGTACGAATCACATGACTGGTGACAAGAATCTATTGATGGATGCTCCTTTATCACCGTCACATCTGAAGCATATCATTTTTGCTGACAAAGGTAAAAGTCAGGTATTGGGTCTAGGTAAGGTTGCGATCTCAAAGGATCGACACATGGACAAAGTCATGCTTGTCGAGTCCTTAGGATACAACCTCATGTTTGTCTCAATGCTTTGTGATCTTGATATGGTTGTTGTCTTTGGAAAATATCGTTGTGTTGTGATCATGGAAGCTGACAATTCCAAAGTCTTTGAAGGCTTTAGAAGAGGAGACTTGTACATTGTTGATTTCTCTACAGGACCACAACCAGCCGTATGTCTACTTGCAAAAGCTTCAGAAGGCTGGCTATGGCATCGACGACCTGGTCATGCTGGCATGAGGAATTTGCACACGCTTGCGAAGAAGAAGCATGTCATTGGCATTGAGAATGTCAAATTCCTCAAGGATCACTTATGCAGAGCCTGTGAAGCTGGAAAGATGACAAAGGCCAAGCATCCAGCCAAGACTATCATGACTACCACTCGACCATTTGAATTGCTTCACATGGATCTCTTCGGTCCTAATCATTATTTAGCTGTTACAAATGATGCATCTCTATACGGCTTTGTTATTGTTGATGATTATTCTCGTTACACATGAGGTGCAGGAAGTCTTCAAACGATTTTCCTTGAGGGCTTCAGCCAACTTTGGTGTGAAGATCAAGCACATCAGAAGTGATAATGGGACTGAGTTCAAGAATTCCGGTCTTGATGACTATCTTAATGAACTTGGTATTACTCATGAATTATCTGCTCCTTATACTCCTCAGCAGAATGGCATTGTGGAGCGCAAGAACAGAACTCTTGTTAAGATGGCTCGCACTATGCTTGATGAATACAAGACGCCTTGTCATTTCGTGATTGAGGCTATTGATACTGCATGCCACATCATCAATAGAGTATATCTTCACAAATTCTTCAAGAAGACCGCCTATGAACTCCTCACTGACAAGAAACCCAATGTGAGTTACTTCCAAGTCTTCGGTGCAAAATGTTGGATAGAGATCCTCATCACAATTCTAAATTTGCACCGAAAGCACATGAGGGTTTTATGCTTGGTTACGGAAAGGACTCGCACACCTACAAAGTCTTCAACAACGTTCTTCACAAGGTTGTTGAAACTATAGATGTGTGGTTTGATGAAACTAATGGCTTGCAAAGAGAGAACCTACCTTTTGTGATAGATGAACCAGCACTTGAGGATTCTATCAAGTTCAAAGCTACTGAGGATGTCATTCCTACCAAAGAATCTGCTGAAGAATTCATTCCAGAATGTGATGAACGTCGAGCTGGCGCACCTGAAGAAAATGGTACTGAGGAAAATGCTCCTGAAGAGAATGCGGATCAAATTCCTCGAAGACAACCCGCTCATCCTCGCATTGCAAATGAGGTGCAAATTGAGAAGATCATCGATGACGTTGAAGCACCAGGTCCTATCACACGCCCAAAAGCTTCACATTTATCTAACTTTTGTGGGCACTTTGCTTTTGTCTCTATCACAGAGCCCACTAAGGTAGATGAAGCATTTCTGGAGCCTGAGTGGATTCAAGCTATGCAATAAGAATTACATCAGTTCGAGCTCAACAACGTCTGGGAACTGGTCAAACGTCCAGATCCTTGCAAGCACAACATTATTGGCACAAAGTGGATCTACCGCAACAAGCAAGATGAAAATGGCCTTGTGGTGAGGAATAAGGCACGGCTTGTAGCTCAAGGCTACACACAGGTTGAAGGAATTGACTTCGATGAAACTTTGCACCTGTTTCTAGACTTGAGGCTATTCGCATATTACTTGCTTATGCTAACCATCATGATATTATCTTACAACAAATGGATGTGAAAAGTGCATTCCTCAATGGTAAGCTTGAGGAAGAAGTATATGTTGCTCAACCCCCAGGTTTTGAAGATCCATAGAATCCCGACAAAGTCTTCAAACTCAACAAGGCCTTGTATGGCCTCAAGCAAGCCCCTCAGGCGTGGTATGATACTTTGAAGGAATTCCTCATGAAGAAAGGCTTCAAACCCGGTTCACTCGACCCAACTCTTTTCACTAAGTCTTACGATGATGAATTGTTTGTGTGCCAAATATATGTTGATGATATAATTTTTGGCAGTACTGACCAAGGATACAGTGATGAATTTGCCTATATGATGAGTGAAGAATATCAAATGTCTATGATGGGAGAATTGAAATTCTTTTTAGGTCTTCAAATTCGTCAATAGCGCAATGGCATATTCATATCTCAGGAGAAATACCTCAAGGATGTATTGAGGAATTTCGGCATGCAAGATTGCAAAGGGGTCAAAATTCCAATGCCCACAAATGGCCATCTATGCACTGATGAAAATGGTAAAGACTTCGATCAAAAGGTATAGCTCCATGATTGGCTCTTTATTGTACATATGTGCATATGTGCATCTAGGCCAGATATTATGCTTAGTGTTTGCATGTGTGCCCGATTTCAAGCTACACCAAAGGAATCACACCATAAGGCTGTGAAGCATATTCTTCGATACTTAGCTCACACACCAACACTTGATTATGGTATCCCAAGGGCTCTTCATTTGATCTCATTGGATATTCAGACTCTAACTATGCTGGTGATCATGTGGACCGCAAGTCAACGTCGGGCACATGTCATTTCCTCGGATGATCTTTGGTCTGTTGTCCCTCGAAGAAACAGAACTATGTATCACTCTCCACTGTAGAAGCTGAGTACATTGCTGCTGGATCGTGCTGTGCTCAACTACTATGGATGAAGCAAACACTCAAGGACTATGGCGTCAACGTGAAGAATGTGCCTCTCTACTGCGATAATGAGAGTGATATCAAGATTGCTCATAACCCAGTTCAACACTCGAAGACCAGGCACATCTAGATTCGTCATCATTTTCTTCGTGATCATGTGTTGAAGGGCGACATCTCCATCGACCATGTTAGCACTGAGGATTAGCTGGCCGATATCTTCACTAAGCCCTTGGATGAGAAGAGATTTAGCAAGTTGCGGTGTGAGCTAAATATCCTAGAATCTTTGAATGTTCTCTAAAATGGACACACATCCTAACACTTATGCTGACTTGATGACTTAGATGCACAACACACGAACTAACGTTTTTCTTCAGTCAATGAAGACTAACCCTCTAAGTGTGAAGAAATTAATGAAGAAATTGATTCTTCGAGCCCTACGACAATTGTACGCGATGTCTGAAATCAGCTTTCTTATACGGTGGGTTAGGCCACCACCCAAAGTTAAAAATCTTCAATTTGAGTTTTTCTTCATTTTTGAAATTCCTCGGTTTTTCAAATTCTTCATCTTTGCATTGTCTTCACTCTTTCCGGCGTTGTTCTTCATTTGAATATATATATATATATATATACAGACGATCTATTCTGCTAATATTAGCAGAATAACTATTCTGCACACCACTTCGGCACTGCACGCTCAACAGAAGCGCACTGCATCATTTTGACGACGAGCACTGCAAAGAGACTAGTGAACTTCGTGTCGAGAAAAACTGCACGCGGTGTTTTTTCGGTACTGTTTTCGCTCTAATTTTTTAACCGTTTATCGGAATGGGGCGTGTACTATACCATTGAAAAGCTATGGATTAGGCGCAACTTCGACATGTTGAACACTTTACGAGATTCCACACGGTTTAAGAGCAGTTTTGAAAATAGTGCGGCGGATGACGAGTGGCAGCGAGCGTTTTTTCGCGTTTTCTTCTAAACCGCTTGTCGGAATGAAGCAAATAATACGCTGTTGGATAGATATCATCGAGGCTCATCTTTTTCATATATAAATCTTTCTCTAATTCGTTACGGTTTAAGAGCAGTTTCAAATTTACTAAATCGCGGAACTCTGTTTTTCAAATTTTTTGAAATTTTCAGTACTGTTTTCGCTCCAGTTTTTGAAACGTTTGTCGAAACGAGGCATGTGATACGCCATTGGAGAGCTACGGACAAGGCGCAACTTTCATATGTTGAAATGGTTTTGAGATTCCTTACGGTTTTTAGTTAATTTTGAAAATCATGCGGCTGACTTCGAGAGGCAGCGGCTGTTTTTTCATGAAATTTTTACGAACGGCTGGTCAGAATGATTCAAATCATACGCCGTTGGAAAGATATCAACGAGACGCAACTTTTTCATGTAGAACACTCTCTCTAATCCCTTACGGTTTAAGAGCAATTTCGGTTTTACCAAAAAGCGGACACTCTGTTTTTCACGACACCCAAATGGACGTGGGTACTTCATCCGACTGAAAACCGCACTGCAACGGAGGAAAAACCGCACTGCATCACACAGGTAAGAGAACTACATGGTTTCCTTTTTGTGGCACGTAAATTTTTGAAGACGAGGAAGAAAACTGCACTGCTTTTAGACTGAAAACCGCACTGCATCGGACGGCCAAGCAAACTTCATGATTTCTTTTTTTGTGAGACGTAATATTTCCCATACGAAGAAGTGGAATACGCTTCATACCGAGGCGTAAATGAACCACAGAGGCGAGGGCAACTGCACTGCAATGTCATCAGAGGGGGCTGCATGGATTTTTTTGTTACTCTTTCTTTTTCTAAAACTATTTTTTTATCAACGAGTATGTACTACAAAGACGTGGTGAGTGGACTACGGGGACGGATATGTAGACACGAGCGAACTACACTTGACTTCTTTAACAACAATAAAACTCCAACAAAACAATAAAATTGAATTTAGAAAATATCACACTGAACTACTTGCCCGTACCAGCCGGACTGCATCATTCTGCACCATTCTTTTATAAAAAATATTACAAAGCGAGCTGCACCATTTGAGAGCATGAGTTTAGCAAGCAAGCTGCAATATGTTTAGGTTTTTTAACTTTTGTTGTATAGTGAACTGCAGTGGAGAGTAATGGGTCCAAGGGATGAGCAAAACAAATTGTATAATGTTTTTTACCAGCATTTTAATCTCTACATTCCCTTTTAAAGAACTACATGGGCTTCCAATGCAAACAATAGGATACCTCAAGTGAATGACATAACATGGCGAGACTGAACCATACAGCAAGATGAAATAATTAAAAAAATGACGCCAGCCACCCTAGTGCAGTGCACTTCTCTCCCGCCGCCGGGGAACCGCAACGAGTTGAGAGAGCTATTTTTCTGGAGGCTCCTTGCCAAACTGCAGTGGCAGTGCACACGCAGGAAGCGAGCAGCTTTGTCGGAGATCCTGTGTTGATGAGGATGTAGGAGGAGGGGGTGCTCGACAAGAGCTACAGCCACACCGCACTGCACGGCATGAGACATAGAGCAGAGCAGTCAAATCTGAATAGGTAAAAAAACATGAAAAAACGCATCAAACGAACTGCATGAAGTAACTGGCCGAGGCGAATGCCCGCGCAGCTGATGCCGCTCGGCCGAGATGCACTCATTTCACCTGCGAACTCCACACCGGCGAAAGTGCACTACACGCGCGCCCAAGAGCTGCAGCCACACCACACTGTACGGCATGACCCACTGAACCGCACGACAGATCCAACCAAACTGCATAGCTGTTCTCGCAAGTGGTGGCGGGTGGCTGGGGGGAGGGGGGCTCACCGGCGATGAGAGGGGTAGAGATTGAGGTGGGGGGACTGCGGTCACCGGGTCGATGGGTACTCCGGCGGGACGATAGGGCGGTGCAGGGGGCCGTCCGGCCTAGATCCAGCGA
>NC_041391.1:243685175-243685530 GCF_002162155.2 Triticum dicoccoides
CGGCCTGGATCCAGCGGCTGGACGTCGCGGGGTGCTGTCACGGCCTTGATCTCGTGGTGGCTTGTGCTGGGAGGTGGATCGGGGAGGGGTGGTTCGCCGGCGAGGAGAGGAAGGCCGCGGGAGAGAGGTGGTGCGGTCGTTGGGGAAGAGAGGTGGTGCGGTCGTGGGTGAGAGGAAGAATGTGGAGGGGGTGGCCCGGTGGGGCGGCGTGCGGTTCGCTTCGGGATTTTATGCAGCGCGAAAGTGTTAGCAGAATAAGCGGGTTTGATGTGCAGAATAAGACTCTTAAGGGTGTTATCATAATAGACCCACCCTATATATATATATATATATATATATATATATATATATATAT
>NC_041391.1:243685812-243788460 GCF_002162155.2 Triticum dicoccoides
TACAGCATTCACTTATTGCTAATTCTTCAAGTTGATTTCTTCTGCTAAGTGAATATGATCGAACCCTTTGAGGGAGTCCTGGATTAGGGGGTATCCGGACAGCTGGACTATATACTTTGTCCCGAATATTGGAGCGTGAAGATACAAGACTCAAGACTCCATCCCGTGTCCGGATGGGACTCTCCTTTGCATGGAAGACAAGCTTGGCGATCCGGATATTATATTTCCTTCTTTGTAACCGACTCCATGTAAACCCTAGCCCTCTCCGGTGCCTATATAAACCGGAGAGTTTAGTCCTTAGAGGGACGATCATAATCATCATAGGCTAGCTTCTAGGGTTTAGCCTCTACGATCTCGCGGTAGATCAACTCTTGTACTACTCATATCATCAATATCAATCAAGCAGGAAGTAGGGTTTTCCCTCCATCGAGAGGGCCCGAACCTGGGTAAACATTGTGTCCCTTGCCTACTGTTACCATTAGCCTAAGACGCACAGATCGGGACCCCCAACCCGAGATCCGCCGGTTTTGACACGGACATTGGTGCTTTCATTGAGAGTTCCTCTGTGTCGTCGCTGCAAGGCTCGATGGCTCGTCTCATTGTCAAGGACAACATCACCTCTGGGGGAGCGCTGGCTGTAGGCCAAACTCTCCGACTAGGCGGCTTCATCATGGCTGCCCCATCGGCTGTCGCGCCGACAGTGACCTCTCGGGTCATCACGCGTAGCCTCCACGTTGATTCGGAACTCGCCGAGCAGATGGATCCGATGGAGCTCTCCTTCCTTAATGAGCTCTTGGAACGCATCGCCGCTTGGGGAGTCGCCACAGACTATTGACCGGATCAGGCTTAAACCCGACCAAAGGGACATTAAATCCCCACCGGCCACCCACGAGATAGCAGTGGTGGAGGAGCCACATACGGATTACCCCTCTGTTTTGTGGACGAATTATGTCCGGATCACCGAGCTCCCTGAGCCGGACACCCGCTCAAGGGAAGACATGACCCAGACCCCGGACTTAGAATCGGGTATTGGGCCGAAAAAATTGGGAAGCACCCTGGACCCCGGCTGTCAAACTCGGAAGCTCCCCTGCCCCTGGGTGCTAGATCGGATCAGAATCCAGATTCGGCTACACCCACCCACCAGGACTTAAACCATCTCTCCCATATCAGACAAGAGCCCCAAGAAACAGTACATCGCTACTGGGCCAGATTCCTCCTTGTGCTAAATAAGGTCAACGACTGTCGTGAGGAGGACGCAGTCTCACTTTTCTAGAAAAACTGCATGAAGAAAGGAATCCTTAATGCTATAAGTCGCCGTGACATAGCACACTTTGCAGACTTGGCAACCATAGTACAGAAGTACTGTGCGATGGAAAGCGCCTAGAAAACTCAAACAGAATTTTGGGATAGTTCGGCTCTCACTAAAACCTTTGTCCAAGCTAAACAGGCGAACTCTAGAAAGTCGGCCGATCCAATCCCCAAGAAACCAAAGCCCACCCTAAGGCGTGGAACCGTATTGGAAGAATGGCTCAATGGGCCATGTAAACTCCACAGCACGCCAGACACTACACCAACACATAGCCTTAGAGCATGTTGGATACTCCGGCAGGTAGCAAAAAGTGGCCAGGATCTTCTTGTAAGCCATAAAGCAGAACAACATCCCGCCAAAGAAAACAATACGGTACTAACAGTCTTTGAGACTTTCGCCTCAAACATTAGGCGCAAGCGAGCTCATCGAAGCTCCGCTGAAATCTGCCATGTGGCAAAAATAAATCCATGGAACGACACTGCTATAACTTTCAATGCCAGTGATGAACCTCAATTCCAGACCGTCCGGGCACCATCCGCTCTGGTCCTTAGCCCAATCGTGGACGACTTTCGGCTCACTAAAGTACTCATGGACGGCGGAAGCGGATTAAACTTGATCTACGAAGAAACACTCTACAAGATGGAAATTGATAAAAGCCGCATTGAACAAAGTGGCACAACCTTCAGGGTAATCATCCCTAGTCGGGAAGCACGGTGTGCGGGAAAAATCACACTCGATGTGGTATTCGGCACTCTAGAGAATTACAGGTCCGAAGAAATCACATTCCAAGTGGAAACTTTCAATAGCGGATACCACGCCCTTTTAGGACGGGACGCGTTTACAAGCTTTCAAGCTATACCCCATTACAGGTACATGAAGCTTAAAATGCCCGGACCCAATGGAATCATCACTCTAGCTAGTGATCCGGACGTCTCACTTCGCGCCGAAAACAAAACCGCAGCACTAGCCCTCGAAGCATTATTTGAAGCCCTAGCGACCGAAGAACTAACAGCGCTGCACGCCACCGTGGATAGGGACAACGTGATACTCGACAAACGACCCTAGTCCACCACATTTAAACCCGCAGACGAGATAGCCAAATTCCAGGTCCATCCAACAGACCCCATGAAGACAGCTTCCATCGGGACATAGTTGAGCCCCACAATGTACGCCGCACTCGAGACTTCCTGCGCAAGAATTGGGACATTTTCGCCTGGCACCCCTCGGACATGTCGGGCATCCCACACAGACTGGCCGATCACAACCTCAATATACTAAAAGGATACAAGCCTGTCAAGCAGACTCTAAGGCGCTTTTCAGATCCCAAACGGCAAGCCATGGGGGAAGAACTGGCCAAGCTACTCGAGGTTGGATTCATCAGAGATATCAAGCATCCGGACTGGCTGGCAAATCTGGTAATGGTACCAAAGAAGGACAAATCCTGGCGCCTATGCGTCGACTTCAAAGACCTCAATAAGGCTTGCCCGAAAGATCCCTTTCCCCTCCCTCGCATCGACCAAATCACCGACGCCACTGCAGGACACGACTCACTGTGTTTCCTCGATGCATACTCTGGATACCATCAAATAAAGATGGCAGAGTGCGACCAAGCTGCAATGGCTTTCATAATGCCATATGGTCCTTTTTGCTTCAACACTATGCCTTTCGGGCTTAAAAATGTCGGTGCAACCTATCAGCGCATGATTCAGACATGCCTGGAAAAGCAAATCGGCAAGACGGTGGAGGCATATGTGGACGACGTGGTCATAAAAACAAGACACGTCGAAACCCTAATAGACAACTTGAGGCTTACATTCGACAACCTCCGAACATACAACATCAAGCTAAACTCGGAAAAATGTGTTTTCAGCGTACCCTCTGGGAGGCTGCTTGGCTTCATTGTTTCCAATAGAGGAATTGAGGCGAATCTGGCAAAGATCAGAGCTCTGTCGTAGTTGGCTATCCCAACAGACCTCAAGCATATCCAGAAACTAGCTGGATGCGTGGTTGCCTTAAGCCGCTTTATCTCCCGGTTAGGAGAAAAGGCATTACCTCTTTACTGCCTTCTTCGGCGCACCGAACACTTCGTGTGGACGGATGCAGCCACGGCCGGACTGGACGAAATAAAGACCTTGTTGGCCAGTAATCCAGTCCTAACAGCGCCAAATATTGGCGAACCTATGTTGCTGTATATAGCTGCAACACATCAAGTTGTAAGCGCAGTGCTCGTCGTCGAACAAGAGGCTGACGGATACAAATTCCCGCTCCAGAAGCCGGTATATTACGTATCCACGGTCATCACCCCATGCAAATCCCGATACCCACACTATCAGAAAATAGCATACGCAATCTTCATGGCATCTGGGAAGCTACGACACTACTTCCAAGAGTGTTCAATTATGGTGGCCTCCGAAGTACCACTCAACGACATAATAAATAACCGCGACGCTACGGGCCAAATTTCTAAATGGGCCATCGAGCTCCTTCCGTTCGACATAACATACAAGCCACGGCGGGCCATCAAGTCGCACGTATTGGCTGACTTTGTCGCCGAATCGACAGAAGCCGAACTCCCTAAAGAGTATGACGCATACTCTAACTGGATCATGCACTTCGACGGCTCTAAAATGCTGGCTGGATTGGGAGCAGGTGTAGTCCTGACATCTCCCACCGGAGACACGGTCAAGTACGTACTCCAAATATTATACACAGACTCCAACAATGCAGCCGAATACGAGGCTCTGTTGCACGGTCATCGGATGAGTCTCTATGGGCATTCAACGCCTAGATGTGTGCGGGGATTCAAACCTTGCAATATCACAAATAAACGGAGACTTTGATGCCAAGGATCCGAAAATGGCGGCATACCGTAATGTCGTCCTCAAAATGTCAGCTCAGTTCGAGGGGCTCGAATTCCACCATGTGGCTCGAGAAAACAATCAAGCGGCGGATATTCTCGCCCGCATCGGTGCTAAACGCGACCCTGTCCCACCTAACATATTCCTGGAAAGGCTGTTCAATCCATCTATGGTATGGGAAGGGGAGTCCGGCAACACTAGCACGGATCCGAATACACCCCTAGATTCCGCACCATCAAACATAATCGGAGGCTCCACCACCGAAATAATGCCTTTGGCCCACGAAATCATGGCTGTAATCGCCTCGTGGACTGAGCCTTTCTTGGCCTACCTAAGTAGGCAGGAGCTCCCCGAAGACCAAAATGAAGCGCGTTGCATCGTGCGGCGTTCTAAAGCTTACAAAGTCCATGAAGGGGAACTCTATAAGAAAAGTGCGACCGGAGTGCTTCGAAGGTGCATCTCCGAAGAGGAAGGGCGGCAGCTCTTGGCTGAAATCCATGCCGGACTGGGCGGGCACCACGCCGCGGCTTGAGCACTAGTCAGCAAGGCCTTCCGTACAGGCTTCTATTGGCCGGCAGCCCGAGCAGACACACAGGACCTTGTCCAACACTGCGCCGGTTGCCAGCTCTTTGCCAATCAGAGTCATATGCCCCCTACCGCTCTCCAAACAATCCCCACAACTTGGCCCTTCGCGGTCTGGGGGC
Organism: Triticum dicoccoides; assembly: GCF_002162155.2. NCBI lineage: Eukaryota > Viridiplantae > Streptophyta > Magnoliopsida > Poales > Poaceae > Triticum > Triticum dicoccoides. The sequence goes on from NC_041391.1 coordinate 243,690,684, forward strand.
TGGATATGGTCGGACTGCTTAAAGGGGGAAGCCATAAGAAAAAATACTTATTTGTCATGGTGGACAAGTTCACCAAATGGATAGAAGCTAAACCAGTCAAAACGGCCGAATCCGGACCCAGTGATAGACTTCATATCCAGGGTTGTACACCGATACGGCGTCCCCCACAGCATCATCACTGATAATGGCTCAAACTTCATAGCCTATGAAGTGAAAACTTTGTGCGGCAACATGGGCATAAAGCTCGATTACACCTCTGTCTACCATCCCCAAACAAACGTCCAGGTCGAACATGCAAACGGTCTCATCATGAGCGGCATCAAACCCAGACTAGAGCGATCCTTGACAGAGTTGGACACGCACTGGGTCGAAGAGCTTGACTCTGTACTCTGGGGGCTGCGGACCACGCCGAATCGCACCACGGATATACACCATTTTTTATGGTGTACGGCGCGGAAGCAGTACTACCCTGCGACATAATACATGATTCGCCTCGCGTACGCATGTACGAAGAGAAGGAACCGAGTTAGATCGGCAGGATAACTTAGATGCCCTGGAGGAGGAGCACGACGTCCTAAAAGCCCGTTCCGCATTCTATCAGCAGCAGGCTCGACGGTACCAAAGCAGAGAAGTGCGGGACAAAACTTATAATATTTGCAAACTCATTCTACGCCTACTGGAGAAGAAGAAGGACAAGCTCAAACCTAAGTGGGAGGGTCCCGTTGTTATTGATAAAGTTCTCACCAGAGGAGCGTACCGCTTACGTAATGCATCCGATAACAGACTCGAGTCAAACCCATGGAACGCGGCCAGACTCCGGAGATTCTACGCCTAGCGCTGAACTCAGTGTTCGTCTCCTTACCCCTCCTTTTTAATTATGTTCCCTCCCCTTTCCTTTCTCGACCTTTTTTCCTCTTCACACAAAGTATTTAATACAGTGCGGACGCCCGGATCACTCCGGCCGCACTATGTGTGTAAGAAATACCTGGGGGCTTCCTATACGGAAGCTAAATATAATTACTTTAATGTCTTTTTGCCCATCACATATGCGTTCTTTTTCCATATGTGCCTTTTCTTCACCATTATATGCATCGATATGACTTAAGATGTGGCCATGCTGGGTTGCCTGACTCTTGTGTTCAGCCGGATGTGTACCTCAGACTGGGTGAAGCCGAAAGCTAGCATTCTTAAGGGAATATTCGGTCGGTGAATAAAAGATGTTTTTTTGTTTATTACAACGTAAATCCCCAGAAGTTTTGTATCTTGCATCCTTGTTCGCAGTCCGGACATGTGCATCATCACATGCGTACCCAGGGAAAGGAACCCCTAATGGACCTATTCTCCCTGGAAGATGTTTCTTACTATCCATGTAATATAACATAACTAGTTGGGTACTTGTCTGTTCAAGCACTTATGACCCCTACTCCTGGTTTCCATGCATACTCCGGTTCTGTATAACTGAGTGGGTATTCGGATACACCCCGGATTGTCGGATCTGGGGGCTGAAGTGAAAAGGTCCGCCACGACAAATGATTTTAATCTGGCTAGGGACTACTTATGTCCATTGAATTACACAGTCACTTGGATTGATTATATTCCTCCTCTATACCATCCAACAGGCTATCTAGCTTACAATCCTATTGGGAATACTTCGCAGCTAACGCTACCTGGTCATACACCAGACTCACGGGAATTTCTTGCCCATTTGGCCCCGCCGGTCCGACTTCGGCCATATGGTTCGGGTCAAGCTTGGTGTAGCGCGTCTTCACCATAGCCTAGGCTTCTCTTGCACCTTGTCGGCAGGCTGACATCTTCAACAATCAAAAGCGCCGCCGTGCTCCTTGGAGAATATCCACAAGCTCCCCCATACCCTTCGGCAGGCAGCTTGATGGCCACAAGGCCTGAGCAATGACCTGCATCACCTAATGAGCTCGCTCGTGCAGTTGTGAGAGGTCTTGCAGCAAATCTCCTGCAGACGCGGGCATCTCCTCTTTAGGGAGGCCCGTCAACATACCTACAAATAAAAATTCTTTCAATATGCTTCCTCACCGAGCTGTACTACAGTTCGTCTAGGCACTTACTATAAATGCCGCGATGAAGCCTTTTGTTCTCCTTCACGGAGTCCGCCAGCTGAGCGCGAACATCTTTTAATTCCACGTCCAGCCGGACATTGGCATCTTGAAGATTGTTCTTCTCCTGCCTAACTTGCGTAAGAATGCGCTCGCCAGCCTTTAGCTGCCTTTGGAGATGCGACTCGACATCTCTTACGACCTCCGGATTCCCCCTGGGATTGTCTGTAGAATTTTCTGTTAGACTAAGCATACAAGCCACTTACTAACTGGTACATCTCCGTACAATTGAGACAAATGTTACCAGATGAGGCCTTCTGGGATTCCTCTAACTTGGCAACCGTGGCCCTCAGCTGGGTCTTGCACTCCTCCAGCTCTCAGAAAATTGCTCATTCTTATCTACAAGGACCTGTGCATTAATTGATCCTTAAAATAGTTGTTCCAACCGTTTCAAGTCTCAAGGGCTACTGCTATACATGTTTATCAAATTTTCTTACCCGTATATCGTTGGTATACTGGTCCGTCGCTCGGGCAATCCCGCCTTGAGCAGCTCGGATGTATGCGTCTCCTGAATTGAAAGCATTAAATGCCTCTTCGGAAAAGATGTTGTCGCGAAGTACGGCCCGTCGACGCCGGTGATTCACGGCACTCTCTACTTCGAAATTCATGGCGGAGAGCATATCCGCATCCTCTGTCGGAGGACAATGCGGCATCGGCCCCGCGTCCGCCTCCTCTCTCGAAGCCGATTCTGGAATCCGGCTAGTGGAGGCGTGATTGGCAGGATCCCCGGATATAGTCCGGCTACTCCTCTTTCTGCTAGGACATGAAGGACGCTGTTACATTTCAAATACAATAATCACAGAGCAGGTTTATACCATACCTCTGTAGCGGCACTTCATCCCTAACTGCCTTCCTCTTAAGCCTGCCCGATCCGGGCACCCTTTGCCGATGGGTCCCTAGGGGCTCGGCTCCGTGCTCTGACCGTCGTCTGCAAAAACACTACACTTCAGGTGTAAGGCATGGCATCAGAAAGGATTCCTCTTTGGAGGATAGTTTTTTTTTTGTTTTGGCTTACACGCGATGTAGGTGGCAGTCCGAGGTAGTCGGCAATAGTGCCACTGAGGCGCCATCGCAGCTCGCCTAATAAAATATCCCGTTGACGAGCTCCACAGTAATATCCGGATCTTGTTCAAGTCCTGTATCGAAGGCCCTTCCGGGGTCCTCTGGCTACGAGGAGGGGTTGGAGATTCCTTATACGGCCCTCCTCAGTTCCTGCTCGGAAATATCGAGGTAAATAATCTTGGCGAAGAACGCCACAATAAGTGAAGCGGGGGAAAGAGTGACGACTTACCCAGCTTGGGGGGTTGTACATAGAAAACCCATCCCGCCGTTTAATATGAAGGAATTCTTCTTCTCCTCCTTTATACAAATCAGATAATATCCTCGCCAGAGCAGTGGCAGAGTTCGGACCTTTACGGCCACAACGGGTGGCATCATCTTCCCCGTTGTAGTGCCACATGGGCTTCCCCCGATATTGAAGCGGCTGCACTCCCCGCATTATGCATATTGTCATAACCTTGACTATCGTCAGCTCAGATTTGGCCAATAACTCTATCCTGCTCATCAGGAAGTGTATTTCTCTGGTATCCTCCTCTCGGGGGCCTCGAGGACACCAACTTCGACGTGCCTTCAGCGGAGCGTGATTGAACTTAGGGAGACATGTCCGGACTGGATCCGGAAGGGGAACATCATCGACATAAAACCACTCCGAAGGCCAGTTCTCCAGTGCCTTCTTGGGAGTAACTGATAGGTATCCGGTCTCGGCGATGCGCCATACTTCGGCTCCGCCCACTTTACATAGGGATTCTCCCTGGTTGCAAGGGACAAGGCAGAATAACTTCTTCCATAACCCAAAGTGAGCCTCGCAGCCTAGAAATAGCTCACAAAGGGCAACGTATCCTGCTATATGCAGCACGGAGGCAGGGGTGAAGTTGTGCAACTGGAGGTCGTAGAACTCCAGGAGCCCGCGAAGAAATGGGTGGATAGGAAACCCAACGCCCCTTAGCAGATGCGGGTGAGGCATATTCGCTCCTCTGGAGATGGATTAGGAGGTCCCTCCGCTTGCTCCCCACCATTATAGGTGGCTATTCCAGCTCTGACGGGGACCATGAACGCCGGTGGGAGAAACCCTTGGGTCTGTAACTCTATCAAACGGCTCTGAGGAACTGAACACTCTTCCCAGTCACCCGTCTTGGAGCGAGAGGAGCGAGAAGAGGAGCTGCGGCGACCGGCCATGTTGGAATGATTTTTCCGGAGCATTCTGTTAGATGCTTGCTCGATGGAAGAGGGTGAGGTTTGGATCAGAGAATCCCCGTCTCTTCAAATAGACGGTTAGCCTGCCGGACCGGGGGTGGCAAATGCCAAAAGGGTCTCGGCTCCTCGTATTCGCTCGACACGTGGAGATGGTCATTATTGAGGCATAGAAGCCGAGGAGTACAACATTGATGGGAAGCCGGACACTATTCGTCACAACAGGTACTTTGGAGTATTCGGAGATGGAACACGCCTTGCAATGCCGAAGAAAAACCTGCGTGCCGGACTCAACGTCATTGAAGCCTGGTTCAGGGGCTACTGAGGGAGTCCTGGATTAGGGGGTATCCGGGCAGCCGGACTATATAATTTGTCCGGACTATTGGAGCATGAAGATACAAGACTCAAGACTCTGTCCCGTGTCCGGATGGGACTCTCCTTTGCGTGGAAAACAAGCTTGGCGATCCGGATATTATATTTCCTTCTTTGTAACCGACTCCATGTAAACCCTTGCCCTCTCCGGTGTCTATATAAACCGGAGAGTTTAGTCCTTAGAGGGACGATCATAATCATCATAGGCTAGCTTCTAGGGTTTAGCCTCTATGATCTCTTGGTAGATCAACTCTTGTACTACTCATATCATCAATATCAATCAAGTAGGAAGTAGGGTTTTACCTCCATCGAGAGGGCCCGAACCTGGGTAAACATTGTGTCCCTTGCCGCCTGTTACCATTAGCCTAAGACGCACAGATCGGGACCCCCTACCCGAGATCCGCCAGTTTTGACACCGACACCCTTCCCCCTCTATGCTAAACTCAACCCAATCTATTCACAAATTCTTCATGTGCGTTCTATTTGAAACTCATTCAAAATCTTCACTGTGTCCTAGACAGCTGAAGAAATTGCGAACAGAACTTTTAACTTATCTTATTTGAATTTTCGGCTTTGCTGCTCAAACCGTTCCGCATCCCACGACAATACTTATCTATTCACCCACGATCCTACACGATCGCCACCTCTCAGTACGTGGGTGACATATGTCAAGCGAATGAGAAGGGCCAGGGGCACGTTCGTCCGATTTCCTCGGGCGTACAGTTTTTGGCTCCCACTATAAATACCCCTGCCTCTTCCTCACTTCACTTTCACTCTGCTCGCTCTCACTCCCTCTCGAGCTCCCCAAACCCTAGCGCCGCCGCTACTTCATCATCACTGGTGAGGAAGAGCTTCACTGCCTCGACCTTGTCGCTGTCGTACTCGCGCCGGTTGCAGATTTCTTCACTCCGCGCCGCCGTAGCCGTCTTCCTCTGCCGAGTTAGGGCGTGGAAGATCTGAACTGACGAACTTCACATCTACACCTCCCAGTTCATCGTGTTCTTCACTTTGGGTAATTAAAAGTTACTTTTACTACCCTCTTTGATTCTTATGTTTTCTTGAAAATCTTCAAAGGTGTTTATTCCTCAAATCTTCACACACATGAACACCTCACATGTCATCTGCTCTTGATTCGTTTCTCTAAGCAATGATTTTCTTCAAGATTCCTCAATTGTGTGGATTTTCAATCTATACAACTCTAGAACCTAAGACAAAGAACGCTTAGTGAAATTCCTCAAGACTCATCTGGTCAAATTCCTCAAACCTATTCATTTTTGAAAAACCTTCTACGAACGCATATGACCTCTCCAAATTCCTCGCAACTATACTCTGTTCACAGGTACAAATGTCCGCTGCTGAATCACTAGGTTCTCATCAACTTAACTCATTTCCAGCGTTCCTCGAACAGAAGTTACACACCTCTTCAGAAACTTCAGTTGTTCATATTCCTCAGCTGAAGAATATGACTGAAGGTAAGAAGCCATAAAAGGGTGGAAAGAGACCTGAGGTCAATACTGCTTTCGAAATCCCTGAGGACGTTTATGTTGGGTACTGCACACCCCCTGAGGAAGATAGAAATCAGCGCAAGGTGCGCATTCAAAAGATTGAGAGGAGATGGGCACGGGAATGGAGGGAGTACAGGTATGTTACTCCCAAGTATATGAAGAAATTCGCGCTCAACCCTCCATGCTCAAGACCTCCATTGGCACCAGGCCAAGAGGCAGATCCCACCAGCCTCAAGCCGGTGAGGACTATGCTGATGAATGGGCAAAGCGCCAGGCCAAACTGGCCAAGCAAGCTAAGGAAGCAGTGAAGAAATTCAATGCAGACTCTGCTGCTGCTGCTACTGTTGCTGAGGCCTCTGCTAGTCAGCATAAGAAGGCGATGCCTAAGAAGCCTGCGCACAAATCAAGCGCTTCTCCCTCAATGCCCTCACGACCAAGCTCCTCAGCAATGCCCTCAAGGCCAGATTCTTCAAGACCCTCACGGCCAATTCCTCAGACTGCTCCTTCAAAGTCCTCAGCTCCTCCGACAAAGTCTTCAGCTGCTCCAACCAAATCCTCGGCAGCTGTTCATCTCGCCACGTGCCAAAGGACCACAGGCATCTCAATTGCCTCAGGAGCATCTGCAAGTTCCTCAGCTGCACCAAATTCCTTAGTTGGCCCCTCTCTGCTGAAGAAAAAGGCCACTGCTGGACGAGGCCTTCGACCAAGTCCTCACAAGAAGTAGGTCGCCTTCCAAGTTCCCTCTGATGACGATGAGGCTGATGATGAAGAACTTGCTGAAATCAACAGAGACAGGCAAGACAGGGCCGCTAGAGCCAAAGGCAGCAATGTGCCACTGCTGTTGGATCCAAAGTTGATCCTCGACTTCATTGACGTATGGCACAAGGACCCTAACACACCTTTGCCGGAGATGAACCTCACTCCTGGTCAAAGTCATGTTCTGACTACCTTCATTGAGGAAGAGAAGTGGAAATTTGAAGATGGCAGAAGGTTGAAGAAAGCGCAGTACAAGAAGCAGCACTACCTCAAGGACAATGACCTCACTCTCACCCCTCATCAACTCATTGCCTTGCAAGCTGACATCAAGCAACTGAGTTATGAATTCGATCGCTACTATGCCGATTGGAAGGGCGCCAAGGTTCGGTTCGTCAATCTGACAAAGAAATTCACTTCAAGTGTTGCTCCTCATGTGCACATTGAGGTTACACCAGCTGAAGCATCTGCTCAGCCTACTGAAGAACATGCTAGCACCGCTGATGACAATCAGGCTGCTGAAGAAAATGAGAGTACCAGGGCTGATGACTCCATTCCAGCCACTGAAGATATTGCCAAGGCATCCACTAGTGGTGCGCCTGAAGAAAGTGAAGAAGTCAGGGCAACTGCATCAGTTGCGTCTGAAGAAACTGAACCAAAGTCCTCTGCACCTCCTGCGCCTACACCAACTCTGATCCTTCCATCTACATCAGATACGAAGAAGACCAAGGCTGCAGAGCGTGCAGCTGTGAAGAAAAGGAAGGCATCAACTTCATCAAATTCTTCAGCTCTGAAGAAGATGAAGCCTCTAACTAGTTGAATTGACAACCCAATTGACGTCGTTCCAGTCTCCTTCATGCCATCAAAGGACCTTGTTCCTTTTGGTGAAGATTATGTGATTCCTAGTGAATCTGATGAAGAAACTCCTTCTGCTGCTTCGATAGAGCAGTAGGATGAAGAAATTGAAGTGGATGCAATCCCTTCAACCCCAGTCATCTCCTCGCCTATGCCTTAGTTCACTGCTGAAGAGGCCGGTGTTGAAGAAATGGAAGATGAGGATGTGGACATTGGTTGTACCACTCCTGTGCTCAATGATGACTTTTGGGAAAGTCTGCACCCCAACTCTCCAATGTTCACTCCACTCCAAGAAATTCCTCAGTCCCCCCGCTGCCACTAAAGTGCAAATGGGATCTGAAGAATCTCATGCAACCCCGTCTGTCCATGAAGAAATTCCAGCCACTAGTGCTGAAGAAATTGTCAATGAAGAATTGAAGACCCAGGCTGAAGCTGAAGAAGAGCCTGAAATTCCTCAACCTGAGGAACCTGAGATTGGGGTTCCTGAGGTGGTGATGCAATTGACCGACACTCCTCAGCCAAAGCCAAAGGATCCTTTCTCAAAGAAGCAAAAATTCAAGGTTGATGAGCATGTGTGCTTCACTGAATTCAACCCAGACAATGCTCGTCTTAGAAGGAAGCGTTTCTGGACTGCCAGCCAGGCCAACTTCTATTCTTCACTGCTTTTCAACAAGGACAAAGTCTTCGACCACGAGCATATTCCTCACGTGGACATGGAATCAATGCCTTGCTTCTCTCAAGTCCTTAGTATGCTTCATGATGCAGGCTCGCTCAACTTTTGCTCAGACATAGTTGATTGGAATGAAGAGCTTATTCTTCAGTTCTACGCAATGCTGCATATCACAGGTGATGCTACTGACGTCAACTCTTGGGTGTTGGACTGGATGACTGAAAACACTCACTAGAAGGCACAAGCTTCTGAATTGCTTCGTGCCCTGCCAATCAGTCCTCCACCTGAAGGTGCTCATTGTCTGTATGATGAGCCTGAACTCACTACTCACTATATGCAAGTGCGCATGAAGCCTCTGAAGCCTGGTCAAGCCCCAAGGACCAAATTCCTCATGAAGGAATTGCTCTATGTGCCAAGAACCATCTATCGCATTCTGACGAAGACCATGAGTCCTCTCAAAGGCCATGACTCATCCGATGAAGAAATTATTGGGATGATGAAGAATATGCTATTCAACATAATGCATGGCATCCCCATAAATTATCATGATTTCTTCATGAGGACTCTGGCGAATGTTGCACTTTCACCATTTGAGCTAAAGCCTTAAGCGCCATGGATCATGAGATTCCTCAGAACAAGGTCTTCATGTTGGAAATATGCGCTAGAGGCAATAATAAAAGTATTATTATTATATTTCCTTGTTCATGATAATTGTCTTTTATTCATGCTATAACTGTATTATTCGAAAATCGTAATACACGTGTGGATACATAGACCATAATATGTCCCTAGTGAGCCTCTAGTTGACTAGCTCGTTGATCGACAGATAGTCATGGTTTCCTGTCTATGGACATTGGATGTCGTTGATAACGGGATCACATCATTAGGAGAATGATGTGATGGACAAGACCCAATCCTAAGCATAGCACAAGATCGTGTAGTTCGTTTGCTAGTGCTTTTCCAATGTCAAGTATCCTTTCCTTAGACCATGAGATCGTGTAACTCCCGGATACCGTAGGAATGCTTTGGGTGTACCAAACGTCACAACGTAACTGGGTGACTATAAAGGTGCACTACAGGTATCTCCTAAAGTGTCTGTTGGGTTGACACGGATCGAGACTGGGATTTGTCACTCCGTATGACGGAGAGGTATCTCTGGGCCCACTCGGTAATGCATCATCATAATGAGCTCAAAGTGACCAAGTGTTTGGTCACGGGATCATGCAGTACGGTACGAGTAAAGTGACTTGCCGGTAACGAGACTGAACGACGTATTGGGATACCGACGATCGAGTCTCGGGCAAGTAACGTACCGATTGACAAAGGGAATTGAATACGGGGTTGTTTAATCCTCGACATCGTGGTTCATCCGATGAGATCATCGAGGAGCATGTGGGAGCGAACATGGGTATCCAGATCCCGCTATTTGTTATTGCCCGAGAGTCGTCTCTGTCATGTCTACGTGTCTCCCGAACCCGTAGGGTCTACACACTTAAGGTTCGGTGACGCTAGGGTTGTATGAATATGAGTATGCAGCATACCGAATGTTGTTCGGAGTCCCGGATGAGATCCTGGACGTCACAAGGAGTTCCGGAATGGTCCGAGGTAAAGAATTATATATAGGAAGTGTTGTTTCGGCCATCGGGAAAGTTTCGGGGTCACCCGGTATTGTACCGGGACCACCGGAAGGGTCCCGGGGGTCCATCGGGTGGGGCCACCTATCCCGGAGGGCCCCAAGGGCTGAAGTGGGGAGGGGAACCAGCCCATAGTGGGCTGGTGCGCCCCCTAGGCCCAACCCCTGCGCCTAGGGTTGAAACCCTGGGTGGGGGGCGCCCCACTTGCCTTGGGGGGCACTCCACCCCCCTGGCCGCCGCCCCCCTTGGGAGCTGGCATCTCCCAGGGCCGGCGCCCCCCCTGGGGGCCTATATAAAGGAGGGCAAGGGGAGGGCAGCCGCACCCTGTGCATTGGCGCCTCCCTTCCCCTGCTACACCTCGTCCTCCTCCCGCAGCAGCTTGGCGAAGCCCTGCCGGAGTTCTGCTGCATCCACCACCACGCCGTCGTGTTGCTGGATCATCATCAACCTCTCCTTCCCCCTTGCTGGATCAAGAAGGAGGAGACGTCTCCCGTCCCGTACGTGTGTTGAACGCGGAGGTGCTGTCCGTTCAGCACTTGGTCATCGGTGATTCGAATCATGGCGAGTACGACTCCATCATCACCCTTTTCTTGAACGCTTCCGCACGCGATCTACAAGTGGTATGTAGATGCAATCTCACTCCCTTGACTCGTTTCTTAGATGAACTCATAGATGGATCTTGGTGAAACCGTAGGAAAAATTTTAATTTTCTGCAACGTTCCCCAACAGTGGCATCATGAGCTAGGTCTATGCGTAGTTCTCTATTGCACGAGTAGAACACAATTTTGTTGTGGGCGTAGATCTTGTCAACTTGCTTGCCACTACTAGTCTTTTCTTGCTTCAGTGGTATTGTGGGATGAAGTGGCCCGGACCAACCTTACACGTACGCTTACATGAGACCAGTTCCACCGACAGACATGCACTAGTTGCATAAGGTGGCTGGCGGGTGTCTGTCTCTCCCACTTTAGTTGGAGCGGATTCGATGAAAAGGGTCCTTATGAAGGGTAAATAGAAGTTGACAAAATCACGTTGTGGTTATTCGTAGGTAAGAAAACGTTCTTGCTAGAACCCAATTGCAGCCACGTAAAAGATGCAACAACAATTAGAAGACGTCTAACTTGTTTTTGCAGCAATTGTCATGTGATGTGATATGGCCAGAAGTTGTGATGAATGATGAATGATATATTGTGATGTATGAGATCATGTTCTTGTAATAGGAATCACGACTTGCATGTCGATGAGTATGACAACCGGCAGGAGCCATAGGAGTTGTCTTTATTTTTGTATGACCTGCGTGTCATTGAAGAACGCCATGTAAATCACTTTACTTTATTGCTAAACGCGTTAGCCATAGAAGTAGAAGTAGTCGTTGGCGTGACAATTTCATGAAGACACAATGATGGAGATCATGATGATGGAGATCATGGTGTCATGCCGGTGACAAGATGATCATGGAGCCCCGAAGATGGAGATCAATGGAGCTATATGATATTAGCCATATCATGTCACTACTATATAATTGCATGTGATGTTTATTATGTTTATGCATCTTGTTTACTTAGAATGACGGTAGTAAATAAGATGATCCCTTACAACAATTTCAAGAAGTGGTCTCCCCTAACTGTGCACCGTTGCTAAAGTTCGTCGTTTCGAAGCACCACGTGATGATCGGGTGTGATAGATCCTTACGTTCACATACAACGGGTGTAAGACAGATTTACACATGCAAAACACTTAGGGTTAACTTGACGACCCTAGCATGTATAGACATGGCCTCGGAACACAGAGACCGAAAGGTCAAACACGAGTCGTATGGAAGATACGATCAACATGAAGATGTTCACCGACGATGACTAGTCCGTCTGACGTGATGATCGGACACGGCCAAGTCAACTCGGATCGTGTAACACTTAGATGACTAGAGGGATGTCTAATCTGAGTGGGAGTTCATTGTAATAATTTGATTAGATGAACCTAAATATCATGAACTTAGTCTAAAACCTTTGCAAATATGTCTTGTAGATCAAATGGCCAACGCTCATGTCAACATGAACTTCAACACGTTCCTAGAGAAAACCAAGCTGAAAGATGATGGCAGCAACTATACGGACTGGGTCCGGAACCTGAGGATCATCCTCATAGCTGCCAGGAAACAATATGTCCTAGAAGGACCGCTAGGTGACGCTCCCGTCCCAGAGAACCAAGACGTTATGAACGCTTGGCAGTCTCGCGCTGATGATTACTCCCTCGTTCAGTGCGGCATGCTTTACAGCTTAGAACCGGGGCTCCAAAAGCGTTTTGAGCAACATGGAGCATATGAGATGTTCGAGGAGCTGAAACTAGTTTTCCAAGCTCATGCCCGGGTCGAAAGATATGAAGTCTCCGACAAGTTCTATAGTTGTAAGATGGAGGAAAACAGTTCTGTCAGTGAGCACATACTCAAAATGTCTGGGTTGCACAACCGCCTGTCCCAGCTGGACATTAACCTCCCGGACGAGGCGGTCATTGACAGAATCCTTCAGTCGCTCCCACCAAGCTACAAGAGCTTTGTGATGAACTACAATATGCAGGGGATGGTGAAGACCATTCCTGAAGTATTTTCAATGCTGAAGTCAACAGAGGTTGAAATCAAGAAAGAACATCAAGTGTTGATGGTCAATAAGACCACAAGTTCAAGAAGGGCAAGGGCAAGAAGAACTTCAAGAAGGACGGCAAGGATGTTGCCGCGCCCGGTAAGACAGTTGCCGGGAAGAAGTCAAAGAATGGACCCAAGCCTGAGACTGAGTGCTTTTATTGCAAGGGGAAGGGTCACTGGAAGCGGAACTGCCCCAAATACTTAGCGGATAAGAAGGCCGGCAACACTAAAGGTATATTTGATATACATGTAATTGATGTGTACCTTACCAGTACTCGTAGTAACTCCTGGGTATTTGATACCAGTGTCGTTGCTCATATTTGTAACTCACAGCAGGAGCTGCGGAATAAGCGGAGACTGGCAAAGGATGAGGTGACGATGCACGTCGGGAATGGTTCCAAGGTCGATGTGATCGCTGTCGGCACGCTACCTCTACATTTACATACGGGATTAGTTATAAACCTTAATAATTGTTATTTAGTGCCAAGTTTGAGCATGAACATTGTATCCGGATCTCGTTTAATACGAGATGGCTACTCATTTAAATCCGAGAATAATGGTTGTTCTATTTATATGAGAGATATGTTTTATGGTCATGCTCCGATGGTCAATGGTTTATTCTTAATGGATCTCGAGCGTAATATTACATATATTCATAGTGTGAATACCAAAAGATGTAAAGTTGATAACGATAGTCCCACATACTTGTGGCACTACCGCCTTGGTCACATTGGTGTCAAGCGCTTTAAGAAGCTCCATGCTGATGGACTTTTAGAGTCTCTCAATTATGAATCATTTGGCACATGCGAACCATGCCTCATGGGCAAAATGACCAAGACTTCGTTCTCCGGAACAATGGAGTGAGCAACCAACTTGTTGGAAATCATACATACCGATGTGTGCAGTCCAATGAGCGTTGAGGCTCGCGGAGGATATCGTTATGTTCTCACTCTCACTGATGACTTGAGTAGATATGGGTATGTCTACTTAATGAAACACAAGTCTGAGACTTTTGAAAAGTTCAAAGAATTTCAGAATGAGGTGGAGAATCAACGTGACCGAAAGATAAAGTTCCTACGATCAGATCATGGAGGAGAATATTTAAGTCACGAGTTTGGTACACACTTAAGGAAATGTGGAATCGTTTCACAACTCACGCCGCCTAGAACACCTCAACGTAACGGTGTGTCCGAATGTCGTAATCGCACTCTATTGGATATGGTGCGGTCTATGATGTCTCTTACCGATTTACCGCTATCATTTTGGGGATACACTCTAGAGACAGCTACATTCACTTTAAATAGGGCACCGTCTAAATCCGTTGAGACGACACTGTATGAATTATGGTTTGGGAAGAAACCTAAGCTGTCGTTTCTAAAAGTTTGGGGATGCGATGCTTATGTCAAGAAACTTCAACCTGAAAAGCTCGAACCCAAGTCGGAAAAATGCGTCTTCATAGGATACCCTAAGGAAACCATTGGGTATACCTTCTACTTAAGATCCGAGGGCAAGATCTTTGTTGCCAAGAACGGATCCTTTCTGGAAAAAGAGTTTCTCTCGAAAGAATTAAGTGGGAGGAAAGTAGAGCTTGATGAAGTACTGCCTCTTGAAACAGGAAGTAGTGCAACTCAGGAAGATGTTCCTATGGTGCCTGCACCGACAAGAGAGGAGGTTAATGATGATGATCAAGATACTTCAGATCAAGCTCCTACTGAACTTCGAAGGTCCACTAGGACACGTTCCGCACCAGAGTGGTACGGCAACCCTGTCTTGGAAATCATGTTGTTAGACAACGGTGAACCTTCGAACTATGAGGAAGCAATGGCGGGCCCAGATTCCAACAAATGGCTTGAAGCCATGAAATCTGAGATAGAATCCATGTATGAAAACAAAGTATGGACTTTGACAGACTTGCCCGATGATCGGCGAGCGATAGAAAACAAATGGATCTTTAAGAAGAAGACGGACGCGGATGGTAATGTTACCATCTATAAAGCTCGACTTGTCGCTAAGGGTTATCGACAAGTTCAAGGGGTTGACTACGATGAGACATTCTCTCCCGTAGCGAAGCTGAAGTCCGTCCGAATCATGTTAGCAATTGCCGCATACTATGATTATGAGATATGGCAGATGGACGTCAAAACAGCATTCCTTAACGGACATCTTAAGGAAGAACTGTATATGATGCAGCTGGAAGGTTTTGTCGATCCTAAGAACGCTAACAAAGTATGCAAGCTCCAGCGATCCATTTATGGGCTGGTGCAAGCATCTCGGAGTTGGAACATTCGCTTTGATGAGATGATCAAAGCGTTTGGGTTTATGCAGACTTATGGAGAAGCCTGCGTTTACAAGAAAGTGAGTGGGAGCTCTGTAGCATTTCTCATATTATATGTAGATGACATACTCTTGATGGGAAATGATATAGAACTTTTGGACAGCATTAAGGCCTACTTGAATAAGTGTTTTTCAATGAAGGACCTTGGAGAAGCTGCTTATATATTAGGCATCAAGATCTATAGAGATAGATCGAGACGCCTCATAGGTCTTTCACAAAGCACATACCTTGATTAGATTTTGAAGATGTTCAAAATGGATCAGTCCAAGAAAGGGTTCTTGCCTGTGCTGCAAGGTGTGAGATTGAGCTCGGCTCAATCCCCAACCACGGCAAAAGATAAAGAAGAGATGAGTGTCATCCCCTATGCTTCAGCCATAGGATCTATTATGTATGCCATGCTGTGTACCAGACCTGATGTAAACCTTGCTGTAAGTTTGGTAGGAAGGTACCAAAGTAATCCCGGCAAGGAACACTGGACAGCGGTCAAGAATATCCTGAAGTACCTGAAAAGGACAAAGGACATGTTTCTCGTTTATGGAGGTGACGAAGAGCTCGTCGTAAAGGGTTACGTCGATGCTAGCTTCGACACAGATCTGGATGACTCTAAGTCACAAACCGGATACGTGTATATGTTGAATGGTGGAGCAGTAAGCTGGTGCAGCTGCAAGCAGAGCGTCGTGGCGGGATCTACATGTGAAGCGGAGTACATGGCAGCCTCGGAGGCAGCACATGAAGTAATTTGGGTGAAGGAGTTCATCACCAACCTAGGAGTCATACCCAATGCGTCGGGGCCGATCAAACTCTTCTGTGACAACACTGGAGCTATTGCCCTTGCCAAGGAGCCCAGGTTTCACAAGAAGACCAGGCATATCAAGCGTCGCTTCAACTCCATCCGTGAAAATGTTCAAGATGGAGACATAGATATTTGCAAAGTACATACAGATCTCAATGTCGCATATCCGTTGACTAAACCTCTCTCGCGAGCAAAACATGATCAACACCAGAACTCTATGGGTGTTCGATTCATCACAATGTAACTAGATTATTGACTCTAGTGCAAGTGGGAGACTGTTGGAAATATGCCCTAGAGGCAATAATAAAAGTATTATTATTATATTTCCTTGTTCATGATAATTGTCTTTTATTCATGCTATAACTGTATTATCCGGAAATCGTAATACACGTGTGGATACATAGACCATAATATGTCCCTAGTGAGCCTCTAGTTGACTAGCTCGTTGATCGACAGATAGTCATGGTTTCCTGGCTATGGACATTGGATGTCGTTGATAACGGGATCACATCATTAGGAGAATGATGTGATGGACAAGACCCAATCCTAAGCATAGCACAAGATATTGTAGTTCGTTTGCTAGAGCTTTTCCAATGTCAAGTATCCTTTCCTTAGACCATGAGATCGTGTAACTCCCGGATACCGTAGGAGTGCTTTGGGTGTACCAAACGTCACAACATAACTGGGTGACTATAAAGGTGCACTACAGGTATTTCTGAAAGTGTCTGTTGGGTTGACACGGATCGAGACTGGGATTTGTCACTCCGTATGACGGAGAGGTATCTCTGGGCCCACTCGGTAATGCATCATCATAATGAGCTCAAAGTGACCAAGTGTTTGGTCACGGGATCATGCAGTACGGTACGAGTAAAGTGACTTGCCGGTAACGAGACTGAACAAGGTATTGGGATACCGACGATCGAGTCTCGGGCAAGTAACGTACCGATTGACAAAGGGAATTGAATACGGGGTTGTTTAATCCTCGACATCGTGGTTCATCTGATGAGATCATCGAGGAGCATGTGGGAGCCAACATGGGTATACAGATCCCGCTGTTTGTTATTGCCCGAGAGTCGTCTCGGTCATGTCTACGTGTCTCCCGAACCCATAGGGTCTACACACTTAAGGTTCGGTGACGCTAGGGTTGTATGAATATGAGTATGCAGCATACTGAATGTTGTTTGGAGTCCCGGATGAGATCCCGGACGTCACGAGGAGTTCCGGAATGGTCCGGAGGTAAAGAATTATATATAGGAAGTGTTGTTTCGGCCATCGGGAAAGTTTCGGGGTCACCCGGTATTGTACCGGGACCACCGGAAGGCTCCCGCGGGTCCATCGGGTGGGGCCACCTATCCCGGAGGGCCCCAAGGGCTGAAGTGGGGAGGGGAACCAGCCCATAGTGGGCTGGTGCGCCCCTAGGCCCAACCCCTGCGCCTAGGGTTGAAACCCTAGGGTGGGGGGCGCCCCACTTGCCTTGGGGGGCACTCCACCCCCCTGGCCGCCGCCCCCCTTGGGAGATGGCATCTCCCAGGGCCGGCACCCCCCCTGGGGGCCTATATAAAGGAGGGTAGGGGGAGGGCAGCCGCACCCTGTGCATTGGCGCCTCCCTCCCCCTGCTACACCTCGTCCTCCTCCCGCAGCAGCTTGGCGAAGCCCTGCCGGAGTTCTGCTGCATCCACCACCACGTCGTCGTGCTGCTGGATCATCATCAACCTCTCCTTCCCCCTTGCTGGATCAAGAAGGAGGAGACGTCTCCCGTCCCGTATGTGTGTTGAACGCGGAGGTGTTGTCCGTTCGGCACTTGGTCATCGGTGATTCGAATCACGGCGAGTACGACTCCATCGTCACCCTTGCCTTGAACGCTTCCGCACGCGATCTACAAGTGGTATGTAGATGCAATCTCACTCCCTTGACTCGTTGCTTAGATGAACTCATAGATGGATCTTGGTGAAACCGTAGGAAAATTTTTAATTTTCTGCAACGTTCCCCAACACTTCACTCAACTGCAAGGCTGACTTTCAGAATTACCTCAGCTACTTGCCCCCGATTGAAGTCCTGAAGCGGACATATTCCTTCGCTGATGAGAAGGGCAAGTCACCAGCCATTATCGATGAAGGAATTCGTCCATTGGATGGTCAATTCCGCAAAGCTGCATCTTATTACACCAATGATAACTCTGCGACTCATGATTCAGCAGCCAATGCTCCCAAGTCAAGTCCTCAAGCTACTGCTCCTCGTGTGATGACTGACCGTGAGCTGCTTCTAAGTCTTCACCAGAAGGTGGATCGAAACCACAAATGGGTTAAGCGTTAGTTTGGTTATATTCTTCACAACATGACCTCTACACATAATGCAGTGAAGAAAAACCAGTACTACCTCCATGAAGTTTTTTATTGCACCTGGCTATTCTGTCAGATCTATATGGTGAAGAAGATCTGAAGCAAATGGGCTTCAAGGAAGATTTTGACTGGTTTGCTCCTCCACCGAAGAAATTCAAGAAGGTCAAGGTTCCTTCCTTGGTGGCCAGTTCATATTCATCATCACGCGACACGGACGAGTATGAAGACTTAGACGACACTATAGCAGGCCCTACAACGACCCAAGACCCTGACAACGCTAGCGCTCCTCCATCATCATGATATTCTTCAGGGGCGTTAGTCCTCATTTTCTCCCTTTTGGTCATTAGATGACAAAGGGGGAGAAATTTGAGTTAGTCTTCAAGCGGGTCTATTTTATATGGGCGTTTTTTCTAAGTTACAACTCTCGTTCTTTTGATGACTTTGCTGGATCGAGTTGTAATCTTGAACTCTATGGTGGTCTGATACATTTGTTGTGTTCTTCTGCATGCTTATTCCTCATTAATCTTAATGCACGCATGCTGAATTACATCAGTCACCATATTTCATCATGCATTTCAAATTCTTCATATTATATATCAAATGCGTGTATGAATTACAAGATATATGGGGAGATCTCCATCATTATACTCCTCAAGTGTGCATTGCTTCAAAAGCAAATTCCTCACTATGCACATCTTCAGGGGGAGTTCTTCTATATCTTGCAATCAAATTCCTCGATATCAATATTTACACTTCATATGTTTATCCCTGTTGAAAACTTAACCTATATTTTCATCAATCACCAAAAAGGGGGAGATTGTAAGTGCATCTAGTGCCCCTTAGTGATTTTGGTGTATTGAAGACTTATAGGTTAAGGCACTGATGCGTTTGTGAGTGTACATAGTGAAGGAAATATGCCCTAGAGGCAATAATAAAGTTATTATTTATTTCCTTATTTCATGATAAATGTTTATTATTCATGCTAGAATTGTATTAACCGGAAACATAATACATGTGTGAATACATAGACAAACATAGTGTCACTAGTATGCCTCTACTTGACTAGCTCGTTTATCAGAGATGGTTATGTTTCCTAGCCATGGACAAAAGAGTTGTCATTTGATTAACGGGATCACATCATTAGGAGAATGATGTGATTGACTTGACCCATTCCGTTAGCTTAGCACTTGATCGTTTAGTATGTTGCTATTGCTTTCTTCATGACTTATACATGTTCCTGTAACTATGAGATTATGCAACTCCCGTTTACCGGAGGAACACTTTGGGTACTACCAAACGTCACAACATAACTGGGTGATTATAAAGGAGTACTACAGGTGTCTCCGAAGGTACATGTTGAGTTGGCGTATTTCGAGATTAGGTTTTGTCACTCAGATTGTCGGAGAGGTATCTCTAGGCCCTCTCGGTAATGCACATCATTATAAGCCTTGCAAGCAATGTGACCAATGAGTTCGTTATGGGATGATGCATTACAGAACGAGTAAAGAGACTTGCCGGTGACGAGATTGAACTAGGTATTGGATACCGACGATCGAATCTCGGGCAAGTAACATACCGATGACAAAGGGAACAACGTATGTTGTTATGCGGTTTGACCGATAAAGATCTTCGTAGAATATGTAGGAGCCAATATGGGCATCCAGGTCCCGCTATTGGTTATTGACCAAGAATAGTTCTAGGTCATGTCTACATAGTTCTCGAACCCGTAGGGTCCGCACGCTTAAGGTTTCGATGACAGTTATATTATGAGTTTATGAGTTTTGATGTACCGAAGGAGTTCGGAGTCCCGGATGAGATCGGGGACATGACGAGGAGTCTCGAAATGGTCGAGACGTAAAGATCGATATATTGGATGACTATATTCGGAGTTCGGAAAGGTTCCGAGTGATTCCGGTATTTTTCGGAGTACCGGAGAGTTACGGGAATTCGCCGGGGAGAAGTATTGGGCCTTATTGGGCCCTGCGGGAAAGAGAGAGGGGCTGCCTAGGGCAGGCCGCGCCCCCCCCCCCAAGGCCTAGTCCGAATTGGACTAGGGGGAGGGGCCGCACCGCCTCCTTCCTTCCCTTCTCTCTTCCCCTTCCTAGTCTCCTACTCCTACTACATGGAAGGACCCCTAGTTGGACTAGGAAAGGGGGAATCCTACTCCCGGTGGGAGTAGGACTCCCCATGGCGCGCCCCTCCTAGGGCCGGCCTCCTCCTCCCTCCCTCCTTTATATACGGGGGCAGGGGGCACCCCAAGGCACAGAAGTTGATCTACGGATCGTTCCTTAGCCGTGTGCGGTGCCCCCTTCCACCATATTCCACCTCGGTCATATCGTCGCGAAGCTTAGGCGAAGCCCTGCGCCGGTAGAACATCAAGATCGTCACCACGCCGTCGTGCTGACGGAACTCTCCCTCGACACTCGGCTGGATCGGAGTTCGAGGGACGTCATCGAGCTGAACGTGTGCTGAACTCGAAGGCTCCGTACGTTCGGTGCTTGGATCGGTCGGATCGTGAAGACGTACGACTACATCAACCGCATTGTGGTAACGCTTCCGCTTACGGTCTACGAGGGTACGTGGACGAACACTCTCCCCTCTCGTTGCTATATCATCACCATGATCTTGCGTGTGCGTAGGAAATTTTTTGAAATTGCTACGTTCCCCAACAGTGGCATCCGAGCCTAGATTTTATGCGTTGATGTTATATGCACGAGTAGAACACAAGTGAGTTGTGGGTGATACAAGTCATACTGCCGACCAGCATGTCATACTTTGGTTCGGCGGTATTGTTGGATGAAGCGGCCCGGAGCGACATTACGCGTACGCTTACGCGAGACTGGTTCTACCGACGTGCTTTGCACACAGGTGGCTGGCGAGTGTCAGTTTCTCCAACTTTAGTTGAACCAAGTGTGGCTACACCCGGTCCTTGCGAAGGTTAAAACGGAGTCTATTTGACAAACTATCGTTGTGGTTTTGATGCGTAGGTGAGAACGGTTCTTGCTAAGCCCGTAGCATCCACGTAAAATTTGCAACAACAAAGTAGAGGACGTCTAACTTGTTTTTGCAGGGCATGTTGTGATGTGATATGGTCAAGACGTGATGAGATATAAGTTGTTGTATGATATGATCATGTTTTGCTGAAGTCATCGGTAACTGGCAGAAGCTCTATGGTTGTCTCTTTGTTGCATAAGATGCAAGTGCCAAATAATTGCTTTACTTTATCGCTATGCAATAGCAATAGTTGCAAGAGCAATAGTTGGCGAGACGACCATGTGACGACACATTGATATAGATCAAGATGATGAAGATCATGGTGTCGTGCCGGTGACGATAAAGATCATGACAGTACTTTGGAGATGGAGATCAAAGGCGCAAGATTATCATGGCCATATCATGTCACATATTTTGATTGCATATGATGTTTATCTGTTATACATCTTATTCTTGCTTTGATTGACGGTAGCATTTTAAGATGATCTCTCACTAATTATCAAGAAGTGTTCTCCCTGAGTATGCACCGTTGCGAAAGTTCTTCGTGCTGAGACACCACGTGATGATCGGGTGTGATAGGCTCTACGTTCAAATACAACGGGTGCAAAATAGTTGCACATGCGGAATACTCAGGTTATACTTGACGAGCCTAGCATATACAGATATGGCCTCGGAACACGGAGACCGAAAGGTCGAGCGTGAATCATATAGTAGATATGATCAACATAGTGATGTTCACCATTGAAAACTACTCCATCTCACGTGATGATCGGATATGGTTTAGTTGATTTGGATCACGTGATCACTTAGATGACTAGAGAGATGTCTGTCTAAGTGGGAGTTCTTAAGTAATATGATTAATTGAACTTAAATTTATCATGAACTTAGTCCTGATAGTATTTTGCAAATTATGTTGTAGATCAATAGCTTGCGTTGTTGCTTTCATATGTTTATTTTGATATGTTCCTAGAGAAAAAGGTATTGAAAGATGTTAGTAGCAATGATGCGGATTGGATCCGTGATCTGAGGTTTATCCTCATTGCTGCACAGAAGAATTATGTCCTTGATGCACCGCTAGGTGACAGACCTATTGCAGGAGCAGATGCAGACGTTATGAACGTTTGGCTAGCTCAATATGATGACTACTTGATAGTTTAAGTGCACCATGCTTAACGGCTTAGAATCGGGACTTCAAAGACATTTTGAACGTCATGGACCATATGAGATGTTCCAGGAGATTGAAGTTAATATTTCCAGCAAATACCCGAGTTGAGAGATATGAAGTCTCTAACAAGTTCTATAGCTAAAAGATGGAGGAGAATCGCTCAACTAGTGAGCATGTGCTTAGACTGTCTGGGTACTTCAATCGCTTGAATCAAGTGGGAGTTAATCTTCCAGATAAGATAGTGATTGACAGAATTCTCTAGTCACCATCACTAAGTTACTAGAACTTCGTGATGAACTATAGTATGCAAGGGATGACGAAAACGATTCCCGAGCTCTTCGTGATGTTGAAATCGACGAAGGTAGAAATCAAGAAAGAGCATCAAGTGTTGATGATTGACAAGACCACTAGTTTCAAGAGAAGGGCAAAGGGAAAGAAAGGGAACTTCAAGTGGAAAGACAAGCAAGTTGTCACTCCTACAAAGAAGCCCAAAGCTGGACCATAGCCTGAAACTGAGTGTTTACACTGCAAAGGAAATGGTCACTGGAAGCGGAAATGCCCTGAATATTTGGTGGATAAGAAGGATGGCAAAGTGAACAAGGGTATATTTGATATACGGATTATTGATGTGTGCCTTACTAGTGTTTATAGTAGCCCTTGAGTATTTGATACATGTTCGGTTGCTACGATTAGTAACTCGAAACAGGAGTTACAGAATAAACAGAGACTAGTTGAAGGGAAAGTGACGATAAGTGTTGGAAGTAGTTCCAAGATTGATATGATCATCATCGCACACTCCCTATACTTTCGGGTTTAGTGTTAAACCTAAATAAATGTTATTTGGCATTTGCGTTGAGCATGAATATGATTTGATCATGTTTATTGCAATACGATTATTCATTTAAAGTCAGAGAATAATTGTTGTTCTGTTTACATGAATAAAACCTTCAATGGTCATACACCCAATGAAAATAGTTTATTGGATCTCGATCGTAGTGATACACATATTCATAATATTGATGCCAAAAGATGCAAAGTTAATAATGATAGTGCAACTTATTTGTGGCACTGCCGTTTGGGTCATATCGGTGTAAAGCGCATGAAGAAACTCCATAAAGATGGATTTTCGGAATCACTTGGTTATGAATCATTTGATGCTTGCGAACCGTGCCTTTTGGGCAAGATGACTTAAACTCCGTTCCTCGGAACAATGGAACGAGCTGCTGACTTGTTGGAAATAATACATACTGATGTATGCAGACCAATGAGTATGAAGGCTCGTAGCAAGTATCATTATTTTCTGACCTTCACAAGATGATTTGAGCAGATATGGGTATATCTACTTGATGAAACATAAGTCTGAAATAGTTGAAAGGTTCAAAGAATTTCAGAGTGAAGTGGAAAATCATCGTGACAAGAAAATAAAGTTTCTGCGATTTGATCGCAGAGACAAATATTTGAGTTATGAGTTTGGTCTTCATATAAAACAATGTGGAAGAGTTTCACAGTTCACGTCACCTAGAACACCACAGCGTTATGGTGTGTCCGAGCATCGTGACCGCACGTTATTGGATATTGTGCGATCTATGATGTTTCTTATTGGTTTACCACTATCGTTTTTGGGTTATGCATTAGAGACAGCTGCATTCACGTTAAAAGGGCACCATCTAAATCCGTTGAGACGACACCATATGAACTGTGGTTTAGTAAGAAACCCAAGTTGTCGTTTCTTACAGTTTGGGGTTGTGATGCTTATGTGAAAAAGTTTCATCCTGATAAAGCTCAAACCCAAATCGGAGAAGTGCGTCTTCATAGAATACCCAAAGGAAATTGTTGGGTACACCTTCTATCACTGATCCGAAGGCAAGATGTTTGTTGCTAAAAATGGATCCTTTCTAGAGAAGGAGTTTCTCTCGAAAGAAGTGAGTGGGAGGAAATTAGAACTTGATGAGGTAATTGTACCTTCTCCCTTATTGGAAAGTAGTTCATCACAGAAATCAGTTCCAGTGATTCCTACGCCAATTAGTGAGGAAGTTAATGATGATGATCATGAAACTTCAGATCAAGTTGCTACCAAACCTCGTAGGTCTTCCAAAGTATAGTCCGCACCAGAGTGGTACGGTAATCTTGTTCTGAAAGTCATGTTACTAGACCATGATAAACCTACGAACTATGAGGAAGCGATGATGAACCCAGATTCCACGAAATGGCTTGAGGCCATAAAATCTGAGATATGATCCATGTATGAGAACAAAGTATGGACTTTGATTGACTTGCTCGATGATCAGCAAGCCATGTTAAATAAATGGATCTTCAAGAGGAAGACGGACGTTGATAGTAGTGTTACTATCTACAAAGCTCGACTTGTCGCAAAAAAGGTTTTTGATAAGTTCAAGGTGTTGACTACAATGAGATCTTCTCAACTGTATCGATAGTTATGTCTGTCCGAATCATGTTAACAATTGCCACATTTTATGAAATCTGGCAAATGGATGTCAAAACTGCATTCCTTAATGGATTTATTAAAGAAGAGTTGTATATGATGCAACCAGAAGGTTTTGTCAATCCTAAAGATGCTAACAAAGTGTGCAAGCTCCAGCGATCCATCTATGGACTGGTGCAAGCATCTCAGAGTTGGAGTATACGCTTTGATAAGTTGATCAAAGCATATAGTTTTATATGGACTTACGATGAAGCCTGTATTTACAATAAAGTGAGTGGGAGCACTACAGCCTTTCTGATTAGTATATGTGAGTGACATATTGTTGATCAGAAATGATGTAGAATTTTTCTGCAAAGCATAAAGGAGTGTTTTAAAGGAGTTCTTTAAAAAGAAAAGACCTCAGTAAAAGCTACTTACATATTGAGCATCAAGATCTATTGAGATAGATCAAGACGCTTGATAAGATTTTCAATGAGTACATACCTTGGCAAGATTTTGAAATAGTTCAAAATGGAACAGTCAAAGAAAGAGTTCTTGCCTGTGTTGCAAAGGTATGAAATTGAGTAAGACCCAAATCCCGACCACAGCAGAAAATAGAAAGAGAATGAAAAGTCATTCCCTATGCCTCAGTCATAGGTTCTATAAAGTATGCTATGCTATGTACCAGACCTATTGTATACCTTGCTCTGTATTTGACAAGGGAGTACAATAGTGATCTAGGAGTAGATCACTGGACATTGGTCAAGAATATCCTTAGTGAGGACTAAGGAAATATTTCTCGATTATGGAGGTGATAAAAGAGCTCGTCGTAAAAGTTACCTCGGTGCAAGTTTTCACACCGATCCAGATGACTCTAAGTCTCAGTCTGGATACATATTGAAAGTGGGAGCAATTAGCTAGGGTAGCTCCGTGCAGAGCATTGTAGACATAGAATATTTGCAAAATACATACGGCTCTGAATGTGACAGACCCATTGACTAAGCTTCTCTCACAAGCAAAACATGATCACACCTTAGTACTCTTTGGGTGTTAATCACATAGCGATGTGAACTAGATTATTGACTCTAGTAAACCCTTTGGGTGTTGGTCACATGATGATGTGAACTATGGGTGTTAGTCATATACAGATATGAATATTGGTGTTAAATCACATGGCGATGTGAACTACATTATTGACTCTAGTGCAAGTGGGAGACTGAAGGAAATACGCCCTAGAGGCAATAATAAAGTTATTATTTATTTCCTTATTTCATGATAAATGTTTATTATTCATGCTAGAATTGTACTAACCGGAAACATAATACATGTGTGAATACATAGACAAACATAGTGTCACTAGTATGCCTCTACTTGACTAGCTCGTTTATCAGAGATGGTTATGTTTCCTAGCCATGGACAAAAGAGTTGTCATTTGATTAACGGGATCACATCATTAGGAGAATGATGTGATTGACTTGACCCATTCCGTTAGCTTAGCACTTGATCGTTTAGTATGTTGCTATTGCTTTTTTCATGACTTATACATGTTCCTGTAACTATGAGATTATGCAACTCCCGTTTACCGGAGGAACACTTTGGGTACTACCAAACGTCACAATGTAACTGGTGATTATAAAGGAGTACTACAGGTGTCTCCGAAGGTACATGTTGAGTTGGCGTATTTCGAGATTAGGTTTTGTCACTCCGATTGTCGGAGAGGTATCTCTGGGCCCTCTCGGTAATGCACATCATTATAAGCCTTGCAAGCAATGTGACCAATGAGTTGGTTACGGGATGATGCATTACAGAACGAGTAAAGAGACTTGCCGGTGAAGAGATTGAACTAGGTATTGGATACCGACGATCGAATCTCGGGCAAGTAACATACCGATGACAAAGGGAACAACGTATGTTGTTATGCGGTTTGACCGATAAAGATCTTCGTAGAATATGTAGGAGCCAATATGGGCATCCAGGTCCCGCTATTGGTTATTGACCAAGAATAGTTCTAGGTCATGTCTACATAGTTCTCGAACCCGTAGGGTCCGCACGCTTAAGGTTTCGATGACAGTTATATTATGAGTTTATGAGTTTTGATGTACCGAAGGAGTTCGGAGTCCCGGATGAGATCGGGGACATGACGAGGAGTCTCGAAATGGTCGATACGTAAAGATCGATATATTGGACGACTATATTCGGAGTTCGGAAAGGTTCCGAGTGATTCGGGTATTTTTCGGAGTACCGGAGAGTTACGGGAATTCGCCGGGGAGAAGTATTGGGCCTTATTGGGCCCTGCGGGAAAGAGAGAGGGGCTGCCTAGGGCAGGCCGCGCCCCCCCCCCCCCAAGGCCTAGTCCGAATTGGACTAGGGGGAGGGGCCGCACCCCCTCCTTCCTTCCCTTCTCTCTTCCCCTTCCTAGTCTCCTACTCCTACTACATGGAAGGACCCCTAGTTGGACTAGGAAAGGGGGAATCCTACTCCCGGTGGGAGTAGGACTCCCCATGGCGCGCCCCTCCTAGGGCCGGCCTCCACCTCCCTCCCTCCTTTATATACGGGGGCAAGGGGCACCCCAAGGACACAGAAGTTGATCTACGGATCGTTCCTTAGCCATGTGCGGTGCCCCCTTCCACCATATTCCACCTCGGTCATATCGTCGCGAAGCTTAGGCGAAGCCCTGCGCCGGTAGAACATCAAGATCGTCACCACGCCGTCGTGCTGACGGAACTCTCCCTCGACACTCGGCTGGATCGGAGTTCGAGGGACGTCATCGAGCTAAACGTGTGCTGAACTCGGAGGCTCCGTACGTTCGGTGCTTGGATCGGTCGGATCGTGAAGACGTACGACTACATCAACCGCGTTGTGCTAATGCTTCTGCTTACGGTCTACGAGGGTACGTGGACGAACACTCTCCCCTCTCGTTGCTATATCATCACCATGATCTTGCGTGTGCGTAGGAAATTTTTTGAAATTGCTACGTTCCCCAACACATAGGTCTATAAGTCTATGAGGATTTTGATATTTACAAAGAATGTCGACCCCTAGAAATGAAGTTCTTCAACTGAAGACTTTGGATTTCTGAAGACTTTCTGAAGACTTTGAAAGTGAAGAAATTGGTGTAACCTTGAAGACTTGGCAAATCATTCGAGGAACATGAAGCGTGAAGACTTTTGTTCTTGTAGTTTCATTTTCTCTTTGTTGAGTCATAGGAAACACGGTATTGTTAAAGGGGGTCGGGGAAATACTAAGGAAAAAATTTCATGTGATGCTCAACTCAAAATCCTACACCTATCAATCCCTTCGAGTGAAGCAATTGGAAATCTCATACAGTTCAGTCATATTCTTCAGTGATAGAGACGAAGTTCTTCTGGTCTCTGAGGAATTTGTTCTGACTGAGGAGTTAGGAATTCGCCAGTGTGAATTGCCTACACAGTGAGGAAGATGATAGCACTGAGGTATTTGAGAGTCAAATATTCTGACTGTTGCTGTGCTATGCGCCAGCTGTCCCAAAATATCTACCCACCTAACGGTCATATCAGACAAGGGCATTTATGTCTTATCATGTCGGGCTGCTCCCTAGGCTATAAATAGCTTCCCCCTACAACCACTAGCTGGTTGGCTGCTCCGAGAGAAACTGACACTTGTCATTTGAGAGCATCCCATCCTCCGAGGACTTTGAGCGAAAATCATCAAGTGAGGAAAACCCGAACCCAACACCTACAAACCCAAAGTGATTGAGCATCACTGAAGAGATTGATCTGCATGGATCTGATGCTTGTTACCTTTGACGATTGTGCTTCTTCCAGACGGTTAGGCGTCAAGGTCTAGAGCATCCAAGAGGAATTGTGGATCGCCGAGTGACCAAGTTTGTGAAGGTTTGGAAGTCACCTGAAGACTTACCACGAGTGATTGGGCGAGGTCTGTGTGATCTTAGCTCAAGGAGAATACAGTGAGGACTGTGTGTCTGGGACTGGGTGTCCTTGAGTTTAAATACTCAGCCGCTCCAACCAGATGTACAACTGAGACAGCAGTTGGAACTGGTCTACCAAATCATTGTCTTCACCAAGCTTACTGGTTCTATTTCCTCAACTCTTTCATTTCCTCGTTTCTGTTGTTGTGTGCCTGTTCATATCTGTTTGAAGACTTTGACTGAAGACTTTCTCAATTTCCTCAGTTCAATTTTTTCAGTCTGTCCGTCTTCTTTCTGTGTTATCCTGCATTTACGCTCTCTGTACTCTATGCTTGTCTTCATTCCATTATGATGACCATGCTTGTGTTATGTTATGTTTACATTTGAGTACTTATTCCGCTGCAAGTAGTTCTTCATTTAGGAATTTCCTCACCAGCAAATTCCTTAGTGAAGAATTCATAAAAAATCGCCTATTCACCCCCCCCCCTCTAGTCGATATAACGCACTTTCACATGTGGGTTGCTAGTAGTGTTGATTACTCCTTGTAGTTGATGATAGTTGGTTTATTCGGTGGAAGATCATATGTTCAGATCCTTTATGCATATTAATACCCCTCTAATTATGAACATGAACTAGACTATGATGGTGCGCGTTGCCGCCCCCGTCCATTTTTTCAATAGAATGATAGTGAATTCAGAAATATATGGAGACATTGGAATGTAAGTTATTATGTGTTAACCACAAGTAACCACAAATCTAAAGTAGAAGGGTCACTTGTTTTTACAATCACCATGATGAGTATATACTCCCTTGATGTTAGAACGGTAAAATGGCATACCCGCTATAATGGTGAGTTAACTATAAAAATCTAATGCATCATCTTGGAGACAATCTTTATCCGAAGATCTGGAACTTATGGTTACTTCATGATCTCACTAATTCGCATCACCATGAAGATTTCTGGAAACAAAATAGCTTAACAACACAGAAGAACAAAGTGATGATGGTGATATAAATAGCCTGTTGCAATTCTTGCTATGGATTGTTGCAGGCGTGCATCACATTCTTTCCTTGTTATAGAGGACAACAGTGGTGGAATACTATGAAACACAGACTTGGTAGTCCTATGGACAAGCGTATAGTAACCAAAGGTACTGTTATGAGGAAAAGATTTCTTATACATAGCAAATATGTTGAAAGATTTTGATGGTTTGTTGTGGTCCTTCACTGTTTGCTTGATCCAACTATCTCGTAAAATCTATATGTTTTTTTACTCTTCATAACTACACAAACACAAACATAACCGGCGACAAATTTAATCAAATGATAGAATCAACATGTCATGTCTAATTTGTGAGGATCAAACACGAGATTGCTGTCCCTAATTAATTCTGTCTATATCAAGAAATTGGTACAACCTAAATCCTAGTGCGGACTAATATTATCACATAGAATAAATCAAAGAAGGGCCGACTAACCAAAAAAATTCTTGCCCATTGTCACCGTCGTCGGGCGTCGATGGCCGGCCTCAGCCGTCGGTGTGATATAGCAAACATATACATGGAATTGTATGTCGATATGTATCAAATTAGCAAGCAGTGCAACAAAACCAACCTGAGCTGACTTGTGTGCTACTTTTCAGCTTCCTCTGAGCTCCGACCATAAATTCACAAGGTATCTATTTATAGATACATTATAACAGAAAAACTTGATAAGTTTAATAATCTGATATCTTGCTGACAGAACTAATCCTCTATATTTCGTGGTGTAACTTTCAGCAGGGCAAGCATCAAAATTGATCTATTGACATCAAATTACGGGAAAAATAACATTGTAGGCTGAGATCAGGACCTCAGTTTTGTGCACTGCTCAATTTGTTAAAGAATGGTAGGATAAAGAATATGTCAAACACACTAAAACCAGTAGAATTACACATACAGGCAGCGTGGGCTCCATCATCCAGTTCTGCTTCCTCATTCCCCTCCTTACTTTCGCAAATCCTTCACCAGCAGGCATGGTTCACACTAAGTCAATAATTCATCTTCCCCCTTCTGTAGGTGTTCCCTCCTTCCTATCTACACTCTTTTCCCAATTCTTCTCACGTTATTGATTTTTTATTGATGTTATTCTTTGCACCCCCAAAATTAAAGCAGGTTCTCTGGATCAATCGACTGGACTTCGGTTTCACTTGGTTTGCTTATTCTTCTGCATCGGAAGTTTTGTTAAAGTGATATGATAAGCACAATATGTTTATATCCAGAATGTGATCCAGAGGCATCAGCGCCCTGAAAAAATTTCCTATTTTGTTTATGCATTTTTTACTTGCTAACTAATCTTCTACATAGGGCAAGAACAACAGGCGGTATTGCAAGTATTTCAATCAATCATAGAGAGTGTTATCATATTGTAAGAATAGAGAATGGCAGAGTGCCATCATATAGTACGCATAGATAGTGAGATGGGGCACAAGTTAAATGAGGCATAACAACATAGGAGCATACTCATAGTAACATGTCCGTTGGCCACAATATTGGCAGATCCGGCTGCAGGAAATAAAGAAATTCGCTCGTCTAAAGAACCTGTAGCCATTTTAAATTATTAGCCAAAGAACACATCCGTAAAAGGGATAATATTGCAGCAGATTGCAAAAATTCAGATGATTACCCTAAGTGCACTTGGTCAAAGAATAATGCGAGCAGCAGGGCGTAATCTATAGGTCTCTCTAAACTATTATAGCAACAATTCGAACAAAAACTGTGAAATTGAAATCAGCGCATCACATTCCAAATGGGTAATGCCTAAACCATTAAATCCAGAATAATTAGCTAACCTAGCAGAACGAACCTATATTGTTTGTGAACAGAAAGAACAACATCAATGAAACAAATTTTCTGAGAACGGATGAAGAATTGGGGGAAGAGAGATGGGGGTGGGGGTAGGAAGGAGTGGGGATTGGGATAAATTAGAGACCTAAGCATCACCAATGGCTGTGGGAGAATGGTTTGTGGAAGTCAGGAAAGTAGGGAAGGAGCGGCGGCCAGGTTGGGATTATATGGGCGCCCGTGACTTAAAGGAAAAAATATGAATAGACAAATGAAACTCACCTGCTTTGAGCGGCCATTAACCACTCAATTAATCGCTAGCGATAGAACTCCAATCGACATACTGTTGTTCGCCGTCACTCTATCTTCCCATCGTGCTGTGCAAGTACAACCGAGCGTAGACAACCCAGAGGATCCGGTGCCATCGCCCAGCAAGGCCGTTTGTCACGTCGATCAGAACCTAGCGTATTGGCCATGTGAGTCATCGCTCACGCATCGATCGAAGCCGTCATGGTCGCGAGGGTCCGCCACGCGATCGAGGAAGGTTGCGACCTTGTGAGCCAAACGAGAGTTGCGAGAGTCATGTTTTTCCCCTTCGACTGCATGAATGGGAGGCTGGTAAAAGCCCATTAAGCCAAATTTAACGCCAGAGGCCCAAAAAAGTCACCGGAGCAGCGGCCCGGGACGGTTAGCACTCCATTGTAGCGAACAAAGCGAGCGTACATTGCAATCGAGGGCCAATCCGACGGCCAAAAATGGCAAAAAGTGACGATCGGATGGCTCTGAACGTTGATGGCCTGAGAGGGCTCGAAAGCTGCACAGTTATAATGATTCCTAATATGATTTGTGAATATTTACGTTTGTTCCTGAGGACATGGGAGAAGTCTTGTTATAAGTAGTCATGTGAATTTGGTATTCGTTCGATATTTTGATGAGATGTATGTTGTCTCTCCTCTAGTGGTGTTATGTGAACGTCGACTACATGACACTTCCCCATTGTTTGGGCCTAGAGGAAGGCATTGGGAAGTAATAAGTAGATGATGGGTTGCTAGAGTGACAGAAGCTTAAACCCTAGTTTATGCGTTGCTCCGTAAGGGGCTGATTTGGATCCATATGTTTCATGCTATGGTTAGGTTTACCTTAGTTCTTCTTTCGTAGTTGCGGATGCTTGCGAGAGGGGTTAATCATAAGTGGGATGCTTGTCCAAGGAAGGGAAGTACCCAAGCACCGTCCACCCACATATCAAATTATCAAAGTACCGAACCCTAATCATATGAGCATGATGAAAACTAGCTTGACGATAACTCCCATGTGTCCTCGGGAGCGCTTTCCTCTATATAAGAGTTTGTCCAGGCTTTCCCTTTGCAACAAAAAGGATCGGGCCACCTTGCTGCACCTTAGTTACTTTTGTTACTTGTTACCTGCTATGTCTTGAGCTTGCGTTGGTTTTCCTTGAAGAGGAAAGGGTGATGTAGCAAAGTAGCGTAAGTGTTTCCCTCAGTTTTTGAGAACCAAGGTATCAATCCAGTAGGAGCCTCCTCAGAAGTCCTACGCACCTACACAAACAAACAAGAACTCGCAACCAACGCAATAAAGGGGTTGTCAATCCCTTCACGGCCACTTGCGAAAGTGAGATCTGATAGAGATAATATGATAAGATAAATATAATTTTGGTATTTTATGATATAGATTGGAAAAGTAAAGATGCAAATAAAAGTAGATTGAAAGCTTATATGATAAAAGATAGACCCGAGGGCCATAGGTTGCACTAGTGGCTTCTCTCAAGATAGCATAAGTACTACGGTGGGTGAACAAATTACTGTCGAGCAATTGATAGAAAAGCGAATAATTATGAGATTATCTAGGCATGATCATGTATATAGACATCATGTCCATGACAAATAGACCGACTCCTGTCTGCATCTACTACTATTACTCCACACATCGACCGCTATCCAGCATGCATCTAGAGTATTAAGTTCATAAAGAACAGAGTAACGCATTAAGAAAGATGACATGATGTAGAGGGATAAACTCATGCAATATGATATAAACCCCATCTTTTTATCCTCGATGGCAACAATACAATACATGCCTTGCTGTCATTGGGAAAGGACACCGCAAGATTGTACCCAAAGCTAAGCACTTCTCCCATTGCAAGAAAGATCAATCTAGTAGGCCAAACCAAATGGGTAATTCGAAGAGACTTGCAAACATAACTTAATCACACATAAAAGAATTCAGAGGAGATTCAAATGTTTCTCATAGATAAACTTGATCATAAATCCACAATTCATCAGATCTCGACAAACACACCGCAAAAAGAGTTACATCGAATAGATCTCCAAGAAGATCGAGGAGAACTTTTTATTGAGATTCAAAGAGAGAGAAGAAGCCATCTAGCTAATAACTATGGACGTGAAGGTCTGTGGTAAACTACTCATTACTCATCGAAGAGGCCTTGGAGATGATGTAGAGGCCCTCTGTGGTCGATTTCCCCTTCGGCAGAGCGCCGGCGAAGGCTCCAAGATGGGATCTCGGGGCTACAGAAGATTACGGTGGTAGAAATAGTTTTTCGTGGTGCTCCTGGATGTTTTCGGGGTCTGTGGATATATATAGGAGGAAGAAGTAGGTCGGTGGACGCTCGAGGGGCCCACGAGGGTGGGGGGCGCGCCCACCTATAGGGGGCGCGCCGGGCACCCTCGTGGTCACCTCGCCTGTTTCTTAACTTGCACTCCAAGTCCTCTGGATCACGTTTGTTCCAAAAAGATTGCTCCCGAAGGTTTCATTCCATTTGGACTTCGTTTGATATTCCTTTTCTTCGAAACACTGAAATAGGCAAAAAAACAGCAATTCGGGCTGGGCCTCCGGTTAGTAGGTTAGTCCCAAAAATGATATAAAAGTGTAAAGTAAAGCCCATAGACATCCAAAATGGGTAATATAATAGTATGGAACAATCAAAAATTATAGATACGTTGGAGACGTATCAAGCATCCCCAAGCTTAATTCCTGCTCGTCCTCGAGTTGGTAAATGATCAAAACAGAATTTTTGATGTGGAATGCTACCTAGCATATTTCTCAATGTAATTTTCTTTATTGTGGCATGATTGTTCAGATCCAAATGATTCAAGATAAAAGCTTATAAAACATAGAAATAGCAATACTTGAAGGATACTAACAAATAATCATGTATTATCAAAATAGCATAGCCAAAGAAAGATCATCCCTACAAAATCATATAGTTAGGCCATGCTTCATTTTCATTACACAAAATACTCCCATCATGCACAACCCCGGTTTCAGCCAAGCAATTGGTTCATACTTTTTAACGCGCTTCACCTTTTTCAACTCTTACGCAATACATGAGCGCAAGCCATGGACATAGCACTATATGTGGTACATGGTGGTTGTGAAGAAAAAAAGGGAGAAGATAGTCTCACATCAACTAGGCGTATCAATAGGCTATGGAGATGCCCATTAATAGATATCAATGTGAGTGAGTAGGGATTTCCATGCAACGGATGCACTAGAGCTATAAATATATGAAAGCTCAACAAAAGAAACTAAGTGGGTATGCATCCAACTTGCTTGCTCACGAAGACCTAGGGCATTTTGAGGAAGCCCATCATTGGAATATGCAAGCCAAGTTCTATAATGAAAAAAAATTCCCACTAGTATATGAAAGTGACAACATAGGAGACTCTCTATCATGAAGATCATGGTGCTATTTTGAAGCACAAGTGTGGAAAAGAGATAGTAGCATTGTCACTTCTCTCTTTTCTCTCATTTTTTTATTTGGTGGGCTCTTTGGCCTCTTTTTTTTATTTGGTGGGCTCTTTGGCCTATTTTTTATTATTATTTTTAAAAAAGTCTGAAGTCTCATCCCGACTTGCGGGGAATCATAGTCTTCATTATCCTTTCCTCACTTGGGACAATGCTCTAATAATGAAGATCATCACACTTTTATTGATTTACAACTCAAAAATTACGACTCAATAGTTAGAACAAAATATGACTCTGTATGAATGCCTCCGGCGGTGTACCGGGATATGCCATGAATCAAGAGTGACATGTATGAAAAATTATGAAGGTGGCCTTGCCACAAATACGATGTCAACTACATGATCATGCAAAGAGCAATATGACAATGTTGGAACGTGTCATAATAAACGGAACGGTAGAGAGTTGCATAGAAATATATCTCGGAATGGCTATGGAAATGCCATAATAGGTAGGTATAGTGGATGTTTTGAGGAAGGTAAATAATGGGTGCATGATACTGGCGAAGGTTGCGCGGCATAATAGAGGCTAGCAAAGTGGAAGGGTGAGTGTGTGTATATCCATGGACTCACATTAGTCATAAAGAACTCACATACTTATTGCAAAAGTCTACTTGCCCTCGAAGCAAAGTACTACTACGCATGCTCATGGGGAAGGGTAGGTAGGAGTTAACCATCGCGTGATCCCGACCTCCAGTCATAAGGAAGACAATTAAAAGAGCACCCCATGCAACAAATTTGTCACACAACTTTTACCATACGTGCATGCTATGGGACTTGCCAACTTCAACACAAGTATTTATCAACTTAATAATTACCCAACTAGCATGACTCTAACATTACCACCTTTATATCTCAAAACAATTATCAAGCATCAAATTGATCCTAGTGTTTAATGCACTTTCTATGATAGTTTTTATTATACCCAACTTGGATGCTCATCATTCTAGGACCAAATTTATAACCATAGAAAATACCATGCTGTTCTAAAAGACTCTCAAAATAATATAAGTGAAGCATGAGAGATTAACAATTTCTTCCAAATTAAGACACCGCCGTGCTCTCGAAAATATAAGTGAAGCACATAGAGCAAAACTATCTAGCTCAAAAGATATGAGTGAAGCACATGGCATATTCTAATAAATTCTAATCAAGTGCGATTCTCCCAAAAGGTGTGTACAGCAAGGATGATTTTGGAAGACTAATATCATACAAGACCCTCCAAGCAAAACACATATCATGTAGCGAATAAAAATATAGCTCCAAGTAAAGTTACCGATAGACGAAGACGAAAGAGGGGATGCCTTCTGGGGCATCCCCAAGCTTAGGCTTTTGGTTATCCTTGAATATCTCGGGGTTCCATGGGCATCCCCAAGCTTAGGCTCTTGCCACTCCTTATTCCATAGTCCATTAAATCTTTACCCAAAACTTGAAAACTTCACAACACAAAACTCAACAGGAAATCTCATAAGCTCCGTTAGTGCAAGAAAGAAAAACCACCACATAAGGTACTGTAATGAACTCATTCTTTATTTCTATTGGTGTTAAACCTACTGTATTCCAACTTCTCTATGGTTCGTACCACTTAATACTAGCCATAGATGCATCAAAATAAGCAAACAACACACGAAAAACAGAATCTGTCAAAATCAGAACAGTCTGTAGCAATCTGTAACTCTAGAATACTTCTGGAACTCTAAAACTCCTACCAAAATAGGAAGTCCTGGAAAATTTCTCTATTGATCTACAGAAAAAAGTATCAACGCGGAAGAACGTTTCTGTGAATTACTAAATTTATTTTCGTGCATGCAAAGTTTCTGTTCTTCAGCAGAATCAAATTAACTATTACCATAGGTTATCCTATAGGTTCTTCTTGGCACAAACACTAATTAAAACATAAAAACACATCTAAACAGAAGGTAGACGAAAAAATTGTTACTAAACAGAATCAAAAACAAAAAACAAAAATAAAATTGGGTTGCCTCCCAACTAGCGCTATCGTTTAACGCCCCTAGCTAGGCATAAAAGCGAGCATAGATCTAAGTAGTGCCATAATAATAAGATAGATCACAAACACTCATCTCATATTCTCTACGTTCAGCAACAAGTTTTCTTTGAGGCAGGCAAAAGTAATCAAAAGGGCTAAATTTAATGGGACAAAAGTCCCCAAGATCAATCTCAGGAGGTATGGGTTCCTCCCTTGGCCCTTCATATTGCACAACCAATTCATCATTATAAATATTCCTTTGACAGAACCTCTTGAGTCTACACTCAAGAGAGTATCCTAGCTCATTATTTCGAATAGCAAAATCATTATTGAGTTCAAAAAATTTCTCAACTAGAACAGTGGTAGGAACCTTTTTTCTAAGGTTTTCATTAAAAGCAATGTAGTCCAAAGATTGGAAACGCATAATTTCCTCCTGGTCGAAGAGGATCGCCTCTATGGGAGGACGATCGGCGTCCACCCTATAGTGCACAAAAATTTCTTTGGCTTCCTTTATTATAAATCTAAAGTCATGTGCCAAAAAGATAGTAGTTGCGCACTTAACAGAAGAATGCTCAATATTAGAAAATTCTAGGAAAATTCTTTGTATGCAAGGATGCATGTGCATAAACTGTATTTCAAGTTCAACTATAAGCATGGCGATAGAATCCGCAAGACTACTGGTTCTATGCAAGATAGAACTACCCATAGAAGGTAAAGCACCGGCCCAAGTAAAGAAATCTTGAATTACCCCTTTTCCAATAATATTACCACTACCGATTCGAAACTTTTTAGTATGTAAGATAGGGGGTTCTTCAACAGGAGCATCAGAATTTTCCATGTTATCATTATTGTCCATATCAACGATAATCTCCCCAATTTCATACATGATGGCGAGAAAACAAAAGGTAAGCGAAAGAGAGAGGAGATTGGGAAAGAGAGGGTGAATAAAACGGCAAGGGCGAAGTGGGGGAGAGGAAAATGAGAGGCAAATGGCAAATAATGTAATGCAAGGGAGATGAGTTTGTGATGGGTACTTGGTATGTGTTGACTTGAGCGAAGACCTCCCCGGCCACGGCGCCAGAAATCCTTCTTGCTACGTCTTGACCTTGCGTCGGTTTTCCTTGAAGAGGAAAGGGTGATGCAGCAAAGTAGCATAAGTATTTCCCACAATTTTTGAGAACCAAGGTATCAATCCAGTAGGAGGCTCCTCAGAAGTCCCACGCACCTACACAAACAAACAAGAACTCGCAACCAACGCAATAAAGGGGTTGTCAATCCCTTCACGGCCACTTATGAAAGTGAGATCTGATATAGATAATATGATAAGATAAATATATTTTTGGTATTTTATGATATAGATTGGAAAAGTAAAGATGCAAATAAAAGTAGATTGAAAGCTTATATGATAAAAGGTAGACCCGGGGGCCATAGGTTTCACTAGTGGCTTCTCTCAAGATAGCGTAAGTACTACGGTGGGTGAACAAATTACTGTCGAGCAATTGATAGAAAAGTGAATAATTATGAGATTATCTAGGCATTATCATGTATATAGGCATCACGTCCGTGACAAGTAGACCGAGTCCTGCCTGCATCTACTACTATTACTCCACACATCGACCGCTATCCAGCATGCATCTAGAGTATTAAGTTCATAAAGAACAGAGTAACGCATTAAGAAAG
Organism: Triticum dicoccoides; assembly: GCF_002162155.2. Taxonomy (NCBI): domain Eukaryota; kingdom Viridiplantae; phylum Streptophyta; class Magnoliopsida; order Poales; family Poaceae; genus Triticum; species Triticum dicoccoides. The sequence goes on from NC_041391.1 coordinate 243,729,710, forward strand.
ATGACATGATGTAGAGGGATAAACTCATGCAATATGATATAAACCCCATCTTTTTATCCTCGATGGCAACAATACAATACGTGCCTTGCTGCCCCTGCTATCACTGGGAAAGGACACCGCAAGATTGAATGCAAAGCTAAGCACTTCTCCCATTGCAAGAAAGATCAATCTAGTAGGCCAAACCAAACTGATAATTCGAAGAGACTTGCAAAGATAACTTAATCACACATAAAAGAATTCAGAGGAGATTCAAATATTTCTCATAGATAAACTTGATCATATACCCACAATTCATTGGATCTCGACAAACGCACCACAAAAAGAGTTACATCGAATAGATCTTTAAGAAGATCGAGGAGAACTTTGTATTGACCCGAAGAAGAAGAAGCCATCTAGCTAATAACTATGGACCCGAAGGTCTGTGGTAAACTACTCACAACTCATCGGAGAGGCCTTGGAGATGATATAGACGCCCTCCATGGTCGATTCCCCCTCCGACGGAGCACCGGCGAAGGTTCCAAGATGGGATCTCGCGGATACAGAAGGTTACGGCGGTGGAAATAGTTTTTCGTGGTGCTCCTGGATGTTTTCGGGGTCCGTGGATATATATAGTAGGAAGAAGTAGGTCGATGGATGCTCGAGGGGCCCACGAGGGTGGGGGCCCACAAACCTTTAGGGAGCGCGCCGGGCACCCTCATGGCCGCCTCACTTGTTTCTTGACTTCCACTCCAAGTCCTCTGGATCACGTTTGTTCCAAAAAGATCGCTCCCGAAGGTTTCATTCCGTTTGGACTCCATTTGATATTCCTTTTATTTGAAACACTGAAATAGGCACAAAAAAACAGCAATTCGGTTTGGGCCTCCGGTTAGTAGGTTAGTCCCAAAAATGATATAAAAGTGTAAAGTAAAGCCCATAAACATCCAAAATGGGTAATATAATAGCATGGAACAATTAAAAATTATAGATACGTTGGAGACGTATCATTACCCGTTTCGAATTACCTTATCACAAAACTATCTGTTACCAATAATTTCAGTGCTTGCAAAGAATACCTTACTGAAAACCGCTTGTCATTGCCTTATGCTCCTCATTGGGTTCGACACTCTTACTTATCGAAAGGACTACAATAGATCCCCTATACTTGTGGGCCATCATGTACCCAAAGAGCCCACACGTCAGTGGAAGAACGACGTGGTGTCGTACGTCGAGGGCGCCGCTCGCTGCACGCACGGCCAAACACGCCTCCTTGCCACATTTAGACGCCTCCAGGAAACCCGTGTTGAAGCCGAGAAACCCACTCTGGACACACGTCCGGTCATGACCGGGCCGGCATTAAACGCAACGCTGGCCGAGCTCCTCCCGTCCGCCGTCTATTTAATCTCCTATTTAAATGAGGCTAGATATCGGCCAAGAATCGCACACCTCCGCCGCTCCCCTATCTCCCCCTTTACCATTTTTTCCACTCTTACAATGGCTTACAGAGAGTAGTTTATTCGGCATCCAAGCTGGCTGGGTGGCCCGCCGAGCCCGCCCGATATGAGCTCTCCAGCTCGCTGATCCACCTCCCTTCCCTCGCCCGATAGAGCCTGTTGCCGCCCCAAGCCAGGGTGAGGTTCAACAACTTGCTGCTCCAGGCCAGCTCGACAAGGAGCGGCGAGCTGCTCCACACCAGCACAGCGGGGAGCACGGGCGTCGTTGCTACCGTCCACGCCGCCGCCTCGTACCGCGCCTCCTGTGTCTGCGACCGTGTCTCCCTTTTGTATGACCGAGACTCCCATGCCTGCGGCCGTGCCATGCAAGCAGAGACAGAAGCCAGGTGCGCAGAGAGCAACGAGTCGGTGGCCAGTGCCTCCGTGTCCGTCACCAACATTGAGGAGAAGTAGAACACGGGAGGCCGTCGCCGCTTGGTTCCCATGAAGGCCACCGCGGAGGCGACGCCGGCGTACACAGCAGGTATTTTGCCGGATCCTTTTGTTGTGAGGACCTTCGTAGACCCCGCATGGGCTCCACAGAAGCGGAGAAGCCCCGTTCCACCTCTATCTTGGGCATCAGCCTGTCAGTTGGGCAGTGGGGAAGCGAGTCGTCCTTTGCGCTGAAGCATATACCTCCGGGGTTCCCGGCAGTCCGGTGATCTTGCTGCCGGACATGAGGAAGATAAATGGATCAGCAGGCGACCATTTATGCTAGGTATTATTATACATGTGTTGTTCAGAACTAGCACCGCTTAGTTGATTTGAATGTAATGAAATATGTCATGTTTGTATGAAAATCCGGTATTTTATATAAATTCCATCATTGTTTATATAAAATATCGTCGTGTTTGCATGAATTTTGTCTGGTGGTTGAGTTGCTGTCAGAATGTGTGTGGTCATGGTTGGATGGTGTAATTTGTGGGTCGTCGGTCGGTCTGCGGCCAGCTCGGGCGGCGTGGTGGGGCAAAAAAGCATAGCTTGTGCGAGCTTGTCTCCAATACGCGCGTTGGAGGATGCATGACCACCTGATCAATTCCTTGTTCATCGGTGGAAAAGGCACCGATGGACAAAAGGGTCGCCAATATTTTGGCTACCCCGGGCAAGATCCAAATAGCCCTCCCAGCACATTCAAATCCCACGTCCGCCGTGAAATTTTGCCATCTGTTGTTTTCATGGACTAGCAAGATGCCCGTGCATTGCACGGAACATCAAGATGCATTTTTTACAAAACACTTGTTGTGATTGACCCATGCAGGAGTAACCATGTGTAAAAACTAATGATATCTCGACAATTTTATCGGAAAAATGGCATCTTGAGAATTTCATCGAAAAACTGAAAGATGAGAGATAAGGTGAGGAGGAGCGGGGCGTGGTGGTGACTGGTGGTCGGACTGGGCGGAGGCATGGGGATGGACGGCGGCCACTATGCTAGATTGTTCCACAGACTTCCTTTTTTAATTGCTCAGCAATGAGGTTGTGGGAGATAAGAATGAACGAGGCAAGGCCTTATCTGTAAATGTGGAGAGAGGTGCGTGTATCTTTTGTAAAATTGTCATAGTTTGCTTTCTATCCGTCAGATATAGATAGGACGGTCTATATTACAAGATGGCAGGCACACCATCATCACCAACTCGGTTTTTTATAAGAGTAGAGAGTAGATATAGAGATATTTCTCTGTGTGAAAACAAATTTAAATATGAACGAATAATCAGTGTCCGCGGTCTTCTGTCGGGAGCCTGGGACACAGTTGGATGGCCTCATAGTAGTAGTAGTGTAGAGTACTACTAGTACTACTAGATAGTGAGTGTTTACTACTGTACCTACGTACTAATTGCAACACATGCATGTGTTAGCAGTATAATGACCACGTATGGATTTGATGGTAAGATTTGTGTAAGTTGGATGTCATATTATTGCTCTAACATGTGGTCAAAGTTAGCCTCCAAAACGCATTTTATACCCTATATGGATTGAGGGAGTACATGCATTGCCGAGGTTTCTCTTAATCCTTGCATGCAACATTTTTATTGAAGCTTGAAATGTGAACATGTGAATGGGAGGGGCTACTACAACCCTTCCAAAAGAACTGTAGTACTAATGGTATCGTACTCCCTCCGTTCACCATCTCACATGCTCAGTTTTTTCATTTGATAAGAGGCAAACCATGTGGGGCCTACCTTAGAGGCAAGGCTCTATACACTGGAGATGCTTTGTACGTATTACTTTTGATGCGTCCTGTCAACTCGCAGAACGAGGAGAAGCTTGCTTACTACGCCTTTCACCCGCTCCCTCGCCCATGGGCGCGGTGGCTTGCAAGACGAGGTGAAGCTTGCTTACTATGCCTTTCGCCCGCACCCTCGCCCATGCACGCGGTGGCTCGCAGGACCGGAGAAAATTTTACTACTCCCTCCGTTTACTCCTCGTCCCTACATTGGTTAGAGAGATTATCATATTGTTCTATATAGGGCCTAATGCATTTTTCGAGACCGCCTTTGACTATTGATAAGATTAATAATACATGAGATGTATAATGTGAAAATTATATCATTGGAAGCTCCTTTCACTTACGAATTTGATGGTATGCTTTGTGTAACTTGCATGTCATATATTATTGCTCTAACACTTGGTCAAAGTTAGCCTCGAAAAATGCATTAGACCCTATATAGATGGAAGGAGGGAGTAGTAGGAGTAGTGCAGTGGTACATAGGAGTAGTACTACAACAATTTCCTTGGAGTGCGTGGTGCAGCAAGCTACCCTAGGCTATGGTACTACTCCCTTCTTTCCGATTTATGTCTCAATTTCAAAATCTCTCCAACCAACGTAGATGGTGAGTGGTGGAGTTAATTTCGTAGTTTCACAAGTAATTAGTACGCTCATTTTTCTCAAGAAGTTATGTTTACCGATGCATTAATTACAACGAATGCATGCATGATCACTAAATTTCCATGAACTTCTACATGCATTGGTGAGTTTTCTCTTGACACTGCTTGCATCGGGTGATTTAACGCACCTCGAAATCCAAACCTGTGATGGTACTTCTACTAGTATAACTGAGACTTATAAAACAGAAAAAAAAAATTTAGATGAGCCCTATAAACCAAAAAGGAGGGAGTAGTAAGTAGTACTACCTCCATAGTGGGTACATACTCCATAAAATCAGTTTTTCCCAAAACTAAGTCGCTCAACCTTTATTTGCTTGTTTCCCTTCATGCCTTGTTGCCTTGAATAGACTATGCCAAACTCCCCTGCCTGCCGCGCGGGAAAAGACCCGCCCTCTCATTTTTTAGTCCGGGTTTGTATCGATGGATCGCGTGAAGCAGCAAAAACCAAGCCGTGTCTTCTCTCCTCCGTCGACGCTCGCTTTCATGAATTATGTACTTCCTCTTGCCGACATGTGGGACATATAGCAACCGGGTCGATGTGTCATGGAGCAAATAATAGTGCAGAACAGCAGGGGGATGCACCCCAGACGTAGCACCCCCGTAGTAGTAATGAGCAATGAGACGTCAAATCACAATGCCGCACCTTCCCAGATGGATGAAGCAACCATTATTTCACACTTCGCTGAATCCGCTTCCCCATCATCTCCTTCAAGAAAACCAGTATTGCTTCTGCCATTGTTCTGCCTCAAGAGGGACATGCATCACCTTGGTACATCATGACACGTGGGACCGCATGATAGGCCATGCTCCCCGCCCACCGCTCGGTAAAATCACCTCATTTTTACTACTTCATCTGTATCGGTTTACAGGGCATGCACGTCGTTCTAGGTTGATAATTTAACTGGCTATATATGTGATGAACAGTATATGTTTAGAAACTACATCCACTTAAGAATCCAATGATATACTTTTTGTGACATAGTAACTCATATTTAGTTAGTCAAATGGATGACCTAGAACTACGTGCACGCCCTATAAACCGAGATAGAGGGAGTAGTATCTTTTTAGATCAATATAGTCGGGATTCACCAAGGAGCAAAACCAAGTGGTAGGCTGCTCCTATCGTGTTGGCTTAGCAACTCAAGCAGGGTCAGTTCGCACACGAAATGGCAACACACTTAACAGGACCCCTTTGGCTGACATGTGGCTCATCCATCATCTTGTTCCACGTGCGATGCACCAAATTATAGTTCGGAGTAGTAGTTGGACTTGGTGGCACCCCGATTGTAGCACCGCAGTAGTAGTAAATGAGCGATGAGGGGTCAAATCACAATGCCCCACCTTTCCAACATTAAGCTGGATGGACGAAGCAACCATCATTTCACTCTAGCGTGCTAGAGCATAAATAAAAGACAAAACCAATGATGCGTGCGGCAGCTACCTAGGGCACCCTAGGGTAGGAGCCTACACTACAAATCCTTTTTTTAAGCGCCTCCACTACAAATCCTCTTCTCCCTTGTCCTCTTGAAGAAAATCGATGATGCGTGTGGCGGTAGGGTTTGTAGGAGTACTATGGCGTGCGGGGCCACGTCGTAGTAAACGGGAGAGGGATTGAGTTCAAGTCGATGCCTTAATATGTGTGGGCTGCTTGGTTTTACGGGAACGAAGCAACATTTTGGGTTCGGGGACCAGTGGATATACGTACAAAAAGTTGTGGATGTTGGTTCGACCGAAAGGCAATGATGCATGGGCCCTGCATTTTGATATACCCACGACCGTGTGAAATTTGCTACTCTACTCAAAATAATGCATAAAAGTTCCTCCAAAAACATCTATAACTAATTGGAAGTGAATGTATGCTTAAAATGAAAATGTAATACTCCCTCCATCTAGGTGTATAAGTCATCTTAGGTTTTTTTGCTAGTTAATAGCATTCCATGCAATGAATTAACCACTTCATGTTATGTTTGAAAGTCTCAAGCCATTGAAAGCATGCACGTCCCACATCTCTTATTGGTCAATATGTCACGAAACAAGAAACGGGGAGGGAGTTAATTATCGTGCCTAAGTGTTTTGGGATTATTTAGTTTTTAGAAGATGACTTACACACCTAGACGCAGGGAGTACAAAGAGAGAAAATGAATTGCAGTTAAAAGAATGACATTTCTAACAAAAATGTGAATGTGAACTACATATGTGTGCACGTGACCAACACATACATTGTCAATACAAAATCTAATGCAAGAAATAACCTATGAGTAACATCCACGAATTGATGATGTGGTGCTTGCATGCATAGAGTACAAAAACAATCTGATTTATGACTTGCATGCATGACATGTTCTTGTGCCATAGTTGCATGTCTAGGAAAAAAATTAGTCGCGGGTTGTACTAGCTATTTAGGAATAGAAGATGTATACATGGAAGTTGTAGGGAAAGAGAAGACATGTATCTCAATTCCTATGAGTAGGGATTGGAAAAGAGATGTCATTTGGTTCACATCATAGGAACTTTTCTATTGAATCTAGAGATGACATGTATCTCAATTCCTATGAGGAGGGATTAGAAAAGAGATGTCACTTGGTTCACATCATAAGAACTTCTCTATTGAATATACGGTAATGTTTATTTTCCTTTGAAATTGTGGGAGTATAGGAATCCATTCATATGAACCAACTGGCTCTAAAGCTATAAAAATGATATCATGTTTATTTTCCGTTGAAACGTGGAGTATATGAATCTATTCCTATGAACCAATTGGCTCTAAAGGAAAAAATATCCTATAAATATCATATCATATAGAGTTCCTATGATATTCCTCCACACCAAAGGATGGTTGAAATTGCAGTATGTGATACGACGGACTTTCTTTGTACACTCCTCCCCCATCTTTATAGTTACCTCTCGAAGATGAATGAAATGATATATACTGGGTATTCTATATGTGCATTTTGGTACACGAAAACTCGGTAAAAGTTTGCAAGGTTCAAATTTTCAATAAAGTTACATGCACTGCATATTCGATGGAGGGCGGAGCATACGGCAGTTGCTAACACTCACGTGGAAGATTTTTGTGTCAGGGGAGTGGTTGTTCTGTTAAATGACATGGCAAAACTGACACTATCGGATGCCGATCTAACGGTTCTTACGGCGTTCGTCACGAAACGGCTTGTGGCGAACGTTTGTTAGATATGATTTATGGACACATGCATTGCATTGATACGTGCCCCCTCTCTCTCACGCACACACGCATCCTCATGAGTCATGACTCTCCCGAGTTCTCTCGCACCCACCGTCTATCTGCAGGTAGACGTCACACACGTATGTGTTCTTCACACCCTACCCTCAGAACTTCTAAAAAACAATAGACGTCGCGCACCTTTTATTTTAACTCACACGTCACACACTTATACTATTACTCTTCTGGCGGACATTCTTTGAGCATAGTATATTGTACTCTCATGAAGAGAAGTGGTGCACGCACGCACTAGTTCTCTCACACCCACTCGCGGGTACACGTAGGAGCGCATTTTTTGAAGCTGGTACAACAAAATCACTCCATTATATATATAAGCAGGAGCCTTAGCGCTTGCTTTACTAGGGTTCCTCTCTTTCACTCTCTCATGCTCTCCATATCTAAGCAAGAGATAGGTGGCCACACACTCTCTCTCTATATACTCACGGCTGGTCACAAATCCAGTTGGACCACCTCGACTGGGGCAGGGGTGTAGGTGCATCGTTCACTCTATCGTCGGCGGCGAGGGAGGAGACCAATGGCTGCTCGCATGTATTGATCGGCGGCAGGGTCGTTCTCTCCATCGGTATTGTGGCCAAGATGCAGCCTCCGAACTCCGTCTTTCCCATATGTCGATGACCCTCAGGTATATATTCCTTCAAAACCTACCTTGATCTACTGCCCCAGCTCCCCAAATGGCTGCATGTGGATCTTTTTCTACTTCCGTCGGCTGTTCCAAAGCCACCTAGACTTTTACTATTATTAGATTTAAAGCTAGTTCATACAGTTGAATCTAAGAGTTGGTTCAAACAGGGAAGAAAGTGGGAAAGTTGTAGCATGAATCTAGGATTTGGTTGAGGAAACGGGGGAAAGTAGTTGACACCACCATTTTATGAAGTGCTTCCGTCTTGCTTTATTTCTCATGAGTTGTGTTTTTGCAGTTACACTTAAATCTCACACGCTAACATTGCTTCATCCCAGTGGAACTGTACAAATTTGATTGCACATTTACTGACCATGTGCTACTCTCATGACAGTAATACTAATGCTATTGTTTTGCATGTTAATCTAGTGGCAGTGTTGATGTGATGTGATGCTACTTACTTAAGGGGGCTTTCATACTGTCAATGTAGTGCCAATTATAACACAATAGATGCTGCTGTTAATCATATGCCACTGCAAATAACTGACACTGTTTAAATAACCGTATTTCGTATTTGCGCAAACAGGGATGTCTGTCTCCATATCGTTTCTATCTACGCAATCAAAAGTACACACCTCAGTTTTAGTGGAATTGCACAAAATGAGATGGCTATTCCTAGCTGCCGTCCTCTAACCACCCGTCTTCCAGGTATTCCTACATTGGTAGTAACTAGGTAGAATGACCAATGCAATCTAAAAGAAGTTGATCCATAGGTTTTACTTCCTGATTGCAGTGCAGGGACGAGCGAAAACAACTGCATCCTAGTCCAAAATGCACTTTCTACCAGTTCATCCATGGACCAAGGACTAGCTGGCACAGCTGCATGGAGGTTTTTGGGACAGGTGCACGGACAAGAGGCATTGTGGTCTGCTTATTTCTGCAAATAGCGGTGCTTAAATTTAGTGGAATGCACAAGAATTTCAGATGGTCAGTACACTACATGGTTCAGTTCAGCATTCCAGCTGAGAACACAACTATAATTGGTTATTCTGGAATGAGAGAACCTAACCCTGGATGGTGGCAACAAGAAAAAACCAGAGTGAACTCCAGGAAATTAAAGCCTGCCTTGGGAGGCCCTTTGCTCAGAGAAGCCTTGCTTGATTTTTCCTGATTTGTAAACCTTCTCACAACTTTGTCTTTTGCTGTGAACTGTTATATGTTTGTTATGTTCTATGAATCATTGAGATGTATAACATTGCTTAACTTATGCTTTTCAAGTTTTTTATGAAAACCGAGTTTAATGTGAGTGTTCCACATGAACGCTGGACTAGCATGTGAACGTTTGGAATTTACATTGTGGCCTCAGTTAACTGCATGAACCACTGTAACAAGATACGTAGTTGCTTATATGTCAAACAACAGATTATTGGTTGTTAGTTGGTCGATAGCCTAGTGTTGAAGCGATCTGAGCCAATGTCCCGTGTTTTGCACAACTTCTTACAAGTGGGGTAGCACCAACAGTGTTTACAAGTACTTAACCAGCCTTACGTAGCCTATGTATACATCAGTGCACAGTTCTCGAATGAGTACTCTATTTCATCAAACACACACTGCTCATATGATAAACCGTGAAAACTTATGTCATACCATGCCCATGAAAAAACTAGTGAGGACGCATCTGTTTCGGCAACAATTACGATGGTTCTCACATGATTCATGGGCACACAAAAGTAGCAGCAGTTCCCATAGACGGATTCAAACAGAGTACTAGCCCAGAGGGCTCGATAATAGGCAAGGTTCAGATAATTAGAGACAATCCAAACTAATATTAAACACTAGATGGGGCAACTATTTCATGCCTCGATCTAATTTGGTTTGGACACAAGATGAACCTTGCCATGAACATCATCGAGGACGTCCGGCAGCAGCTCAATCCTGTGAACCTTCCTGAAGATAACCTTGTGGCCTTGCCACTCATAAACTTGTTTGTGGAGGCATTCCATGTCATCTTCCTGCGTAAGCTTGACAAGAACATTATGCCTCACAAACAAAGGAGTAGCTTTGAACTTCTTGTGCTTCATTACACCCTGGACAACACGCCTAACAATAGTGAGGCTGGGATACAACTCGACATTGGTATAAGCGCAAATGGCTTCCAAGATCCAATAGCCTAAGAACTCTGTTTTCCCAGTGCGTATATTTAGGTCATCCACCTTATAGCGAGTGACATGTACAAACACAAAATCCTTGTCTGCATCAGGGCTCTAACTGAAACAGAAAAAAATTCTGAATTACTTTCTAGTATAAGAAACACAAGTTATTTAAACCACTATGTATAGCATGGCATCAAAGCTGATAAAATTTTGCATTATTCATCACCACATACTTAGATAAAAACCACAATCAAGATCGGCAAAGAAGAAAATCACCTTGGGCAGCTCAACGGCGGGGGGGCACATCCTCGAAGGGGGAAAATTGCTCCTGCAGGGCCACAGGGGTTGTAACCTCAAACAGGGCGTTGGCCATCTCAGTAGTGGCCGTGAGCATATCTGGGGTCGGCTCGGTGGCTGCCTCCATCTTCTTGGAGCTCTCTGTCTTGTGGGGATCAGCCTCCCGCGTCTGCTCCAATATCGGCAGATCTTTGCCTGGTTCTCCTCGGTCCATCATGAAACCGACGAATACTAGGAGACCACTGAAAGAAAAACACAGTCGCAATGACAATGAAACAAAAAAGAGTGAGGATCAGTTACTTCTTTGCAAAAGTTCTTTTTCTTTCTCTGAACGAAAATATACCAACATCACGGATCAGCTTACCTTCCCTTTGTTGGGTGAGAAGAACAATGGCAGATGCGAGTGTTGGCTTTCTTGAAGACGGTGAGGGAGAAGGGGATTCGGCGAAGAGTGAAATGATGGTTGCTTTGTCCGTCAAACTTAGACTGCGGGGAGGTGTGGTTTTGTGATACGACGGCTCGTTACAGCCACGCTATGACCGAGGTGACTCTTTGCCTGCATACTGCCTTCTAATTTGGTGGATGGCATTTGGTCGTGCGCGCTGCATGGCCTGCATGTCGGTGAACAAAAGTAAAACAGCATTCAGTATAGGGAGACGTTTTGATGACCTCGGAGGAGACAGAAGCGGTAGTGTGTCCACTATACTAGTAGTAATTGTTTTCTGGGTAGCTGTAGAGTGTCTCCACTGTACTAGTAGTAATTGTTTCTCTGGCCCACGACAAAACAGCCCATCCACCCTAGTAAATAATAAAATCAATTCAAAAGACCATATATTTACTTAATGATAGGCGCTACGCACACCCAGCACACCGCCCCTCAAAAAAACCTGGGATCTCTTCTTCCTCCTCACTCCCACCCACCTCACGTCAGCTTGCTCCACTCGTACCCCCAGCTCCCCTTCTTCCTCACTACTACAGAAAAAACCCAGCTTGCCATTTGTTTAATTTAGAGTGAAATATTGTAATAAATCCCAACAAAGGGAAATAACATCACTCTCGTCGGCTGCTTGAGCTCACTGTGCATTACAGAAGCCAAGTGATTAGCCCCCACCAGCACCCACAAACTTATTTTGAACTAGCACACAAAATGGGCTATAAATTTTCATAAGAAAGGCTGCATGACCAAGACAGGTTTGGATTCTGACATTTGAGACCCATGAGGAAATAGCCTATCCAAGTTGGTGTCGATTACTAGCCTACCAGCCGTTGGATTGACATCCAACATCTATCGTGTATCTTCTATCTCTTGTCTTCTTCCTCCAGCCGCCCAAACCAAAGCACCTAGTCAGCTCCCGCCTCCCATGGCTAGTTGTGCCTCCACCGCCCTACCATACCCTCCAACATTGGCCAGTCCCTCCCTCTATTCCCCCACACATCTTGTTATTCTCCAGCGACGACAGCCCCAACATGTACCCGCACCCGAACCAGTCAACCCTCGTACTCCCCTCCGCCTGCAACTGGACCGATGCATCTTCCACGGCTCCTATTCGTTCCGTCCAAGTCCTCGCCATTGTCCTCCGCCTTGGTTCACTCGTCGTGCGCGGTGCGCCGCCCTCTTGCATTGTCAACATCGTCAACAACCGAGAGGAACAAGGAGATGACTGTACGTGGAGAGGATGATAGTAGGGACCCACCAGCAACATGGCAGTACGCAAGCAAGTGCCTCGTTATTACAAGCCCAAAAAAATGGTTCCTCCTAATGGTTGGACATCTGGGGCTCACGCCATTGTCAACGTAATCAATAAACGAGAGAATTACACAACGAGCGGCTGACACCAGGGACCCTGTAGGTCGCGCAGTTGTTATTTACTTTTTTAGGAACAAGCAGTTGTTATTTACACTAGTTTTAGTGACGGATCAAGGTCACAACGGGGCTATGTGGCGGTTGTGGCCCGTCTAGCCAGGGTTTTATTTATGTTTACCACATCATGAGCCTAGTTGTGTTTTTTTCTTGCTGAAAATAGCTAGCCCAGTTCTACTTTTTTTAAAGAAATACCCAAAGGAGGCATACTTGCTTTGTCAACACTGTTGGGCTGCAAATCTTTCAAGATGAAGAGAGTTTCATTCGATTTGCCCAGAAAATGGGCTATCAGTAATGAGAAATGAATTGTACATTTTTAAAACACATCAAACCGGGAATTAGTTTCAATTTTTTCATTACAAGATTTTAAATTCCATTGATTTTTATGCATGGACAATTATTTGGATTTTATATTTATATAAATTATTTTTCAAAATAGTTTGAATGTGACTCAAAATTTTGGGATTAAAAACAGTTGACCGCACTGAAATATGCAAAATTTTGTATAATTTTTAACCGTGGCCACAATATGGGCTGTAATGCTAACAAAAAGAAGTTGGGCTCCAAAAAAATCCTTAAGAATTAGCAAATGGGCTGTAAATTCTTAGAAATAATGGCAGATGGATTGTATGTTGTTTTCCACAAATTTGAGGCTGACTTGTGCGCCTACTATAGGTTGACGCGTATGCTTTCCTAAAAAAAGGTTGACGAACACGCAACGCTGTGTGAACTTAGTCAACACACAAGAGCAGTAACGGTTGGATGTCCATCCAACGGCTGTCGTGCTTCTTCAATCTCTGCTCTTCCTGCTCCAGCCGCTCAAACAAGCGCCAGTGGGACTGCCTGCTCGCTCCACCCGCGGCCGGTTGTGCTGTCGCGCAGGCCTCACCGCCCCACCGTACTCCCATCGCTGGCCTAGCCATCCCTCTAGTCACCCACACCTGTTGTTATTCTCCCGCGAGGGCAGACGAACAAGTAAACCCTCATACTCCCCTCCGCGTGGGAAACAACTACCGAGTCTTCCCTGGCTCTGTGTCGTTCCCTTCCTAGGCCTCGCCGTCGTCCATTGCCCTGGTGCTCTCGGCGCGGCATGGTCAACATGGTCAACAAACGACATCGATCAGAAGTGGACTGTACGTGGAGAGGCTGATAGCTGGGTCCATGGCCGCACGCAAGGAAATGCCTCCTTATTACGCGCAAAATAATAATTCTTCCACCTGACAGCTGGCACCCACCGGAAGGGCCTCTGTATTTTGTGAAAAAAACGTTCCTCCCGCTGACAGGTCGGAACCACCAGCTATATCTTCGCTCACAAGGAAGTGCCTCCTTATTACACACAAAAACCATGAATACTCCCCCTGCTAGCTGGGACCCACTGTAGTTGGAGGCTGACTTGTGGGCCGACTGACGCGGACGGAGGGCTTTGTCAACTTAGTCAATGTGAACGATTCTAGCTCCAGTGACCGTACGATGTCCATCCAACGGCCGTAGTGTTTGTTCAACATCTGGTCTTCTTGCTCCAGCCGCCCAAACCAGCACCGGTCGTGCCGCGCGCTCCTGCCTCTCATGGCCGGCTGTGCTGCCGCAGAGGCCTCACCGCCCCCGACTACTCCCGTCGCTGGCCAGGCCATCCCTCTACTCACCCACACCCCTGTTATTCTGCGGCGATGGCAGCCTCACACCACAGCCAAACCAGTCAACCCTCGTACTCCTCTCCGCATGGGCATCCACTATCGTGTCTTCCCAGACTCCGCGTCGTCCCCTTCTTAAGCCTCGCCGTCCCCTTCCTAGGCCTCGTCGTCGTCCAACTCCTTGGTGCTCTCGGCGCGTCGTGGTCAATGTGGTCAAGGAACGACTTCCATCGGAAGAGTACTGTACGTCGAGAGGCTGATAGTTGGGTTCACGGCCTCACACAAGGAAATGCCTCCTTATTACGCGCAAAATAATGATTCCTCCACCTGGCAGCTAGGACCCACCTAAAGGGCCTCTGTATTTTGTGAAAAAAACATTGCTCCCGCTGATAGGTCGGACCCACCAGCTATATCTTCGCTCGCAAGGAAGTGCCTCCTTATTACGCACAAAAAAGTGAATACGCCCCTGCTAGCTGGGACCCACCGTAGTTGGAGGCTGACTTGTGGGCCTACTAACGCGGATGGAGGGCTTTGTCAACTTAGTCAATATGAGTGATTCTAACTCCAGTGACCCTACGATGTCCATCGAACGGCCGTAGTGTTTCTTCAACATCTGGTCTTCTTGCTCCAGCCGCCCAAACCAGGGTCAGTCGAGTCACGTGCTCCTGCCTCCTGTGGCCAGCTATGCTGCCGCTGAGGCCTCACCGCCCCTACTACTCCCGCTGCTGGCCAGGCCATCCCTCTACTCACCCACACCCCCTGTTATTCTATGGCGATGGCAGCCTCACATCGCAGCCGAACCAGTCAACCCTCGTACTCCTCTTTGCGTGGGCATCCACTGCCGCGTCTTCCCCGGCTCTGTGTTGTCCCCTTCCTAGGCCTCACCGTCATCCATCGCCTTGGTGCTCTCAGCGCGCCGTGGTCAATGTGGTCAAGGAACGACTTCCATCGGAAGAGTACTGTACGTGGAGAGGCTAGCAGCTGGGTCCACTGTCGCAGCAAGGAAGTGCAAACTTATTACACGCAAAATAATGATTCCTCCACCTGACAGTTGGGACCCATCGGACAAGCCACAGTATTTCGTGAAAAAAACGTTCCCCCCTGACTGTTGGGACCCACATGTTATATCTTCACACACAAGGAAGTGCCTGACTGTCGGGACCCACCTGGTCGCAGCGTATGTAGCGTTGTCATTCTGGTCGCAAATGTGTACATACATACTGGCCAATCGGTCTGTCTACAGGCAGCAGCGATGAACCGTGGCCAAGTAAGGAAGGGCACGTGTCGTAGTAGATGCGCGCACGTAGCATGTACACGTACGTATAGCTAGGGTGCAAGAAAGTAAATACAGCCACGTACGTACATACAGGTGGGGTCCCAAATGCGTACTCACACATACATACGGCCAGGGATCGTGTACATGGAGAGGTAGCGACGGCGTCCTGTTCGTTGGCAGCCAACCGGCTGTGTCAGAATGGAATGCGTTGTGTTCATCGAGAGCCAACCGGCTTAGACCAAACAGCCGATCAAAATGAGGCCTGGCGTACCACAGAACGGAGGAAATAACCTTATGTTCGACTGACCACGGTAGAAACGGGATCCTGTTCATCGGGAGGGGTCTGGCGTACCGCAAAACAAAGGAAACAGACTTGTGTTCGAGTGCCGATGGGCGAAACAGGGTCCTGTTAATCGGGAGGGGTGTGGTGTACCGCAAAACGGAGGAAACGGACTTGTGTTGGAGCGCTACAGTCGAAATGGTGGTCCTATTCATCGGGAGGGGTGTGGCGTACCGCAAAACAGGACTCCACGGGCTACTGTTCACCTCCACCATCGACTGCCTCCGCGGGCTATTGTTCGTCCATCGTTGACCTCCTCCAGCCTCCACCTGCAACTGTTCATCCACAGCGTATCCCCTCCTGCCTCCACCAGCCATTGTTCATCCACGGGCTCATGTTCATCCAGCCTCCACTGCTCCTCCACCAGCTACTGTTCAACCAGCCCTCTCCACGGGGTCCTGTTCAACCACCCCTCCACAGGCTACTGGTCATCCAGCCCTCCACCGGCTACTGTTCAACCAGCCCTCCACGGGGTCCTGTTCATCCAGCCCTCCATGGGGTCCTATTCATCCACCCCCAACCGACTCGATCGGGGTCCTGTTCATCCAGCGGCAATGGCCTCTACTACACGGGGTCCTGTTCATCCAACCCCCCACCGGGAACTGTTCATGCCCCCCCTAACAATGCTCACTATTCATCAAGGGAAGGAGGCAGCAGGTTCGATCGGATTTAGTTAGCAACAGTAGCAAAGGAATCACTCGATCGGGTTCAGTTAACAGCCAGATCGATCGATCGCTCGGGTTCAGTAACGCGTAGCCTGCAGTGCAATCGCTCGGGTTCAGTAGGCGAACGCCTCGCTTGGGTTCAGTTAGAGCCCAATGCCTCACACCCACGCGCGTACGTGTATGAGAGAAACGTGCATCGCTCGGCTCCAGGCCACACAACGTAACCGGGAACTCCCTGATATTTTCCTCACCCTCGCTTCTACCATGGTTTTTCTGTCATGGATGGACAAAAGAATGTCATGCAGCTGCGTCTCCAGCCCGCCCAGGACGAAGAGCCCATTTTTTGTCATGATTTTTTTTCATAGAAGTGGAATCCCACCACATCTATGATGATACCGGGTTTTGTCACAATTATCATCATAGAAGTGTCATAAGCATGACAGAAAAAAAATTGTTCGGCCCAAAATGTTACGGATGTGTCTTTTTTTTGTAGTGTGTTCTGTTGGCATGAGCTCGCCCTCCTCGTGCACAACCATCTCTCGCTTTAGGGCCGGGGCATTAGAAAGTTTTACCATCACATATTCATACTACTTCAAGGTGCATTAAATCAACACATGCAAGTATCAAAAGGAAAGTCACGACATGCATGCAAGAATTGTAATTAATGCATCGGTAAATGCAAATTATTGAAATATGTCGAGTGCACTGCTTTGATGTGTCGTGTCAACTCGTACAACAAGGAGAAGTTTGATTACAATGCCCTCTCCCTCGCCCATGAGCGTGGTGGCTCGCTGGACTAGGATAAGCTTTCACTACACGCTCTCCCTCCCGCACGCGGTGGAGATGCAGTAGTTCATTCGGTGTCAGATGTCCAGAAGCATACTAGTAGTACTCCACTGGAGTAGTACCATCATTGTTCGACTTCCCAAGATCCAAGCGCAACCCGAACGCTCGTGTGACAGTTTCATGTGTAGGGGAGGTATTATAGTGACCTAGTCTAGGATAGCGTGTACCGTGCCGCTAAGCTTAAAAGCGTTGGAGTCGGCTCCATGCTATGAGGCTGTCTCGAAGCATTTTTTGATTAAAATAATCTTCTGGCCCTACTTGTCATCCTGGTGATTGTAGTTTGCACGCTGATCAGGTTAAGACAGGAATATATATTTTAATTTGTGGTGGGGTAAATGTTAGAGGTAGCATCAAATATATTGTAGACTGCGGGTCTTTTAGCCAAGTTTAGAGGCAAGCATGTGGGGGCCAGTGCTATGATGTGTCGCGTCAACTCGTACAACGAGAAGAAGCTTGATTTTACTACTAGTACGCCCTCTCCCTCGCCCATGCGTGCCTTGGCTTATAGACGAGGACATGCTTTTGCTTACTACAACAAGCTATCCCTCCCGCACGTGGTGGACAGACATGTACCAGTTGATTCGATACTGTAGAAGTAGTAACATCAATGTTCGTCTTCTCAAAGAGGTGAAGAGCCAAGCGCAACCCGAACGTGGCAGTTGTGAACGATCGCTTCACAGACTTTGTGTAGGGGTGGGGTGTGGTGCGGCAGTTTTGTTGAAGTTCTTTTCTACTACTGTTTGCGTCCAATAGGTGCTACCATCGGATGCAGATCTTACGGTTATTGTAGCGATTGCTAGTGTTGCCATATCATTTATAGCCAACACATATACAACAAGCTTAGCCTCTCATCTTCTCTCTATCTCTTTCCTCACATTTATTGCATCTGCCCTGGAGCACGCATATAGCCAGGCTCTTGCATGAGGTTAGACTAGCCACAATGGAGAGTAACATACACTGGTAACATAGACATATCCCTAGACTATGTTACTATCTTCATAGTGGGTAGTAACATAAGTTTGGTTTCATGCAAAGCTTCATTTATTAGGTTATAGACTCATATTGCACTGGGACATGTGATGTTACAGTAACTAGCTAAGTCAAACTACCTCTCTCCTTATTAACTCAGTGCCACATAAGCAAATTTGCTGAGTTGGACTCAATGTTACTGCTGAAGTTACTCCCACTATGGCTAGTCTTACTTTTTTATGTCTCTCTCCTCCACATAGACAAAATTTCCATGTAAACAGGCTATAAGCCCACTATTGTACTTGCTCTTAATAGTATAGCCGTGTAAACCGGAAAGGAGGGACTACTCCCTCCGTTCCTAAATATTTGCCTTTCTAGAGATTTCAACAAGTGACTACATCGTAAATGATTATATACGAATCAAAATGAGTGATAAATACGTAGTTCTCTCGTTTTCCTCTCCGCCTTGGTCGCGGTGTAAAATATTGAGTATATACTACTACTGACTAGTCTCTTTTTGACACGCATTTACGTTGATACGTCTTGAATGCCAACGAGGCAGAGGGTATTGGTTCCCGAAATGTTGAATGGTAAATGATGCCTCTGCATTCAATTAACATGCAGAGGTAAGTAATTGGAGAAGCAGAATGGAGCCAACACAATGTGAATGCAACACAGTTTGGACTCTCATATAAAGGCGCCCCACCACTCCAATCCATCTACTCCTAGTCTCTGCACAACACTACCCACTCCAATCCAAGACCTTGACCAAGTGACCAGAAGCCACAAGCACCCATGGCGCTGCTGGACGCGAGTGGCAGTCGATTGTGCTGGATCGTCCAAGATGCCGGCCTGCGGCCCCGCACCATGCAGCATTCCTAGACGGTGCTGGCGACCGCCGGCCTCATAGCCCTCGTCGATGCTGGCTTCGCCTCTCGCATGTGCCAGATGATGGTCGACTCCATCCGCAAATTCACCACCGTCAAGAAGCATGCGGACGACCTTGTCGTACTACTCCAGCCCGCGTGCCCAGGCTCCTTGTTGCCTGCGACCCTCATCGGCCTCCAAGGTGATGAACTCTTTGAAGCACTGGTGGCCCTACAGCTGCCAAAGGTCGCGACAAAGAATGTGCACCTCGAGGCCGCGCTCGCCGCGCAGTGCCTCGCCATGCAAGAAACCGTCTACCTGCACATCCACGTGTACGAAAAAATCGCCTACATAGGCCACTACAAGGCCAGCGAGGACAAAAAGATGTTCGCCTTCTTCCAGCGGCTGGAATCTTTGGATGCCATTGTTCAGAAGCACGTCAACCTGGCCAAAAAATCCGCCGCTACTTAGCTGCCGTCCAGTGGGCCGGCGCCCTGAGTTGAGGAGGTGGACGTCATTGATGGATGCATCTTTCTTCTTGCCTCCTGTAACCAGCACTGCATCGCCTCGTGGCCTTAATGTTTGATTAGTGTATGGCATCTCTATTCCAGTCGTAAATGACATGCGTGATCCCTTGCTCTTATTTGGCATTAATTATATGTTGTATCACTGTCTTCATCCTGGTGTACTACCTAGGTCCTGGATTATTAGTCCCTTTTGTAATTTGTGCTAAATTTTGACCAAAGGTTTAATTGACCAAATGTTAGTGCATGTCAACAAAAATTATATCGTTTGATTTGTATTTGAACATAGTTTTCAATGATATAGTTTTGGTGACATGCATGAACCTTTTGTTAGTCAAATTTATGGTCAAAATTTGGCACAAATTATGATGGGGAGCAATAAACCAGGATGGAGGTAGACTGGTCCATCACCATCGTGTTTTGTGTCTAATTTTGACTTCAGCGACCCAACCTACATGGAGGGAGTACTGTATATATTGGCGTGACAACCAAACTATTAAAAACTGAGCGTTACTACATGTCACGAGTTCAAAACGATAAAGTGGAACAAGTACAACATGCATGTGCCGTTCACGTCACACCCCCATACAGTCTGTCCGGCACGCTGCTTAAGCTAGGGAACGCTTGTTGTCCTAGCATTTTCACTGTCAGGTGGGGCCGCAGTTGACCAAACCGACTATCGGCAAATCCCCACCCCAACCACCGCGCATCGGCTGAGTTGGAATTAGAGAGGAACTCTTATAAAAATAGAGTTGGTGATGATGGTGTGCCTGCCATCATGCAATAAAGGCCATCCAATTTGTATCTGATAGATAGAAATGAAACTATGGCAATTTTACAAAAAGATACCCACACCCCTCTCAACATTTGCAAATAAGGCCTTCCCTCGTTCATCCTTTTCTCTCATAAGATAAACTACTCATACAAATGCATCTTGATGTTACGTGAAACACACAGGCATCTTGCTAGTAGAAGAGAAAAACGAGGGAGAAGAGCTAGTTGTAGCACGGACGCTGTTGTCAGATGGGACTTGTGTTGATAGAATAGGAGTACTGAGTACTCGTACCTCTTTTTTAGGGAAAAGTAGTCGTACGTCTAGTACCACTAGTTGGGTGCATGCGACCTATACCTGTCATCACTTTAGGTCTCCTTATTGAACCGCAGCTACGCTTCATAGTACATATTTTTCACGCATTTATCCTCCTATATGTACTCCTAGGCTATTTCCACGTGCTCCCTTTCGCCGACATGTGGGATATAGAGTATTTGGGTCGTGTGCATGCAGAATGCAGAGCATATGCAACCATGCCGGCATACTTTACATTTCAGACCTCATGAATTACATGCAAACCCCCCGCGGAAGAATAAATAAATAAATGAATTACTATATGCAAATCGGATTATTTTCATAGAAACCGAAGCACGTTCATTAAATTTTGGACATAACACATTTATAAAAAACGACCAGACCTAAACCAGTCTAAGGGCCTCTTTGATTCGCAGGATACTGAAAACACAGGAATGGGGAAAGTATGATGGCGATGAACCGAGAGGAGGAGGAAGAGGAGGAGTAATGTACATCCTGAGACTGGACTGTAGCACATTGTTTTTATGGCCATATCAGCACATTGTTTTCTATGGCCTATCGCCTACTAGTTCATTGGGCTATCGTGCTTCGCACTCATTCGATGTGAGTAGTAGTACTTCACCGACATGTGGGAGAGCCAGCATCCGGGTCGACGTGTCATGCACCAGATTAGAGTGGGGAACAGAAGGGGGCATCACCTCGGTCATAGCGCCAATAATTAATGACTATAGTGAGTAGTCATATCACAAGACCCCGTCTTTCCAGCAGTAATGCGCCATCAAATTGCATAGCCCTACCTTTCCAGCAGTAAGTTGAATTCGCTACTCCCTCACCCTTCTCGCCTCTCTGTCAAACCACCTACGCGAAAACTGTCGCGCGTACTGCCCGAGAAAAGGCCCGCCCTCAACTTTTAACTACTCATAGTATAATTTTGAATCGATGAATTGCGCCTTGGAGCAGAGAACCAAAAGAAAAAGGTGGTACATGTAAACAAATACAGTTCAAGCTCTAGCTAGCGATTCGGAATGTAAACCGTGCATGTGTTTATACGTATAGGTTACTTCAAAGTACTGAGTCCATTGATGCAATGTGGTCAAACTGTACCATCGATATGTCAAAGCCAAAATAGTTCGAGCTTGTTCGTTCTATATAAATACTAGTACTGTATGTTTATTCACCCGTGGGGTTGTTCAATGAATGGAGGGCGGGGCACAAGTGAACAATACTACTAGTAGTAAGTAGGAGTCGTACAGTTAGTCACGTTAAATAGAGCGTTTATTTTCTTTAATGCCACATACACAAATTTAAATGCTTGTTGTGGATAGAAAAAGATAATCACTCCAGTATATATATAGGCAGGGTCCTGAGTGCTTGCTTTACTAGGGTTGCTCTCTTCATTCTCTCATCCTCTCCAGATCTAAACAAGACAGCGGTAGCGACATTTTCTCTCTGCTCACCGCTGGTCGCAGATCCGGCTGGATCCCTTCGGTCGATGTGTACAGAGGACTAGGTGAATCGTTCACACGGTCATCAGTGGCGAGGGAGGAAACCCACAGCTGCCAGTGGGTCCTGATCCTCTGCCTATGTCGTTCTCTCCGACACAGTGCCGGCTCGGGAGGTTCTCCGACCCTTCTTCCTTCCTGTCGTATTGTGCGCAGATCCGACCTGCCGCCACCGACATCCCGACGACCCTCAGTTATAAGTTCCTTCGAAAGCGGCCTTTCTCTACTGCCCTAGCTCCCCATGTGTCTGCATGTGGATCTTCTTATACTTCCATCAGCTCTTCCAAAGCCACCTAAATTTTTAGTATTATTGGAGGTAAAGCTACTTCATGCAGTTGAATCTAGGACTTGGTTCAAACAACGAAGAAAGGGGGAAAGTTATAGTCTGAATCTTGAACTTGATTCAAAGAGGAAATAATAGGGGGGGAAGTAGTAGAGACTGGATACCCAACCAGTCTCTTGGTTGAAAAGGGAAATAAAGGGAAAAGGCAGTACAAACTGGATAAGGAACAAATCTTTTATTGGTTGAAAAAAGGATAGAAAGTAGCGGCTGGTGGAAAAGTCAACAGAGTATGTCCAGGATTAGATTTGCTGCCCTCACAGAGTATGAACAAACTTGGCATCACCACTTTTGTGCCTCCTTGTAGGTACATTGTGCTGATGCGTCCACTGTCGCATGTCCTTCTACCAACCTTTTGTTGTTGTTAATGTAAGGGTGCATGTAAAATGAAGCAATCACACTGTTACCTTAAGGACATGTCTAACCGGTGTTATTGTTAATCTAATGCCTCCAGTGATATGATGCAATTAAACTGTGTTACAAATGGTACTCCTGCTGTTTTCCCTAGTATGATAAGAAAGTTTCTTATTTACGCTGCTGAGTGTCCTGGTGTCCCCACGGTTTCATGCCCTTAAGCCAACTCTTTAGATGTTGTTGATCTACTATATCTGGTAAACAAGCAATGCCACCATTAAACTAATCCCATATTTGATGAATGTCATTGTTGATCATAATGCTTCTGGTAACATGAAGCAATGTTGTCGTTTTAAATTTTCTATTGTCCTTGGATGATTGCCATGAACATAATCAAGATGCTTCTTTTCATTTCGTGTATGTTTTGTATCTTGTTATTAACCAACAACTGTTTTCTTTCTATCTTTTTTGTGCAGATAGGGATATCCATTTCACCTTGTTGCTACTGTGACCTTTTGGTGAACTACCCAAAATACTTTTTTTGGGAATGAGTGTCTTGTGCAGTTCAACTAAAATTTCACGTGGGCAACATCTCTCAATTTTGGTGAAACTGCACAAACTGGTGATTGGAGTTTCCAAAATCTCTGTCAAACTATGCTGGTAATCTCATGCAACATTTTATTAGCCTTTGCAAGATGAGCCATCACTGTCACCACAATGGCACTTTATTTTAGTGGAACTGCACAAAAGGATAAGCAAATTATAGTTGCACCTTACATGAGCAGGACAAGCAACCTTGATGTTGCTAAATTTTAGTGCAACTACTAAAGAAGAACCTGCCAGCTCACGAGAGCAAGTACTTCTTGCTAGTTGAATGATGCAATTTCATTTCAGGTGAACTGTAGAAAAAGTCGCATGAATTGAATCATCGAGTGGAGCTGCAGGTTGACCACATCGAGTCGTGGCGGCGTAGGGGGGCCCTCTCTCAGTTATGATTCCCACGACCCGGTATGTTCCTTTTTGGTTGATTTTGACTCTGCATCCAGCTAGTGATCTTGTGCTACTATTTTGGCACTGCTACTGCCACGGATAAAATGAAGTAATAATACATTTAAAATAGAACTATTGCCTCAGCTGCCATTTCATTTCCAATGTAGATAATTTGCAGGAAAAGAAGTGATTGAAATGAGTTGACGCTCCTCCTCTCTAACTGGCGGGCGCCATAATTTTAGTTGAACTGCACAAAAAAAGTGATTGAAATGAGTCGACACTCCTCCTTCTACTGCCACACTGAGGTGTTAATGAATGTCAATGAATCGCTTTCATAGCAAGATATGGGGACATGGAAAATAACTTGATCTCCAAAGTCATCTCACACCGGTTAGTACTGTCCTTTATCAACATGATTGTGTTTGTCATACAGTGCTAACGTTGTATTTTTTTAAATAAAGTTATTCTATCACAATTTTTTCTCATTTTGGAAATGAAGTTTGCTTCAACTAGTGCCACTATTATAGTAATCATGCTCTTTCTTATCTGTGCAAACAGGAATACTCAACTACAGATGTTGTTATGGTCAAGAGTATTCGCCAAGTTCTTGAGTTGTATGACACGGCTAGCCAAGATAGATTTAATCCCGATATTCACTTTATCAAAAGGCTCTAATGGGTTGGTTCTGAATCTTGCAACCTGGGAATCAATGAGATGTGTAGGCATCTTTGTTGTACTTATTTGAATCTTATTTGTTGGTTCTGAATCTTGCAAACTAGGAATCAATGAGATGTGTAGGCATCTTTGTTGTATTTGAATCTTATTTGTTGGTTCTGAATCTTGCAAGCTGGGACACACAGCATGATGATGGAGAGCACATCAACTATAACAAACTATTCAAACTTGGTAGTATTGTCTGTGTGAAAGTTCGACAAATGTGCTGATCATGTGCGTTCTGAGAATAATAATTCTAATTGTTGTGCATGTTGATCCTATGGCACTGATAGAACGAGCCAATGCATTGCTTGTTTTAAGAATAAATTTTAATTAAAGCTAATTAAATTTAAGTAAAGTGACCACTAACACTTGTTATTACAGTACCAATACAGACCCGCTCGTGAACTGACGTGTGGCCAGAATAGGTTTCTTATTGGAGGCGTTTGAATGCGCCGAGGGTGCATGTTCTGCCGGGCGTGCAGCGGGCGAGGGAGGGGTAGTAATTGTTATCGCCTGTATACATTTAGTTTACTGTTGATCCAGTTCCCCAAGAGCTGAAAAACGAACTGCCGCCGCCGCCTACCCACTCGTTCACTTGAAGAGACTCCAATGGCAATCCGAGGGGTGAGCCTGCTGGATATGGACTTCAGCAAGGAGTTCACCTTTGAGTTCGCCGTTTAGACCCATGGCTGCACCAAGTTGAACGTGATGTACACCAACAATCCGGACTCAGTGAAGCTCCGCATCGCCGAGTTCAAGCATTACCTACAGGACGAGAAAGCAAAAGGTCGCAGGACTAGACCATGTGCCAATCCATTCGTCTCCTGACAGGGACCAACGGATCACTGTCGCCAAGGTATGCGTGCGGGACGAGGTTCTCATCTACCACTGCTATAGGGCCATCAGAGGTTCTGGAGCATTCGCTCGTTTCATCGGTAGCGCCGACTGCACCTTTGCTACGGTGGAGAGAAGGAAGAACGTGGCGATTCGGCCATCTGGTGCAACAAGCTTGTCGACATCCAGAAGCAATACAAGATCATCGGTAACGGGCAGGAGAAGGACTCCGTGGTTGACCTTGCCGAGACCATCATCGACCCCTGCTATGCCAACATGAAAGAGGACGACGATACCAAGGACCTGAACATGTGGGAGGTACCTCTAAATCTAGCCTACATAACCTAAGCAGCCAAGGACGCATACTCATGCTACGACATGTACAGGCGGATCTTGGACATGAGGGCGTGTCTGCATCTCATAACCGACGAGTGCATGGACAGCCGCAGCATCATGATCAAGTGTGCCAGGAAGGTCTAGATGATGTACTTTATCTATTTAAGCACCTTTATCATCTGAGTGTTTCATGCGTTAGCCTATGTGTCGTAATTATCTATTTTGTCTGAAACATTTCGTCTAAGAACCCATTAACGTGTTTGCTTTTTTTAGTGGCTATTTTCTTATGTGTGTAACTAGTTCACTGGGCTGCCTCCCAACATATTCCCCTTCTCAGGTAGACCCAACACGTCTCGGACACAGACATCTAGGACCAACCACCTATCCATTTGTATTTCTCTATTTTGTTCAATCTTTCGTCCTCTTCCTACAGCGGCTGGCGGCGCAGCCGCGCACGCCTCAGTGACCCATAATAGCCTATGGCGTTGGCCAGGCAATCCCTCTACTCCCACACATTGTCCGACAACGGCAGATCCACCGGCCCAACCTGCACCCGAACAAGTCAACCCTCGTACTCCCATCCACCTGTGTCTTCCCCCGCTCTAGTTTTTTGGTCCGAGGTCTCTACATCGTCCTCTGCCTTGGTGCTCTCGCTGCAGCGCCGCTATCTGTCGTAACCAACATGGTCAGCAAAACAAGAGGAATCGGGAGACGACTGTTCGTCAAGAGGCTAACAGTCCTGGGCCCACCAGGTCCATGGCCTAGGTTTTGTTGTTTAACATGTGTAGCCCATGACATGTTTCAACTTTTTTTGGATCCAGCAGGTATCAAGCGGCCTTTGGGTCTCCCAGCCTAGCTTGTCTATAACATCACCAACCCAAGTTATGTTTGTTTTTTCAAGACGACGCACAGCTCAGTTGTATTTTTCTATAAGAATGCAAAATTGAACCTATGTTTTCCCTTCTATATAATATATGTATTTATATTTATATCTTATTTTATTACATATATATAATAGAAAAAACATAAGGTTCCGTTAAACCTATTGTTCGTCCAACCATTTTATAGACCTTCCCACTTCCTTTATTTTTCGTTTTCATTAATCCTATATCTGAGTTTTCTCCCAGCACTTTTCCCTAAAACCAACTCAACTATCCCAAGTCTAGCCTAAGAAATAATAACACCCCATGTCCTATTAACTTATCAAATTAAAATGACATTTTATTTCGTAAATCGAAAGTTCTTAAAAAATAATAATAATAATTGTTTATATATAACTTGGCAAGTTAGCTCTTGGTGATTGCATACATAAGCTTGCAAAGATTTTACTGACCAATGTAGTAATTGACGTGCAATCATGTGTTTATGTTTTATTAACATTTGTCCGTCCAACCCAACATGATATTTTCACCCAGCCAAGCAAGTCCGCGGATTTCGAGAACAATGCAAATGGGCTTTAAATTCTACCTAATATATAAACGGGATGCATAGACGCTACATCATTGTTTCACCCAGCCCACCAAATGGACTAAAAACCAAATGGACTGGATGACATGTGGGCCATTAGGTCGAAGCCTAAGCACTTTTGCAAAAAATAAAAATACAAATGCCGAAGCCTAAGCAAGGCGTTGGATTTACATCCATCGGTCCGTATTCTTCTTCAATCTCTCATCTTCTTCCCCCAGCGCTGCCAGGATCGCCTGCTCCAGCCTCCAGCGTCCAGCGGCGCTGTTTTGCGCGCCTCATAGCGAAACACTACCCCACCGACAGCCAGGACATCCCTCCACTCCTTCACACCTCCTGTTATTCTCTGTCGAGTGTATGCCCACTCCGCACCTGAACCAGTCAAGTTTCCCACTCCTCTCCGTCTGCGACTCCACTGTCGCGTCTTCCCCATCTCCAGGGCATTCCAGTCTAGGGCCTTGCCATCGTCCATCGGCCTTGGTGCGCTCAGCATGGTGTGGTCAACATGGTCAACAAACGAGAGTCATCGGAAGATGATTGTACGTGGAGAGGCTGACAGTGAGGACGCACTACGCCCATGAATGCATGCATGCAACTGCATCCTTTTTACCCTAAAAATAATGTTTTCTCCCCTTGATAGCTCGGACCCACCAGCTACATCTTCGCACGCAAGGAACTATGTCCTTATTATGGGCAAAAAAAATGATTCTTCCCCGTGACAGCTGGGACCCACCAGCTATATCTTCGCACCCAAGGAAATGCGTCCTTATACTCCCTGACATCTAGGACCCACCCAGTCGAAGCATACTAGCGTTGTCTGTGTACATACCGGTCGATTGGTCTATCTACCACGATGAACCATGGCCGAGTATGGAGTGGTAGCAGTTCAGGTAGTCCAGTCAAAACCGTATACACGTATGTACAACCATATGCCAAAAATATACGACCACATACTTACATACGGGCGGGGTCTCGAACGCGTACTTGCGCATACGTATGGCCAGGGCTTGTTGGGGAACGTAGTAATTTCAAAATTTCCTACGCACACGCAAGATCATGGTGATGACATAGCAACGAGAGGGGAGAGTGTATGTCCACGTACCCTCATAGACCGTAAGCGGAAGCGTTAGCACAACGCGGTTGATGTAGTCGTACGTATTCACGATCCGACCGATCCAAGCACCGAACGTACGGAGCCTCCGAGTTCAGCACACGTTCAGCTCGATGACGATCTCCGGCCCTCCGATCCAGCAAAGGCTCCGGAGATGAGTTCCGTCAGCACGACGGCGTGGTGACGATGATGATGTTCTACCGACGCAGGGCTTTGCCTAAACTCCGCGACGATATGACCGAGGTGGAATATGGTGGAAGGGGGCACCACACACGGCTAAGGAACGATCCGTAGATCAACTTGTGTGTCTATGGGGTGCCCCCTGCCCCCGTATATAAAGGAGGGAGGGAGGAGGAGGCCGGCCCTAGGAGGGGCGCGCCATGGGGAGTCCTACTCCCACCGGGAGTAGGATTCCCCCTTTCCTAGTCCAACTAGGAGTCCTTCCATGTAGTAGGAGTAGGAGACAAGGAAGGGGAAGAGAGAAGGGAAGGAAGGAGGGGGTGCGGCCCCTCCCCCTAGTCCAATTCGGACTAGGCCTTGGGGGGCACGCGGCCTGCCCTAGGCAGCCCCTCTCTCTTTCCCGTATGGCCCAATAAGGCCCAATACTTCTCCCCGGCGAATTCCCGTAACTCTCCGGTACTCCGAAAAATACCCGAATCACTCAGAACCTTTCCGAACTCCGAATATAGTCATCCAATATATCGATCTTTACATCTCGACCATTTAGAGACTCCTCGTCATGTCCCCGATCCCATCCGGGACTCCGAACTCCTTCGGTACATCAAAACTCATAAACTCATAATATAAATGTCATCGTAACGTTAAGCGTGCGGACCCTACGGGTTCGAGAACTATGTAGACATGACCTAGAACTATTCTCGGTCAATAACCAATAGCGGAACCTGGATGCCCATATTGGTTCCTACATATTCTACGAAGATCTTTATCGGTCAAACCGCATAACAACATACGTTGTTCCCTTTGTCATCGGTATGTTACTTGCCCGAGATTCGATCGTCGGTATCCAATACCTAGTTCAATCTCATTACCGTCAAGTCTCTTTACTCGTTATGGAATGCATCATTCCGTAACTAACTCATTAGCTACATTGCTTGCAAAGCTTATAGTGATGTGCATTACCGAGAGGGCCCAGAGATACCTCTCCGACAATCGGAGTGACAAAACCTAATCTCGAAATACGCCAACTCAACATGTACCTTTGGAGACACCTGTAGTACTCCTTTATAATCACCCAGTTACGTTGTGACGTTTGGTAGCACCCAAAGTGTTCCTCCGGTAAACGGGAGTTGCATAATCTCATAGTTACAGGAACATGTATAAGTCATGAAGAAAGCAATAGCAACATACTAAACGATCAAGTGCTAGGCTAACGGAATGGGTCATGTCAATCACATCATTCTCCTAATGATGTGATCCCATTAATCAAATGACAACACATGTCTATGGTTAGGAAACATAACCATCTTTGATTAATAAGCTAGTCAAGTAGAGGCATACTAGTGACATTGTGTTTGTCTATGTATTCACACATGTATTATGTTTCCGTTTAATACAATTCTAGCATGAATAATAAACATTTATCATGATATGAGGAAATAAGTAATAACTTTATTATTGCCTCTAGGGCATATTTCTTCAGTCTCCCACTTGCACTAGAGTCAATAATCTAGTTCACAATGCCATGTGATTTAACACCAATATTCATATCTGTATATGATTAACACCCATAGTTCACATCGTCATGTGACCAACACCCAAAGGGTTTACTAGAGTCAATAATCTAGTTCACATCGCTATGTGATTAACACCCAAAGAGTACTAAGGTGTGATCATGTATTGCTCGTGAGAGAATCTTAGTCAACAGGTCTGTCATATTCAGAGACGTATGTATTTTGCAAATATTCTATGTCCACAATGCTCTGCACGGAGCTACTCTAGCTAATTGCTCCCACTTTCAATATGTATCTAGATTGAGACTTAGAGTCATCTGGATTGGTGTAAAAGCTTGCATTGTTTTAACTTTTATGACGGGCTCTTTTATCACCTCCATAATCGAGAAACATCTCCTTAGTCCTCACTAAGGATATTCTTGACCGCTGTCCAGTGATCTACTCTTAGATCAAAATTGTATTCCTTTGTCAAACTCAGAGCAAGGTATACAATAGGTCTGGTTCACAGCGTAGCATACTTTATAGAACCTATGACTGAGGCATAGGGAATGACTTTTCATTCTCTTTCTATTTTCTACCATGGTCGGGTCTTGAGTCTTACTCAACTTCACACCTTTGCATCACAGGCAAGAACTCCTTCTTTGACTGTTCTATTTTGAACTATTTCAAAAATTTATCAAGGTATGTACTCATTGAAAAAATCATATCAAGCGTCTTGATCTATCTATATAGATCTTGATGCTCAATGTGTAAGCAGCTTCACCGGGGTCTTTCATTGAAAAACTTTTATTCAAGTATCCTTTTATGCTATCTAGAAATTCTATATCATTTCCAATCAACTATATGTCTTGCACATATAATATCAGAAATGCTACAGACCTCCCACTCACTTTCTTGTAAATACAGGCCTTTCCAAAAGTCTGTATAAAACCATATGCTTTGATCAACTCATCAAAGCATATATTCCAACTCCGAGATGCTTGCACCAGTCCATTGATGGATCGCTGGAGCTTGCACATTTTGTTAGCACCTTTAGGATTGACAAACCTTCTGGTTGCATCATATACAACTCTTCTTTAAAGAATCCATTGAGGAATGCGGTTTTGACATCCATTTGCCAGATTTCATAAAATGTGGCAATTGCTAACTTGATTCGGACAGACTTATGCATCGATACGAGTGAGAAAAATCTCATCGTTTTCAACACCTGGAACTTGTCGAAAACCTTTCGCAACAAGTCGAGCTTAGTAGATAGTAACACTACTATCAGTGTCCGTCTTCCTCTTGAAGATCCATTTATTTTCTATGGCTTGCCGATCACTGGGCAAGTCAACCAAAGTCCATACTTTGTTTTCATACATGGATCCTGAGGGAGTCCTGGACTAGGGGGTGTCCGGACAGCCAGACTATCATTATCCGTCGGACTCCAAGACTACGAAGATAGAAGATTGAAGACTCCGGCTCGTGTCTGGATGGTACTTTCCTTGGCATGGAAGGCAAGCTTGGCAATACGGATATGTAGATCTCCTACCATTGTAACCGACTCTGTGTAACCCTAGCCTCCTCCGGTGTCTATATAAACCGGACGGCTTTAGTCCGTAGGACAACATACATTACAACAATCATACCATAGGCTAGCTTCTAGGGTTTAGCCTCCTTGATCTCGTAGTAGATCTACTCTTGTACTACCCATATCATCAATATTAATCAAGCAGGACGTAGGGTTTTACCTCCATCGAGAGGGCCCGAACCTGGGTAAAAACATCGTGTCCCTCGTCTCCTGTTACCATCCGCCTAGAGGCACAGTTCGGGACCCCCTACCTGAGATCCGCCGGTTTTGACACCGACATTGGTGCTTTCATTGAGAGTTCCTCTGTGTCGTCACCGATAGGCTCGATGGCATCTTCAACCAACAACGCTGTCCAGAGTGAGACTTTTCTCCCCGGACAGATCTTCGTATTCGGTGGCTTCGCACTGCGGGCCAATTCACTTGGCCATCTGGAGCAGATCGAAAGCTACGCCCCTGGCCGCCAGGTCAGATTCGGAAGCTTAAACTTCACGGCCGATGTCCGCGGAGACTTGATCTTCGACGGACTCGAGCCACAGCCAAGCGCGCCGCACTGTGACGATGGGCACAATCTAGCTCTGCCACCGGATAGTGCCTTGGTGGCCGCACACGGATCCGCTTCGGCCATTAGCCCGGAGCCGATCGCCCAGATCGAGGGCCGGTGGATAGACGCCGCCCCGGGGGCTTCAACATCCACGGCGATGGAGCCGAACACTGATCTTGTCCCCTGCAAAACCCGTGATTCCGAGGCGCCGAACTCCTCGCCGGACTCCGAACCTCCCGCGCCCCAACCAATCGATCCGGATTGGGCGCCGGTTATGGAATTCACCGCCGCGGACATCTTCCAACACTCGCCTTTTGGCGATATCCTGAATTCACTAAAGCATCTCTCGCTATCAGGAGAATCCTGGCCGGACTATGGCCAGGACGGTTGGACTACGGACGACGAAGAAATTCAGAGCCCACCCACCACCCACTTTGTAGCCACTGTCGATGATTTAACCGACATGCTAGACTTCGACTCTGACGACATCGACGCCATGGACGATGATGCCGGAGACGAACAGGAGCCAGCGCCTACAGGGCACTGGAAGACCACCTCGTCATACGACATATATATGGTGGACACCCCGAAAGACGGGGATGGCGAAGAAGCAGCGGAGGCAGATTCTCTAAAGAAGCAGCCCAAACGTCGACGTTAGCGGCGCCGCTCTAAATCCCGCCACAGCAAGAATGAAGATTCCGGCACGGGAGATAATAATACTCCGGATAGTGCCGAAGACAATCCCCTCCAGCAAGACTCAGCGCAGGAGGATGCAGAAGCAAGCCCTCACGAGAGGGCGGCAGACGAAGGGGTTGAGGATGATAACTATATGCCTCCCTCCGAAGACGAAGCAAGCCTCAACGATGATGAATTCGTCGTACCTGAGGATCCCGTCGAACAAGAGCGCTTCAAGCGCAGGCTTATAGCCACAGCAAACAGCCTAAAGAAAAAGCAGCAACAGCTCCAAGCTGATCAAGACCTGTTGGCCGATCGATGGACCGAGGTCCTCGCGGCCGAAGAGTATAAACTCGAACGCCCCTCCAAAAGTTACCCAAGACGCAAGCTGCTCCCGCGATTAGAGGAGGAAGCATACATACCTTCATCACCAGCGCACGATATGGCTGACCGACCACCCCGTGGTCGCGACAGAGAGGCATCCAGGCCCCCAGCCAAGACCGTACCCCGGCATCGCTCCAAAAGTACGAAGCCAAGAGGGAACGCGCCGGACTTGCGAGACATATTGGAGGACAAGGCAAGGCAATCCAGATCCATCTACGGATCACGTGGGCGCCCTACGACCCACGACGAATACCGTCGCGCCGGATATAATAACACCGGCCGGGCCGAACACAGCAGACAGCGCTCTCTCGAGCTGCGTCACGATATTGCTCAATACAGGGGCGCCGCACATCCCCTATGCTTCACTGACGAAGTAATGGATCATCAGATCCTCGAAGGGTTTAAACCCATAAACATCGAATCCTACGATGGCACAACAGACCCCGCGGTTTGGATCGAAGACTATCTTCTCCACATTCACATGGCCCGCGGCGACGATCTCCATGCCATCAAATATCTCCCACTCAAGCTTAAAGGACCAGCTCGGCATTGGCTAAACAGCTTGCCCGCAGAGTCAATTGGGTGCTGGGAAGACCCGGAAGCCGCATTCCTCGACAACTTCCAGGGCACGTATGTGTGACCACCAGACGCCGATGACCTAAGCCACATTATTCAGCAGCCAGACGAATCGTCCAGACAATTCTGGACACGGTTCTTGACAAAGAAAAACCAAATCGTCGACTGTCCGGATGCAGAGGCCCTTGCAGCCTTCAAACATAACTTCCGGGACGAATGGCTAGCCCGGCACCTGGGGCAGGAAAAGCCGACATCCATGGCAGCCCTCACATCGTTAATGACCCGCTTTTGCGCGGCAGAGGACAGCTGGCTAGCCCGTAGCAACAACCTCCGTAAAAATTCTGGCAGTCCGGATACAAAGGACAACAACGGCAGGTCACGTCGAAACAAAAACAAGCACCGCATAAACGGCGACGATAAGGAGGATACGGCAGTCAATGCCGGATTCCGAGGCTCTAAACCCGGTCAGCGGAAGAAGCCATTCAAAAGAACCACTCCAGGTATGTCCAACCTGGACCGAATACTCGACCGCTTATGCCAGATACATGGCACCTCTAAAAAGCTAGCTAACCACACCAATAGAGATTGCTGGGTGTTCAAGCAGGCCGGCAAGTTAATTGCCGAAAACAATGACAAGGGGCTAAACAGCGACGACGAGGAAGAGACCCGACCGCCGAACAACAGAGGACAGAAGGGTTTCCCCCCACAAGTGCGGACGGTGAATATGATATACGCGACCCACATACCCAAGAGGGAGAGGAAACGCGCACTCAGGGACGTCTATGCGATGGGCCAGTCGCCCCAAAGTTCGATCCATGGTCCTCTTGTCCGATCACTTTCGATCGAAGAGACCATCCGACCAGCATACGCCATGGCGGATTTGCCGCATTGGTTTTAGACCCAATCGTCGATGGATTTCACCTCACAAGAGTCCTGATGGACGGCGGTAGTAGCCTGAACCTGCTTTATCAGGATACAGTGTGCAAAATGGGCATAGACCCATCAAGGATTAAACCTACAAAGACAACCTTTAAAGGTGTCATCCCAGGAGTGGAAGCCAACTGTACAGGCTCAGTCACACTGGAAGTGGTCTTCGGATCCCCGGACAATTTCCGGAGCAAGGAGTTAATCTTCGACATAGTCCCGTTTCGCAGCGGCTATCACGCCCTGCTCGGACACACCGCGTTTGCAAAATTCAACGCGGTGCCGCATTATGCATACCTAAAGCTCAAGATGCCAGGCCCTCGTGGAGTCATTACGGTCAATGGGAATACAGAACGCTCCCTCCGAACGGAGGAACATACAGCGGCTCTCGCGGCAGAAGTACAGAGCAGCCATCTAAGGCAATTCTCAAGTCCGGCAGTTAAAAGGCCGGATACAGCAAAGCGCACCCGGAGCAATGCCAACCAAGACCACCTGGCGCGATCAGAGCACGCGTAGCAATGCGGCCCCAACCCTCGCCCGTGCATGATCGCAAGAATAACACTCCGCGTACACCATTACACTTTGGAGATACCATGGGCACAGGGGAGGGGGCACGATCGCAATGGACCCAGAGTGCGGCTCGACCACACCGGGGGCTCACAAGTGTGCCCCCCTTTTTTTTATGTACACAGGACTCTGCTTACCAGAAGCCCTATCCGGCGGCGAACCTGCCGAACTCACGATGCAACAGTTAGGGACTAAAGAAGGCCGCGACGAACACTCAGGTGGTCTCAATTACGAGCATTAAATTCGATTATATACACCAAGTCCGCAGCTCATCCCTGGAGGGGGACATGTTTATTTAGTCCAAATCCCTTGCTTACCGCACTATTTGTATCAGTCCGCTTTACTAGCAGACTTTCTTTCATAAATAATGCAGCACCTCTTTATTGCAATTGCATTATCTTTTATATATATGTTCATTACATGACATCTTGCACCCGTATATTTTGGTACGGCCGAATACGCCAGGGGCTTCTGTTCCCCAATTTATGGTATGATAAAGTCCGAACACTTTCACAAGTGCGGCACCCCGAACTTATAGCATTATATGAATCGGCTGCGAATCATGTCTTGGGTCAATAGTTGGGTTTGCCCGGCTCCCACGTTTTGGTGCCTTACGTTCCATTCTGTCGGCTAAGGTGGCACTGGGAGAACCACTGCGATTGCGCCCCGGTTGAGCCGGGCTAACGCCTCAGTGGAGAAAGCTAAAACTGACTGGCATGATAAGGCGAGAGACTGGTCGCTGTTCGAGAGGGTTTTTTCGGGTCCTTAAAGACTCACGCCGCTTCGAGCGAAGTTCCAGACAATGTCCGAAGAAGGCGTGGATAGCGCCCCGGATTCGGTCTTCCGAATACCAGGGGCTTCGCCGAAATTTAAAATTATAGAATTCTATGGCTAAGTGAGAGTGTTCAAGCATTATAAGTCCGGTTGCCTTGTTCGTTGTGTTGAGCGCCTCCCTCGATGGACCCAACAATGGGAACAAGAGTGCTCATGTTTATCCCGAACACCCCAGCACTCGCGGCTTGGGGGCTGAAGCCAATGACTTGCCATCTCTCAGATTTTATAAACGGCCGCACAGAAGGTAATATTTTAAATTAAACAAGTGTTGCTTATGGCGCATATAAACGAAGTTTTCAGTGCACAGGATAAATACACAGCGAGTTCACTCAAAGATTACATTTCGGGAGCACTCATCTGCAATATCGCAGGCTCCCTTCAGGACAATTTTATAATACTTCTCTGGCGTGCGATACTCCTTGCCCGGCGGCGGCAGATCCGTGAGAAGCTTCTCCGCATCCAGCTTGCCCCATTGCACCTTTATGCGGGCAAGGGCCCGACGAGCGCCTTCAATACAGGCGGAGCGCTTGACTACAGCTAGCCTGGGGCATGCATCCACCAGCCGCCGCACGAGGCCAAAGTAGCTCCCAGGCAGGTCCTGTCCAGGCCACAGCCGGACTATGAGACCCTTCATGGCCTTTTCAGCTACCTTGTGGAGTTCGACCAGCTGCTTCAGCTGGTCGCTTGGGGGCACCGGATGGCCGGCCTCAGAGTACTGAGACCAGAAGACCTTCTCCGTCGAGCTCCCCTCCTCGCCATGATAGAATGCGGCGGCATCAGACGCACTATGTGGCAGATCTGCAAACGCCCCTGGAGAGCTCTGAATTCGGGTAAGTGTCAGGTAGTTCACATTAACATGCCTGCTTTGTAGGAAAAATGCCTTACCCACCGCTATCTTCTTTATGTCCTCAACTTCCTGAAGGGCCTTATGGGCCTCGGCCTTGGCGGACTTGGCACTTTCGAGAGCCGAGGCAAGCTCGGACTCTCGAGTCTTGGAGTCACGCTCCAAACTCTCATGCTTTTCCATGAGAGCCTGGAGCTCTTGCCGAACTTCCGCCACCCGTGCCTCTTGTTTTTCTCGCTCAGCCCGTTCCGCGGCCACACTGCATTCGGCCACGGAAACAGCATCCTTCAGGGCTGCCACCTCGTTAGTGGCCCCTGCAATACACATATTATCCTTGTTAATTTTGTTTGCAACCAAAATCCTTTTCTGTAAGGTACTTATTCAAAGAGGTGTTACTCACCTTCTTTTTCCTCGAGCTGCTTCTTTGCATGGCCGAGCTCTTGGTCGGACCGCTCGAGATCCTTCTTCAGCATGTCGACCTCCGCCGTTAGTGTGGCAGAGGTCAGCGGCGCAGCCTGCAAACCCACATTGACATATTTTAGGCAACCCTGCGTATATCTTGTTAGATCCTCAGTCCGGCTTTTCTTTCCGAACACCGAACTAAGCATCAGGGGCTACTGTCTATGCGGTATTACATTACATGATTTTAACTTCTTACCTCAAAGCCTGTTAGAAGGCTGCTACAGGCTTCGGTCAGCCCGCTCTTAGCGAGCTGAACCTTCTTAATCACCGCACTCATGATAGTGCGGTGTTCTTCCTTGATGGAAGCGCCTTTAAGCGCCTCCAACAGGTTATCCGGCGCCTCCGGTTGGACGGAGGCCGCCGGCGTCACGGTCCTGCCCTTCTTTCGAAGGGGCCGCTTGCCGGACTCTGGAACCACTGCTGGTTCCGATATAGAGTCCGACACAAAGTCCGGGAGGCTGCCTGACGGCGCCTCTGGAGCCTCCTCCTGATGGGTCCCTCTCTGGGATCCCACCTCGGCGTCCTCGTCGGCGCGTGGGGTAGAGGCAGTCGGGATGGAATTCACATCCGACGAAGCCAATGACCCGCTTGATGAAGCGGGAAGATCATCATCGGCCGGACTACGGACAGAACGCGGCATTAGAAGGACACTATGTGACGTAAAAGAAATTACACATCAAGGATCCGGATATTTACGATCTTGCCGGACGCCTGGCCCTTGGAGGCCACTCATCCTCGCCAACGTTGATGTTGGCGAAACTGTCCGGGGGGATAGTTCTCCCCCTCTTGGCCCCTTCGGCCTCCCCGATCGGGGAAGCCTTCCTCTTCTTCTCTCCCTCCTCCGGGAGAGAATACTCCTCCTCCTCGTCCTCAGGGGAGGAGTCCTCGTCGTCGTCCGACGCCTGATTACGGGAACTCTTTCGAGTCCCCGTGGCCACCTTCTTGGCCTTCTTCTCCGGCACCACGTGCGGTGCCGGAACCAGTAGCCCTGTTAAGCGGGCGTTCACTGGGTCTTCTGGCATGGGAGCCGGGCTGATAAGCAGCTTGGCCTTCTCCATCCATTCCTGTCAAAGGAAGTGGCAGAATGAGATCCCATTAAAAGTTAATTTAATTATCACAAGTGTCCCATGATGGGATTGAATCACTTACCTCGTCAGTTGGACACTACGAGCTGAATCCGCGATCTTCCGTCGCGGATGCGGGGGCTTCGGCGCCCTTGAACAGCACCCTCCAGGCGCCTTCGTATGTTGTATCGAAGAGCCCGCTTAGCGCCTGGTGCTGTTCCGGATTGAACTCCCACAAATTGAATGCCCGTTCTTGGCATGGGAGAATCCACCGGAGGAGCATGACTTGGACCACGTCGACGAGACGGAGCCTATTGCTCACCATCTTCTTGATGCAGGCTCGGAGTCCCGTCACCTCCACCGGATTGCCCCACTGCAAGCCCTTCTCTTTCCAGGAGGTGAGCTGCGTGGGGATTCCAGATCTAAACTCGGGGGCCGCCGCCCATGTGGGCTTGCGCGGCTCGGTGATGTAGAACCACCCCGATTGCCACCCCTTGACGGAGTCCACGAAGGTCCCTTCTAGCCAAGGGACGTTGGGCAATTTGCCCAACATGGCGCCTCCGCATTCCGCTTGCGTGCCCTTCACAACCTTCGGCTTGACGTTGAAGGTCTTGAGCCACAGGCCGAAGTGGGGCCGGATGCAGAGGAAGTCCTCACACACGACGATAAACGCCGAGATGTTGAGGATGAAGTTCGGCGCCAGATCATGGAAATCCAGGCCGTAGTAAAACATGAGCCCCCGGACAAATGGATGGAGCGTAAAGCCCAGTCCGCGGAAGAAGTGGGGAAGGAAGACGACCCTCTCATGAGGCTCAGGGGTAGGGATGAGCTGCCCCTCGTCGGGCAGCCAATGCGCGATATCGCTGGAAAGGTATCCGGCATCGCGCAGCTTGGTGATGTCCTCCTCCTTGACGGTGGAGGCTAACCATTTACCTCCTGCTTCGGACATATTCGGAGAAGGTCGAGGAGAGATGCGCAAGCTTGGGCGTTGGAGCTTGAGTGCGTGGAGATGGATAAGCAAAGGAGGAAGAAGGCGTAGGTGAGAAGGTAAATCCTTATCCCTTATATATAGGCGGACGAAAACTATGCGTCCCCCACCGGCCTGGTAAAACTCGCTTATCTCCCAAGCGCCACCATCAATGGCGCGATTGGGTTACCCACGTCCGTATTGATGAGGATCCCAGAATAAGGGGAACACGATCTCTGCTTCGACAAGACGTGCCAAGGAAACCGCTTCGCTAAACGTGCTGAGGTGGTATGGTAAAAAAACGATTCAAACAGAGGCTTGGTTGCGGTGTGATGTCACGCCGCATAATACGTCAGCAGATTGAGCTAGTGTATATATATTTTATTCTCTTTACGGTAGAATGTGGAAATTATTTTTGCAGAGCCGGACACTATCCTGGTGTTCATGATCTTCTCTAGATTATTCAAGGGAGGAACCCGCCTTGCAATGCCGAACATTATGCACGCCGGACTTATCGTCATTGAAGACTGGTTCAGGGGCTACTGAGGGAGTCCTGGACTAGGGGGTGTCCGGACAGCCGGACTATCATTATCCGCCGGACTCCAAGACTACGAAGATAGAAGATTGAAGACTCCGGCTCGTGTCCGGATGGTACTTTCCTTGGCGTGGAAGGCAAGCTTGGCAATACGGATATGTAGATCTCCTACCATTGTAACCGACTCTGTGTAACCCTAGCCTCCTCCGGTGTCTATATAAACCGGAGGGCTTTAGTCCGTAGGACAACATACATTACAACAATCATACCATAGGCTAGCTTCTAGGGTTTAGCCTCCTTGATCTCGTGGTAGATCTACTCTTGTACTACCCATATCATCAATATTAATCAAGCA
This sequence comes from Triticum dicoccoides, assembly GCF_002162155.2. NCBI lineage: Eukaryota > Viridiplantae > Streptophyta > Magnoliopsida > Poales > Poaceae > Triticum > Triticum dicoccoides. The sequence continues at coordinate 243,770,096 of NC_041391.1, forward strand.
GGAAGTAGGGTTTTACCTCCATCGAGAGGGCCCGAACCTGGGTAAAAACATCGTGTCCCTCCTCTCCTGTTACCATCCGCCTAGACGCACAGTTCGGGACCCCCTACCCGAGATCCGCCGGTTTTGACACCGACAGATCCCATCTCAGATTTCATGGCCTCTAGCCATTTTGCGGAATCTGGGCTCATCATCACTTCCTCATAGTTCGTAGGTTTATCATGGTCTAGTAACATGACTTCCAGAATAGGATTACCGTACCACACTGGCGCGGATCGTACTCTAGAATACCTACGAGGTTCTGTAGTAACTTGATCTGAAGTTTCATGATCATCATCATTAGCTTCCCCACTAATTGGTGTAGGAATCACTGGAACTGATTTCAGTGATGAACTATTTTCCAATTCGGGAGAAGGTACAGCTACCTCATCAAGTTCTACTTTCCTCCCACTCACTTCTTTCGAGAGAAACTCCTTCTCTAGAAAGGATCCATTTTTGGCAACGAATATCTTGCCTTCGGATCTGTGATAGAAGGTGTACCCAACAGTTTTCTTTGGGTATTCTATGAAGACGCACTTCTCCGATTTGGGTTTGAGCTTATCAGGATGAAACTTTTTCACATAAGCATCGTAGCCCCAAACTTTAAGAAACGACAACTTGGATTTCTTGCTAAACCACAGTTCATATAGTGTCGTCTCAATGGATTTAGATGGTGCCCTTTTAACGTGAATGCAGATGTCTCTAATGCATAACCCCAAAACGACAATGGTAAATCAGTAAAAAAAACATCATAGATCGCACCATATCCAATAAAGTACAATTACAACGTTCGGACACACCATAATGTTGTGGTGTTCCAGGTGGTGTGAACTGTGAAACTATTTCACATTGTTTTAGTTGAAGACCAAAGTCGTAACTCAAATATTCGTCTCCGCGATCAGATCGCAGAAACTTTATTTTCTTCTTACGATGATTTTTCCACTTCACTCTGAAATTCTTTGAACCTTTCAACTATTTCGGACTTATGTTTCATCAAGTAGATATACCCATATCTGCTCAAATCATCTTGTGAAGGTCAGAAAATAACGATACTTGCCACGAGTATCAACACTCATTGGATCACATACATCGGTATGTATTATTTCCAATAAGTCAGTAGCTCGTTCCATTGTTCCGGAGAACAGAGTTTTAGTCATCTTGCCCAAAAGGCATGGTTCGCAAGCATCAAATGATTCATAACCAAGTGATTCCGAAGATCCATCTTTATGGAGTTTCTTCATGCGCTTTTCACCGATATGACCCAAACGGCAGTGCCACAAATAAGTTGCACTATCATTATTAACTTTGCATCTTTTGGCATCAATTTTATGAATATGTGTATCACTACGATCGAGATCCAACAAACTATTTTCATTGGGTGTATGACCATTGAAGGTTTTATTCATGTAAACAGAACAACAATTATTCTCTGACTTTAAATGAATAACTGAATTGCAATAAACATGATCAAATCATATTCATGCTCAACGCAAACGCCAAATAACATTTATTTAGGTTTAACACTAATCCCGAAAGTATAGGGAGTGTGTGATGATGATCATATCAATCTTGGAACTATTTCCAACACTCATCGTCACTTCCCCTTCAACTAGTCTCCGTTTATTCTGTAACTCCTGTTTTGAGTTACTAATCTTAGCAACCGAACAAGTATCAAATACTCAGGGGCTACTATAAACACTAGTAAGGCTCACATCAATAATATGTATATCAAATATACCCTTGTTCACTTTGCCATCCTTCTTTATCCACCAAATATTCAGGGCATTTCCGCTTCCAGTGACCATTTCCTTTGCAGTGTAAGCACTCAGTTTCAGGCTTTGGTCTAGCTTTGGTCTTCTTCACGGGAGTGACAACTTGCTTGTCTTTCCACTTGAAGTTCCCTTTCTTTCCCTTTGCCCTTCTCTTGAAACTAGTGGTCTTGTCAATCATCAACACTTGATGCTCTTTCTTGATTTCTACCTTCGTCGATTTCAACATCACGAAGAGCTCGGGAATCGTTTTCGTCATCCCTTGCATACTATAGTTCATCACGAAGTTCTAGTAACTTAGTGATGGTGACTAGAGAATTCTGTCAATCACTATCTTATCTGGAAGATTAACTCCCACTTGATTCAAGCGATTGAAGTACCCAGACAGTCTGAGCACATGCCCACTAGTTGAGCGATTCTCCTCCATCTTTTAGCTATAGAACTTGTTGGAGACTTCATATCTCTCAACTCGGGTATTTGCTGGAAATATTAACTTTAACTCCTCGAACATCTCATATGGTCCATGATGTTCAAAACATCTTTGAAGTCCCGATTCTAAGCCGTTAAGCATGGTGCACTAAACTATCAAGTAGTCATCATATTGAGCTGGCCAAACATTCATAACGTCTACATCTGCTCCTGCAATAGGTCTGTCACCTAGCGGTGCATTAAGGACATAATTCTTCTGCGCAGCAATGAGGATAAACCTCAGATCACTGATCCAGTCCGCATCGTTGCTACTAACATATTTCAACACAATTTTCTCTAGGAACATATCAAAATAAACATATGGAAGCAACAACGCGAGCTATTGATCTTACAACATAAATTGCAAAATACTACCAGGACTAAGTTCATGATAAATTTAAGTTCAATTAATCATATTACTTAAGAACTCCCACTTAGACAGACATCTCTCTAGTCATCTAAGTGATCACGTGATCCAAATCAACTAAACCATGTCCGATCATCACGTGAGATGGAGTAGTTTCAATGGTGAACATCGCTATGTTGATCATATCTACTATATGATTCACGCTCGACCTTTCGGTCTCTGTGTTCCGAGGCCATATCTGTATATGCTAGGCTCGTCAAGTATAACCTGAGTATTCCGCGTGTGCAATTGTTTTGCACCCGTTGTATTTGAACGTAGAGCCTATCACACCCGATCATCACGTGGTGTCTCAGCACGAAGAACTTTCGCAACGGTGCATACTCAGGGAGAACACTTCTTGATAATTAGTGAGAGATCATCTTAAAATGCTATCGTCAATCAAAGCAAGAATAAGATGTATAATAGATAAACATCATATGCAATCAAAATATGTGACATAATATGGCCATGATCATCTTGCGCCTTTGATCTCCATCTCCAAAGTACTGTCATGATCACTATCGTCACCGGCACGACACCATGATCTTCATCATCTTGATCTATATCAATGTGCCATCACATGGTCATCTCGCCAACTATTGCTCTTGCAACTATTGCTATCGCATAGCGATAAAGTAAAGCAATTATTTGGCACTTGCATCTTATGCAACAAAGAGACAACCATAGGGTTTCTGCCAGTTGCCGATAACAAAACATCATCATCTCATACAACAACTTATATCTCATCACGTCTTGACCATATCACATCACAACATGCCCTACAAAAACAAGTTAGACGTCCTCTACTTTGTTGTTGCAAATTTTATGTGGCTGCTACGGGCTTAGCAAGAACCGTTCTTACCTACGCATCAAAAACCACAACGATAGTTTGTCAAGTTAGTGTTGTTTTAACCTTCGCAAGGACCGGGCGTAGCCACACTCGATTCAGCTAAAGTGAGAGAGACAGACACCCGCCGGCCACCTTTAAGCACGAGTGCTCGTAACGGTGAAACCAGTCTCGCGTAAGCATACGCGTAATGTCGGTCCGGGCCGCTTCATCTCACAATATCGCCGAACCAAAGTATGACATGCTGGTAAGCAGTATGACTTGTATCGCCCACAACTCACTTGTGTTCTACTCGTGCATATAACATCAACGCATAAAACTTAGGCTCTGATACCACTGTTGGGGAACGTCGTAATTTCAAAAAAATTCCTACGCACACGCAAGATCATGGTGATGACATAGCAACGAGAGGGGAGAGTGTATGTCCACGTACCCTCGTAGACCGTAAGAGGAAGCGTTAGCAAAACGCGGTTGATGTAGTCGTACGTCTTCACGATCCGACCGATCCAAGCACCGAACGTACGGAGCCTCCGAGTTCAGCACACGTTCAGCTCGATGACGATCTCCGGCCCTCCGATCCAGCAAAGGCTCCGGAGATGAGTTCCGTCAGCACGACGGCGTGGTGACGATGATGATGTTCTACCGACGCAGGGCTTCGCCTAAACTCCGCGACGATATGACCGAGGTGGAATATGGTGGAAGGGGGCACCGCACACGGCTAAGGAACGATCCGTAGATCAACTTGTGTGTCTATGGGGTGCCCCCTGCCCCCGTATATAAAGGAGGGAGGGAGGAGGAGGCCGGCCCTAGGAGGGGCGTGCCATGGGGAGTCCTACTCCCACCGGGAGTAGGATTCCCCCTTTCCTAGTCCAACTAGGAGTCCTTCCATGTAGTAGGAGTAGGAGACAAGGAAGGGGAAGAGAGAAGGGAAGGAAGGAGGGGGTGCGGCCCCTCCCCCTAGTCCAATTCGGACTAGGCCTTGGGGGGCGCGCGGCCTGCCCTAGGTAGCCCCTCTTTCTTTCCCGTATGGCCCAATAAGGCCCAATACTTCTCCCCGGCGAATTCCCGTAACTCTCCGGTACTCCGAAAAATACCCGAATCACTAGGAACCTTTCCGAACTCCGAATATAGTCGTCCAATATATCGATCTTTACGTCTCGACCATTTAGAGACTCCTCGTCATGTCCCCGATCCCATCCAGGACTCCGAACTCCTTCGGTACATCAAAACTCATAAACTCATAATATAAATGTCATCGTAACGTTAAGCGTGCGGACCCTACGGGTTCGAGAACTATGTAGACATGACCTAGAACTATTCTCGGTCAATAACCAATAGCGGAACCTGGATGCCCATATTGGTTCCTACATATTCTACGAAGATCTTTATCGGTCAAACCGCATAACAACATACGTTGTTCCCTTTGTCATTGGTATGTTACTTGCCCGAGATTCGATCGTCGGTATCCAATACCTAGTTCAACCTCATTACCGGCAAGTCTCTTTACTCGTTATGTAATGCATCATTCCGTAACTAACTCATTAGCTACATTTCTTGCAAGGCTTATAGTGATGTGCATTACCGAGAGGGTCCAGAGATACCTCTCCGACAATCGGAGTGACAAAACCTAATCTCGAAATACGCCAACTCAACATGTACCTTTGGAGACACCTGTAGTACTCCTTTATAATCACCCAGTTACGTTGTGACGTTTGGTAGCACCCAAAGTGTTCCTCCGGTAAACGGGAGTTGCATAATCTCATAGTTACAGGAACATGTATAAGTCATGAAGAAAGCAATAGCAACATACTAAACGATCAAGTGCTAGGCTAACGGAATGGGTCATGTCAATCACATCATTCTCCTAATGATGTGATCCCATTAATCAAATGACAACACATGTCTATGGTTAGGAAACATAACCATCTTTGATTAATAAGCTAGTCAAGTAGAGACATACTAGTGACATTGTGTTTGTCTATGTATTCACACATGTATTATGTTTCCGGTTAATACAATTCTAGCATGAATAATAAACATTTATCATGATATGAGGAAATAAATAATAACTTTATTATTGCTTCTAGGGCATATTTCCTTCAGGGCTCGTGTACATGGAGAGGCAACGGACGACAGCAACGACGTCCTGTTCATCGGAAGCCAACCGGCTGGGTCAGAACAGAGAAATTGTGTTGTGTTCATGGGGAGGCAACGGAATGTGTCGTGTTCATTAGGATGCAACAAAATACGTCGTGTTCATCAGCCCAACCGGCTTGGACAGAACAGCCGAAACGAGGTCTGGCATACCGTAGAACAGAGGAAATAGGCCTTATGTTCGGCCGCGTACGGTCGAAACGGGGTCCTGTTCATTGGGAAGGGCCTGGCATACCGCAAAACGGAGGAAATGGACTTGTGTTCGACAGCATACGGTCGAAACAGGGCCTATTGATCGGGAAGGGTGTGGCATACCACAAAACAGAGGAAACTGACTTGTGTTGGAACGCCTACAGTCGAAACGGGGTCGTGTTCATCCATCGTCTACTGCCTCGCTCTAGCCTCCACTGGTTACTGTTCATCCACTGTCGACCTCCCCTAGCCTCCACGGGCTACTATTCATCCAGCCTCCACCGGCTGTTGTTCATAGAGCCTCCATGGGGTCCTGTTCATCCACCCCCAACCGGCTGGGGTGCAGCAGCCTCCTCGATGTCTTGTTCATCCAGCGGCAATGACCTACTACCACGGGGTCCTGTTCATCCAACCCCACCGGGAGATGTTCATCTAACCCCCAACAACGCTCTATGTTCATCAAGAGGCAGCAGGTTCGATCGGCTTCAGTTAGCAGCAGTAGCGAAGGAATCGCTCAAACGGGTTCAGTTAACAACCAGGGATCGATCGATCGCTTGGGTTCAGTAATGCGTAGCTAGTGCAATCGCTCGGGTTCAGTAAGCAAACGCCTTGCTCGGGTTCAGTTAGAGCCTAACGCCTCGCACCCACGCGTGTACGTGTACGAGAGAAACATGCAATCCCTCTATGCATCGCTCCACCCCGACCACCCACCGTAACCGGGAACTCCCAGAAATTTTCCTCGCCCTTGCTTCTACCACGATTTTTCCATCATGGACGGCCCAAAGAATGTCATCCAGGTGCGTCCTCGGCCCGCCCAGGATGAAAAGCCCTTTTTCATGATTTTTTGTCATATAAGTAGGAGCCCACCACATCTATGATGATACGTACTTTTGTCACAATTATCGTCATAGAAGTGTCGTAAGCATGACAGGAAAAAATTCGTTCAGCCCAAAATCATGGATGTGTCTTTTTTTGTAGTGTCCTTCGTGGGCGATGGTCGTGGTGGGATAGAAAAGGTTGCTTCTTCATGGACCCTTCATGGGTGGAGCCCTCCATGGACTAGCGCAACCGTTACCCTTCGTGGGTTGAAGTCTCCATCAACGTGGATGTACGGTAGCACCACCTATCGGAACCATGCCAAAAATCTTCATGTCTACATTGTGTTTGCCTTCTCCAAACCCTTCCCTTTACCTTCATATGCAATGTTTTACTTTCCGCTGGTACACTCTTAGAATGCATGTGTAGTCTGGTTGCTTGACTTGTGCTAAGTTGCTAAAATCTACCAACACTTAATGGTAAAAGGTTAGATTTTTATTTGGTCAAGTAGTCTAATCACCTCCCCCCCCCCCTCTAGACCTACTTTCGATCCTACAGATGGTGGCATCTGTGACATTGAAGGCCACCCACCCCCACCCCCTTCAGATCATATCATCCATTGGTGCGGAAGTGGAGAACTGGATAAAGCTTTAGGCTTGGAAAGGGGATTGGGGTGTGGAAGCTTGGAGGGTTTGAGTGCTAGAGCAAAAGGAGAGCATGGGAATATGGATTCATCCCCTCATGCTCTTTATAAGTCAGTAAAAGGCGAAGTGTTCCCACATTGTGCCATAAAAATGCCACGTTTCTGACAATCATGTCGTTATGGCCGCTTGGTGTCAAACAATTGATTGATCATATCCCCTAAAAAGCAAGGCCCGATCTCTATTTTGATACGACGTGTCCATAAGAGGGTTGCCTCAAACCGCGATTCAAATAAGTAATGACTGATGTATATGATGCCAGGGGTGGTGACGCTTTGGTAAAGTTGTTAGTAATTGACTGCCAAACTCACCTTGCTGCTAGTCTTTGAGACTAAGCAAGCCACACACTTCGGATAAATGAAAATGTGTTTTGGGTAATGTATGGTCGATTGGCTTTGTCCCTTGTCATAATGGTGGCACTAGCCAATTAGGGACTCACGAAGCTTTGTGTGGATGTGGAACTTGCCTGCTAAGCCGAAGATTATCCAGCCGAAGACAGTATCCGAAGAAGATTATCATCTTCAGCTTCGAAGACAAGTTTGGGGGCTACTGACGGTGTCCTGGACTAGGGGGTCCTAGCCTCGCTAGCCTAGTACATGGGCCGAACTGGCGGCCCGTTAATGGGGAAGGAACCAGTGCATATCGAGCTTCACCGATGACTTGGCGTGTACTCCGAGAAGGTCTATTAGATTTGTCATGTAATCCCTAGATGACAATTGATCATGTGTAACCCTAGATACCCATGGTGCCTATATAAACCAGAGGGTTTAGTCTATAGAGGATCATTCATCATCATCATCATCATACCACTAGGGTTTAGACCTCAACTCATGATCTCGAGGTAGACAAACTATGTGCTTTGATTCTCATAATATAAGCAAGAGCGGGATGTAGGGTTTTACCTCCCCAGAGAGGGTCCGAACCTGGTTAAAAGCCTCGTGTCCCCTGTCTCTTGTTACCCATTGATCCGGTCTCACAGCTCGGGAAACCGCTACCTGAGGTCTGCCGGTTTTGACACCAACATTCGGGGATCCACCATGAGAGATAGAGCATAGATTTCTGAGGACCTGGCCAGTTTTTGGCCGGCCCCTAATTCTAGGATCATCGCCATTTTTGTATTTCCCGTTGCTTCCTATTTTGGTCAATGAAAAGCCAGCGATTGTTGGATCTTAAAAAAAGGTACCATTTTTTGATATAGCTCACCACTCATGCCTATGCCTAGATTTGGTTATTGACATGGATTCAACCAAACAAAGTCATCCCATATGGGTTTCATAGCAGCCAGTGTCGCGTCTCTACAGACATGTTTGGTTGCCTGCAAAAGGCCCAACCAGGCCCGCGTGGGCTGAAAACCGGTTGTTTGGTTGCCTGGGCTGCATCTACATCTCGGGTTGCATGGTACTTAAAGCAGTCCTGGACCAGGCTCGCGAGCTACTGCCGAATCGATAGTTTCTTGGCAGTGTTGACACCAGATTTTGGCATGGTCAAGAACTTATTTAAAATGGCATCAAATGGAGAAGATCTTCATGAGAGAGTTCTGTCTTGTTGATATGAACATCTTCAAAGTTTGGGCCATTGCCGTCCGATTTCATCTCGAAGGCCGAAACTATGCTCAAAGTACTAAGATCTTATATTCAGAGTACAGTTTGGACGATTAAGCCCCCAAGACGACCTCAAATGGAAACAACTTCTACATAATTTGTCTTCGTCTCGTCGAAGCGGTCGATTTTGATATAAAAATCATCTTAATCCGAGGTTGTATGCAACCTATGGAGGCAAAACAAGGACAGAAACAGAAGCTGCACAGTTATTTCGGACGGACCGAGTTGATTGACTCAATGAGACCGAGTTGGTCCGAGAAATTACAGAAAGTTACAGAAAGTTGGCAACGCTGACTCGGTGGCACCAAGGCAAACTAATCGGTGAGACCGAGTTGATCCGGGAAATTACAGAAATTTACAGAGAGTTGGCCACGTTCACTCGGTGGGACCGAAGCAAAACAATCAGTGAGAACCGAGTTGATCCGGAAAATTACCAAAGATTCCTGTCCGAGTTAGGTTAGGGTTTGTGACGTTTTGGATGGACTTTTTAGTCCTTTTCTTGTACGGGAAGTCCAGCCGCCTCATAAATAGATGAGAGGTGACGACCGGTTGAACAACACACAATCGACAAATCAATATACTACTTTTTATCCTAGTTTTTACATCTCTCCCTTGTTCTTTCTCTCTCGTTCTTCATTCGTTCTTCATGTTGAAGGGTAGCGATCCTCGAGGCTCTAGGGGCGAGGTAATCGACCTAGGGCAGTCCATAGCCGCCGCGCGTCCAGACGGGGTCCCTCCCGGGCGCTTGGGGTTTCAGGTCCTGAAAAGCACCTGCCGGATTGCTTGCGTACCGCGCTTCCGGACGGGTCTCCTTCGACGTGAGCTGCGGTGCATCACCCTCGGCGTTGGAGGTACACGGTGACGTGTTCGTGTGTGAACACACTTTTTGGCGACTCCGTTGGGGACACAAAGATCAAGAATCATCATCAACCATGCCTAATCTTCCCAAGCCCTCAGAAGTTGACGCCGATAATATCATTAAGCCCGGTCTTGATGAGCTATCGGATGAACATCGCCAAGCCTACGAAGTGCACAAGAAGCAGCATGAAGAGGCTTTTGAGGCCCTCAAGAAGAAGCGCGAGGAGGAGTATTTGGAAGTGTTTCTTTCAAGTTTCAAGAAGGACCGTCAAGGCAACATCGCTCCGGTTGGAAACGTCAATTTTCTTCCCCTCGTCGACGAACAAGATGTAATCACTGTGAGTAAAGTTTTTTCTCCGGAGCAACTGGTTGTGATTGAAAGTCTTGTTAGTAAGGGTAATGTGATGGCATACAATTCTTTTGTGGCTAGTGCTAATGCTCAGAAAAATATGCCTCCATCATCTAGTGGTACTGTTGGTGTATCTGAAAACGCTAGTTCAACTTTACCTATTTCATCGGCACCTCCTATACAACAACAACATAGTATGTCGTTGAATTTTTACCCTAGTCAAACCAACCAGCTTGTGACTACACCAACATAGCCTAATGCTATTATGAGTGTGCCCAATTCGGCATCAACGTCGAATCATTTTGTCACACCACCCATAGGCGCAAGTATGTTTGGTCTTCTGCCAAATTATGGTTCGGCGCCCATCCCACAAGTTGCACCAATAGCTAGTACTCAGGTTGCTTCTATGTCATTGCCACAAACATCTTCATCTACCTCGGATCCAATTTTAGCTAAATTAAGGGAGGATTTGCATAATATGATTCTAGAAACTTTCGGAAACGAGCCGAAAGTAAAGAGTCGTGTGTATCAAAAGCCTTATCCTGAACACTTCGATGCAATTTCTTACCCTCAAGGTTATAAGGTTCCTGATTTTGTTAAATTTAGTGGTGAGGGTACGAAAACAACTTGGGAGCATGTGAGTCAGTATCTAGCACAGTTGGGTGAAGCAGGTTCCATAGAAGAGTTGAAAGTGCGTTTATTTCCCTTGTCTTTAACTGGCACCGCATTTTCATGGTTTGTTGATTTACCACATGGCTCAATTCTCTTATGGTCGCAATTAGAGCAAAAGTTTCATGATCACTTTTATAGCGGCAATAATGAGCTAAAGTTGTCACATCTTACATCGGTTAGGCAGAAACATGATGAATCGGTCAACGATTACGTCAAGAGATTTAGAGATATAAAGAACTGGTGTTATAGCTTAGTGATAACTGAGAGGGACTCGGCGGATCTTGTTCTTAATGGTTTAAAAACTCACATTAAAGCAAGGCTAGAAAGTTATGAGTTTTTGAATATTAACCCAGTCTTACAAAAGGCGTTGGCTCAAGAGAGTCGAAGTAAAGAGGTTCATAGGTCTACAACCGATCGTCCTAGAATGCATATGATTGAACACAAATGATGATAATTCGGACGATGAGGTTGATGTCTATACTACTGAATTCGTTTGGTCCTCAAAGGCCAAACCCTACATGTGCAATGCTCTTAAGCCGATTCACAAGAATCGTCATGAGGAGATGAGGTTTACTTTTGATATATCAAAGTGTGATAAAATATTTGATGCTCTCTTGCAAGACAAGATGATTAGAATATCACACACCATACTGCCGTTTGAGGATCTAAAACGGCATGCTTATTGCAAGTACCATAATTCATTTTCTCATGCTACTAATGATTGCAATGCTTTTCGATGATAGATACAATCGGCCATTAATGACGGACGATTGAATTTTGCTGAGATGCAAGTTGATAAACAACCCTTCCCGATAAACACCATGGACTTGGAAGGGAAGAAAATGTTAATTCGGCCTAACATAGCCGAATCCGCTAATAAAGATAATGTTGTTATTGGTGAACCCAGGAATAGCAAGGAGGGCGACAAGGTCTTGGGAAGAAAGATTGTGCTTGAGAAGTAACCCGATGGCAAGGAAGTGTTGAAGATCACTATAAAAAATGCTACACTCGAGGGGCAACCACAAGTGCAAGAGGATACTCATGTTAAATTGATCAAGCCTAAGAATTCAGAAGTTGGCAAGTGGAAAGAATGAAACTAAGTACAAGAAAATCAAACCAACTTTTTGATATGTTGTTATCCAAATATGCAAGTCAAGCGGCCGGTTCTAGCTCTAATCGGCCATCACATTCAATACGTTCAAGATCGCCTCCGGAGCAAGAGTTTCGATGCTATGCAGGGCCATATGGGTCATGGGTACCGACACCATGGATGTCACAACCTCACTATGCGCCGTATTACATGGGAGACTTCAATAGAGGATGGGGCAAGCCCCAATGACTCCTTATGCTTTTCATATGGGGTGGGAAATACCTAGAAGGCCTGCTCGCAAGACACTTTATTATCCCACACAAGGCCGCTTGAGCTATGGTGCTAATCAGCCAACAAGATTTTCTCCAAGCAAGGTCAATAAAAAAGTGTGGCGCGTTAAGTCGCCCAATGCAGAAATTTCAGAATGTGACAAGCAAAAGGAGATCGAAAAGCCGGTTGTTGGTAATCTAGCTACTTCTAATGGTGATATTGTTATTGTTCGGCAGGGTTCCATGGTTAATGATCATGAGGCGAGCACAAGAAATACCAAACCAAGGGATCCCAAATATACTCAACCTAAATGGTGTCCTCCCGGTTTAACTAGACCATGCAAAGGAGATTACAACGCATGAGGAACCACGAGAAGGTAGAGCATAACGAGGAGAGGCAAAGGGACGAATTTTTCAGTAAAATTCGGCCCATGGCACTCACAAAACAAGTATGGAGGCCAAAACAAAAACAAAACACAGATGCTTCTACATTAGCTGCAGCAATACCTTCATGACCGAAAGAGGATGATGCGACCTCTATTACATCGTCCATACCACCTGAAACATCCCCTTCAATTGAGGAAACTTTAAGCCCAATATACACATTGGGAGATGAAGATAAGATGGTGGATTATGAATCTACGGTTCAGGAAGGTATGGATATTAATATGGTATATTACTTACCTGCCGAGTTTCGTGCTAAAGGTGAAGAAGGGGAGGTAGCCCAGCTGGATTTTGGTCCTAAGAATGCTATCTTCCAGAAGCCAAGAGAACCGGTGAAACACTTGAAGCCATTGTACCTTAAAGGTCATATTAACGGATCGTCGGTTGCTTGAATGCTCGGTGATGGTGGTGCTGTGGTAAATCTTATGCCCTACTCGGTCTTCAAAAAGTTGGGGTTAGATGATGATGCATTGATGAAGACCAATATGGTACTTAATGGATTCGAGGGTAAAGAAAAGACAGAGGCCAAAGGTGTGATGTGCATGGAACTCACCGTGGGAAGCAAAACTTTGGCCACCCCATTCTTCATCGCCGAGGTGCAAGGTAACTATAATGTTATATTAGGTCGTGATTGGGTTCATGCTAACCAATGTGTGCCATCTACCATGCATCAATTTTAATACAATGGATCGATGATGAGGTAGAAATCATTCACACGGATAATTCGGCTTGTGTTGCTTTGGCCGATGCCTCGGTGGATTGGAATCACTCCCGATGTTACTTGCTTAACAGGGCGTGACCTCTCGGAGTTTGATTTCCTTAGTGCTCCAAGGAACGGCTTCATTCCCATCTCTTTAAAGCCGATTGGTGGTAATCGGTTACAAGGTATGAGGTGAACCAGAAGTTAAAAGCAATGGCCGATATAAAATTATCTCCCTAAGCATGAACATAGCTGATACATAATTATCATCTTGAGAAAAATAAATGGCTGATGGAGTGTTGACATCGTCCTTAGAAAAAGCATTGTGCAAGTTATTTTTCGGCTCACAAGTTTGCCGAAAAACAGGGGGGATGTGTTGACACCATATTTTGGCACGGTCAAGAACTTATTTAAAATGGCATCAAATGGAGAAGATATACATGAGAGAGTTCCATATTTTTGATATGAACGCCTTTAAAGTTTGGGCCATCGCTGTCCGATTTCATCTCGAAGGCTGAAACTATGCTCAAAGTACTAAGATCTTATATTCAGAGTACAGTTTGGACGATTAAGCCCCCAAGACGACCTCAAATGGAAAAAATTCTACATAAGTTGTCTTCGTCTCATCGAAGCGGTCGATTTTGATATAAAAGTCGTCTTAATCCGAGGTTGTATGCAACCCGTGGAGGCAAAACAAGGACAGAAACAGAAGCTGCACAGTCATTACGGACGGACCGAGTTGATTGACTCGGTGAGACCGAGTTGATCCAAGAAATTACAGAAAGTTACAGAAATTTGGCAACGCTCACTCGATGGCACCGAAGCAAACTAATCGGTGAGACCGAGTTGATCCGGGAAATTACAGAAATTTACAGAGAGTTGGCCACGTTCACTCGGTGGGACCGAAGCAAAACAATCGGTGAGACCGAGTTGATCCGGAAAATTGCCAAAGATTCCTGTCCGAGTTAGGTTAGGGTTTATGACATTTTGAATGGACTTTTTAGTCATTTTCTTGTATGGGGTCCAGCCGCCTCATAAATAGATGAGAGGTGACGGCCGGTTGAACAACACACAATCGACAAATCAATATACTATTTTTATCCTAGTTTTTACATCTCTCCCTTGTTCTTTCTCTCTCATTCTTTGTTCGTTCTTCGTGTTGAAGGGCAGCGATCCTCGAGGCTCTAGGGGCGAGCGAATTGACCTAGGGCAGCCCATAGCCGCCGCGCGTCCAGACGGGGTCCCTCCCGGGCGCTTGGGGTTTCGGTTCCTGAAAAGCACCCGCCGGATTGCTTGCGTACCGCGCTTCCGGACGGGTCTCCTTCGACGTGAGCTGCGGTGCATTGTCACGCCCAATATGCGACCCTATCCAAAAGGAACTCGAAGGTCCCACCAAGGATAGACCCGCATATTGAAACGCTTTTGCAAGGTGGATATCATTACATCAACATTACATAATAGATGGGGATACATACAAAAGGCATACAATGCCACACGAATACAACATCATCACATACAAGAACAACATCCGACTACGGATGAATCATAAACAGAAACTCAAACAATATCCACCCTGCTAGCCCAGGCTGCCGACCTGGAACCTATCCCCTGATCGAAGAAGCAGAAGAAGAACTCAACGCAAGCAAGCATCGCTCTCGCGTCATGACCATCGCATAAACCTGTACCTGCAACTGTTGTTGTAGTAATCTGTGAGCCACGAGGACTCAGCAATCCCATTACCATGGGTATCAAGACTAGCAAAGCTTAAAGGGAAAGGAAGGGGTAAAGTGGTGAGGTTGCAGCAGCGGATAAGCAAGTATGGTGGCTAACATACGCAAATGAGAGCGAGAAGAGAGCAAAAGGAACGGTCGTCATCTAGCAATGATCAAGAGGTGATCCTGAACACCTACTTACGTCAAACATAACCCAGAAACCGTGTTCACTTCCCGGACTCCGCCGAGAAGAGACCATCACGGCTACACACTCGGTTGATGCGTTTTATTTTGGATCTGGTGTCAAGTTATCTACAACCGGACATTAACAAATTCCCATCTGCCACATAACCGCGGGCACGGCTCTCGAAAGTTTATACCCTGCAGGGGTGTCCCAACTTAGCCCATGACAAGCTCTCGCGATCAACGAAGGAATAGACCTTCTCCCAGGAAGACCCGATCAGTCTCGGAATCCCGGTTTACAAGACATTTCGACAATGGTAAAACAAGACCAGCAAAGCCTCCCGCTGTGCCGACAAATCCCGATAGGAGCTGCACATATCTCGTTCTCAGGGCACACCGGATGAGCCAGACGTCGGGTTGGCATAGACCCTGGTTGCCTAGGGGGCGCCGGACATCGCTCGGTTTGGACCAGCACTTAGACAAGCACTGGCCTGGGGGGGCTAAAATAAAGATGACCCTCGGGTTGGCCGACCCAAGGGAAAGGGATAGGTGGTGGTCAGGCAAATGGTAAAACCAATGTTGGGCCTTGCTGGACAAGTTTTATTCAAAGCGAACTGTCAGGGGGGTCCCATAAATCACCCGACCGCGTTAGGAACGCAAAATCCGGGAACATAACACCGGTATGACGGAAACTAGGGCGGCAAGAGTGGAACAAAACACCAGGCATAAGGCCGAGCCTTCCACCCTTTACCAAAAATATAGATGCATTAATAATATAAGAGATATTGTGATATCCCAACATAACCCTGTCCACCATGGAGAAATCTTCAACTTCACCTGCAACTAACAACGCTATAAGAGGGGCTGAGCAAAGCGGTAACATAGCCAAGCAATGGTTTGCATAGGAAAGGTGTCAAAGGTTAGAGGTTCATGGCAATTTGGGAGGCTTGAAGAGCAAAAGATAGGTAACGCAGCATAGCGATAGAACGAAGCAACTAGCATAGCAATGATAGTAGTGAGATCCAGGGTAGCGGTCATCTTGCCTGAAATCCCGCAAGGAAGAAGAACGAGTCGATGAAGAAGACGAACGGATGAAGCCGAACCAACCGTAGACGAACGAATCCTCACGATCGCAATGAAACAGGAACTAACAAGAAGAAGCACACAACATGGTAAACACACCACACATGAACAAGGCATGATGCACAACAATCATGATGCATGACAAAGCTACATGAAGCTACTCATGGCAAGTGATGATGCAAACAAGAACAACACATCAAGGCAAGTTTAAATAAGGTCGGAAACAACATATAACAATTCCGGTAAGTCCTCATATGCAAATTTCGAAATTAGTCCAGAACTGAACAAACCTTATGTTCAAGTTGTTAAACAGCAAGTTAAAGAGCTTCAAGAGGATCTACACGAAATTCTAGTCAAGTTACATATAAAGTTCATTAGATTCGGAGCTACGGCCTAGAAGATATGAGCAAAACAAGTTAAACATGGCATTGATGCAAAATGCACCCAAACATCAAGCAAACACCTCAAAACGAGGATGCAACATGATAATATGAAACAACATGCAAAATCAAGCAAGTTTCATATAGAGCATACTCAAAACGGAGCAACGGTTCAACACATGCACACTATACAAGTCATAACAACAATCTGTCCAAAACAGCAACTAGGCATCTTACAAGCATCAAAACAACATGCTACAGCACCCCAACATAATAAAAAAAGGCATGGGCATGAAGTACTGGTAAATCATAACAAAACATGAACACTGAGCTATCTCCAGAAACAACTAGAACATGCTCAAAAAGACATGGAGATATTGCAAATAATAACAGTTTCAGACTTTAGCAGAAATAACATCAGGTTGCAATGTTTAGAGCAATCAAACAACATGTTACAGGAACTTAACATGGCAAACAAAGGCATGGCATGAATCTACTAATAGCATAGATCAAAAGTCCCTTACTGACCATGAGCCAAAAGGGCACGGAAAATATGATGGCACCCATGTAAACATGACAAGTTATATTACAGATTCATACATGGCAGGAACAACAATAAGTAGGCATGTTGGTGAGCTTGAACCACTCACTACAGAGCAATACATGGCATGGCAAGGCACGCAACAGTAAGAAGGCATGTTTATGAAGCTAAGCATGGCAAGCGCAAGGTCATAGGGTACATGGATCACTAGCAAAACACATGGGAACAAGTGAACTTAATGTTAACAGACTGACAGCAATAATATCAAGCAACTTTGGAGCAAGATTACAACATGATCCAGCAGGCTATAATTGCAACCAAGGGCATGAATGGATAGAGAATGATATTTAGATTAAAACATGTTTATAGGACATCTCCAGATTATGCATAGAATGATTAATAGCAACATGTTAACATAGCAACAAAATATAACAGAATCTGTCAGGAAAACAGCAACAGCAACTACCCTACTTAGCAAGCTTGAATCACTCAGCACACAACTCACAAAAATACATGGTTGGCATCTCTGGAAAGATGGCATGGCATAGATCAACATTCATGTAGACATCAACCTCATAGGATGCACACATCAACCATAGCAAAAATGACAAATGAGCAAGTTATAACAGTTTCAGCAGGTTAACATCAACATGCACACTTCCAATAGTATTTCGAGCATCAATATGAGCTCAAATGAAAATGATGCGATGGAATGAAATGAAGTACTCGTCGAGACGAACAATTTGACATATTACACGCACGAATCGGAGCTACGGATGAAGAGATACGGCATGATGAACATGGCATGATAATGTCAAGTTTCACAAGGACTTGGTCGTTTTTTGAAAAAAAACAGGGTGAGCGTAATATAGCAATATGTCGCATGGGGCGGGGAAAAGAGGGTTGCTCACCACTGGGCTCGGCCCAGGAGGGAAGAAGAGGCAGGCCGGCTTGGGGGAGCTGGGCCGCGGGGCTGGGCTGACGCGGATGGGCCGGACGGGGCCCACGCGGCGACGCAGGGCGGACGGTCGGGTCGAGCGGCTCCTCCGCTCGACCTCCGACCAGGACGGCGGCGGATGACGGCGGCTCCGGCG
>NC_041391.1:243789324-243791808 GCF_002162155.2 Triticum dicoccoides
GGCGAAGACGGCGCCGGCGGGGACGCGCCGAGGCTGGAGGCGGCTGGCGGCGAGGCACGCGGCGGCGGGGCGGAGCTTCTCCGGCGGCGGCGGCGCGGATCTGGTGGAGGCGGACGGCGGCGCGACGCGTGGGCTGGGCGGCGGCGCGGGATGGGCCCCGCGGGCCCGCTGCGGGCTCGCCGGGCCGCGGCGGCGGGGACGGCGCGGGAGCCACGTGGCGGCGCACCATAGGCTGCGGGCGGCGGTGCGGACGGAGCGGACATGTCCGGCCGTCGGTGGGGAAAATGTCTGGCGGCGCGAGGGGAGGAAGACTAGGGTTTGCACCGCAAATTTCGGGGGAGGGCTAGTTTTATAGGTAGAGGGAGCTAGGAGAGTCCAAATGAGGAGCGGTTTTCGGCCACGCGATCGTGATCGAACGACCGAGAGCGTGGAGGGGAGTTAGATGGGTTTTGGGCCACTTTGGAAAGGGTGTTGGGCTGCACACAAAAGAGGGCTTCTACGGTTACCCGGTTAACCGTTGGAGTATCAAACGACCTCCAAATGGCACGAAACTTGACAGGCGGTCTACTAGTGCTATACCAAGGCCGCTTGGCAAACCTCGGGCCATTCCGAGAAAGTTTAACACCCGCACACGAAAGGAGACAAGAAGGGGACGCCGGATGAGATAGGAGCGCCGGATTGCAAAACGGACAACGGGGAAAAGCTCGGATGCATGAGACGAACACGAATGCGAAATGATATGCACATGATGACATGATATGAAATGCATATGATGACATGGAAAAGTGCAACACGCAAGCAAATGACAAGGCAACGACGGCGAATAACTGACAGACACCTGGCGCATCAGATCCGGGGCGTTACAACACTCCTCCACTAACAAGAGATCTCGTCCCGAGATCTTAGGACCGAGACGGAAGGAAAAAGGGATGAGGTGAAACAAGAACTCAAGAGAAGAAGCAAAGAATCAAGAGCACTCGAGAAGAAGAGAGGAACGACGAGAATGATGAGAATTGCAAACTCACGGAATCAGATAGACTATGAAATCACTCTGGTTAGAACGAGATAAAAACAAATAAGACTGAAAGGATTTAGACAGCACTCCGGCTGAACATGGAAGAATAGAACACGAGCTTCACAAGATGGAATGACACTAACTCTTGATGAATGAATTAAATCATGAAGAACCACCATGAAGAACTCCGGTAACAAAAGGATGACGAGATAGAAATGAAGTATGAAAGAATAGAAGAGCGTTGCGATGATTTAGATGGATGTTACGACGAGATGGCCGAGGAAATTGAACTCCGGAAAAGAAAAGATGAAAAACGCTTGGAACTAGAATTTATTCGTCAAGAACAAACTCCGAAGAAAAGGGATTACTCACTTGGATGAAATAAGAATAAGATTTATTGTATGCTTATCCTTCATCAAATTAAATTGATGACAAGCAATGGATTTTTGCAGACTACTTATTCTTCTTGAAAAGGATTGAGAAGTGACATATCGCAAAGTTGAGAAGGTCTTCATGAACCACCGGTAGGATTCGAAAGAACGAATGAATTTCAATGATGACAAAGGAAAAAGAATCTGAATGAACCACCGTAAGAATTCAAAAATGACTGATGGAAGAGAATGAATCACCGGGAAGAATTAGAAGACAAATATGCTAGAGGGGATTTAGATGCAAAAGAATAAAGAGAACTCGAGCTGATTAAAGAACACTTGAACGAAGCACCGGGAAAATAGAGAACGATAACTGTAATGATGGCCTCCGGTAGAAGAAATGGAAAACAGCTTCTGACATTCTCCGGATGGGTAAGAAAAGGATAACTGACAAATGGAATAATTCGAGACGATAACTTGAAGCTAGAACCACGAATCTTCGAGAGAACGGACAGGATTTAGAGGAAAACCTCTTCTTCGGTCTTCAAAGTTGAGAATGACGACGAGAAACACCACCGAAATTAATGAGATACTCCGGAAGAATGAAAAGCAAAGAGGTTGATCCAACAATGAAAATGATTTGAAAGAGATCTTGGAGAAGGCAAGTGACTGATGTGATCCATTCTTACGTCACACTTGAAAAGAATTGAAATAACTCCGGGGGAATTAGAAGAGTCAGGTAAGATCCTGGGAAAAGACCTGTGGGTTAGGGCCCACTAACGAGATAACACCGTTGGAAAGGGATGATGAACAGATAGATGAAGCACCGGAGCAATTGAAATATTTGAATGAGGTGACAACCTCGAATTAATTGGAACACAGACGAATCTCCTGAGATGTCTTGAACACTCAGGAAGGATAAACTGGCGAGAGGCGAACGGGCAAAGGAAAATATTTGAGCTGAGGGGAAGAATACGATCGACAACAAAAAACTTGAATTGAGTCCACCGGAAAAGAAAAAGAGTTGAAAAATGACAAATGAGACGAGAAATCACCGGTTGAAACAATTAGCGAAAGACTGAAGAGACTCCACACGAA
>NC_041391.1:243791920-243796079 GCF_002162155.2 Triticum dicoccoides
TCCACACGAATGAAATAGATGGTCGAGAGAGAGTCAGACTCCGGGAAGAAGAGGGTGGGAGGGCGGGAAAACAAAGGCAACTGGAAGGGGGAAAACAACGAATATCTTGAAGAGAAAACACCGGTTGAAAGAAAACAAAAGCTTCACACGAGTAGGATGGATACTCGATTACGGACTCCGGATTCGAGAATAAGAAGGGTGGGCGGGTGGGGAAAGAAAACAACTGAGGATTGAACTTGACAACGATGAAGAGGCTCGAGTCAACTTGATGAGAAAAGCACTGGATAAAAGAGCTGAGGAACAACTACCAGAAAACCAACTTCGTGAACCTAAAGAAAAATTTGAATGGAAGAGGAGTAATTCAAAACACCTACGTCAAGATTCCTCACCAGAGCGACGAAGGGACTGAGGAGTAAAAAGAATTCCTACTTTCCGATATAACTAGACTCTGAAAACAGTTTTCTTCTAGACTCAACAACGGCCAAACTACACGATCACTCAAGGGGGCTCCTAAGGTCGGTCGAGGCTCTCATACCAACTTGTCACGCCCAATATGCGACCCTATCCAAAAGGAACTCGAAGGTCCCACCAAGGATAGACCCGCATATTGAAACGCTTTTGCAAGGTGGATATCATTACATCAACATTACATAATAGATGGGGATACATACAAAAGGCATACAATGCCACACGAATACAACATCATCACATACAAGAACAACATCCGACTATGGATGAATCATAAACAGAAACTCAAACAATATCCACCCTGCTAGCCCAGGCTGCCGACCTGGAACCTATCCCCTGATCGAAGAAGCAGAAGAAGAACTCAACGCAAGCAAGCATCGCTCTCGCGTCATGACCATCGCATAAACCTGTACCTGCAACTGTTGTTGTAGTAATCTGTGAGCCACGAGGACTCAGCAATCCCATTACCATGGGTATCAAGACTAGCAAAGCTTAAAGGGAAAGGAAGGGGTAAAGTGGTGAGGTTGCAGCAGCGGATAAGCAAGTATGGTGGCTAACATACGCAAATGAGAGCGAGAAGAGAGCAAAAGGAACGGTCGTCATCTAGCAATGATCAAGAGGTGATCCTGAACACCTACTTACGTCAAACATAACCCAGAAACCGTGTTCACTTCCCGGACTCCGCCGAGAAGAGACCATCACGGCTACACACTCGGTTGATGCGTTTTATTTTGGATCTGGTGTCAAGTTATCTACAACCGGACATTAACAAATTCCCATCTGCCACATAACCGCGGGCACGGCTCTCGAAAGTTTATACCCTGCAGGGGTGTCCCAACTTAGCCCATGACAAGCTCTCGCGATCAACGAAGGAATAGACCTTCTCCCAGGAAGACCCGATCAGTCTCGGAATCCCGGTTTACAAGACATTTCGACAATGGTAAAACAAGACCAGCAAAGCCTCCCGCTGTGCCGACAAATCCCGATAGGAGCTGCACATATCTCGTTCTCAGGGCACACCGGATGAGCCAGACGTCGGGTTGGCATAGACCCTGGTTGCCTAGGGGGCGCCGGACATCGCTCGGTTTGGACCAGCACTTAGACAAGCACTGGCCCGAGGGGGCTAAAATAAAGATGACCCTCGAGTTGGCCGACCCAAGGGAAAGGGATAGGTGGTGGTCAGGCAAATGGTAAAACCAATGTTGGGCCTTGCTGGACAAGTTTTATTCAAAGCGAACTGTCAGGGGGGTCCCATAAATCACCCGACCGCGTTAGGAACGCAAAATCCGGGAACATAACACCGGTATGATGGAAACTAGGGCGGCAAGAGTGGAACAAAACACCAGGCATAAGGCCGAGCCTTCCACCCTTTACCAAAAATATAAATGCATTAATAATATAAGAGATATTGTGATATCCCAACATAACCCTGTCCACCATGGAGAAATCTTCAACTTCACCTGCAACTAACAACGCTATAAGAGGGGCTAAGCAAAGCGGTAACATAGCCAAGCAATGGTTTGCATAGGAAAGGTGTCAAAGGTTAGAGGTTCATGGCAATTTGGGAGGCTTGAAGAGCAAAAGATAGGTAACGCAGCATAGCGATAGAACGAAGAAACTAGCATAGCAATGATAGTAGTGAGATCCAGGGTAGCGGTCATCTTGCCTGAAATCCCGCAAAGAAGAAGAACGAGTCCATGAAGAAGACGAACGGATGAAGCCGAACCAACCGTAGACGAACGAATCCTCACGATCGCAACGAAACAGGAACTAACAAGAAGAAGCACACAACATGGTAAACACACCACACATGAACAAGGCATGATGCACAAAAAGCATGATGCATGACCAAGCTACATGAAGCTACTCATGGCAAGTGATGATGCAAACAAGAACAACACATCATGGCAAGTTTAAATAAGGCCGGAAACAACATATAACAATTCCGGTAAGTCCTCATATGAAAATTTCGAAATTAGTCCAGAACTGAACAAACCTTATGTTCAAGTTGTTAAACAGCAAGTTAAAGAGCTTCAAGAGGATCTACACGAAATTCTAGTCAAGTTACATATAAAGTTCATTAGATTCGGAGCTACGGCCTAGAAGATATGAGCAAAACAAGTTAAACATGGCATTGATGCAAAATGCACCCAAACATCAAGCAAACACCTCAAAACGAGGATGCAACATGATAATATGAAACAACATGCAAAATCAAGCAAGTTTCATATAGAGCACACTCAAAACGGAGCAACGGTTCAACACATGCACACTATACAAGTCATAACAACAATCTATCCAAAACAGCAACTAGGCATCTTACAAGCATCAAAACAACATGCTACAGCACCCCAACATAATAACAAAAGGCATGGGCATGAAGTACTGGTAAAGCATAACAAAACATGAATACTGAGCTATCTCCAGAAACAACTAGAACATGCTCAAAAAGACATGGAGATATTGCAAATAATAACAGTTTCAGACTTTAGCAGAAATAACATAAGGTTGCAATGTTTAGAGCAAGCAACCAACATGTTACAGGAACTTAACATGGCAAACAAAGGCATGGCATGAATCTACTAATAGCATAGATCAAAAGTCCCTTACTGACCATGAGCCAAAAGGGCACGGAAAATATGATGGCACCCATGTAAACATGGCAAGTTATATTACAGATTCATACATGGCAGGAACAACAATAAGTAGGCATGTTGGTGAGCTTGAACCACTCACTACAGAGCAATACATGGCATGGCAAGGCACCCAACAGTAAGAAGGCATGTTTATGAAGCTAAGCATGGCAAGATCAAGGTCGTAGGGTACATGGATCACTAGCAAAACACATGGGAACAAGTGAACTTAATGTTAACAGACTGACAGCAACAATATCAAGCAATTTGGAGCAAGATTAAAACATGATCCAGCAGGCTATAATTGCAACCAAGGGCATGAATGGATAGAGCATGACATGTAGATCAAAACATGTTTATAGGACATCTCCAGATTATGCATAGAATGATTAGTAGCAACATGTTAACATAGCAACAAAATATAACAGAATCTGTCAGGAAAACAGCAACAGCAACTACCCTACTTAGCAAGCTTGAATCACTCAGCACACAACTCACAAAAATACATGGTTGGCACCCCTGGAAAGATGGCATGGCATAGATCAACATTCATGTAGACATCAACCTCATAGGATGCACACATCAACCATGGCAAAAATGACAAATGAGCAAGTTATAACAGTTTCAGCAGGTTAACATCAACATGCACCCTTCCAACAGCATTTCGGGCATCAATATGAGCTCAAATGACAATGATGCAATGGAAAGAAATGAAGTACTCGTCGAGACGAACAATTTGACATATTACACGCATGAATCGGAGCTACGGATGAAGAGATACGGCATGACAAACATGGCATGATAATGTCAAGTTTCACAAGGACCGTCGTTTTTCGAAAAAAAAAACAGGGTGAGCGTAATATAGCAATATGTCGCACGGGGCGGGGAAAAGAGGGTTGCTCACCACTGGGCTCGGCCCAGGAGGGAAGAAGAGGCAGGCCGGCTTGGGGGAGCTGGGCCGCGGGGCGGGGCCCACGCGGCGACGCAGGGCGGACGGTCAGGTCGAGCGGCTCCTCCGCTCGACCTCCGACCAGGACGGCGGCGGATGACGGCGGCTC
>NC_041391.1:243796917-243886380 GCF_002162155.2 Triticum dicoccoides
TCGCCGGGCCGCGGCGGCGGGGACGGCGCGGGAGCCACGTGGCGGCGCGCCATAGGCTGCGGGCGGCGGCGCGGACGGAGCGGACATGTCCGGCCGTCGGTGGGGAAAATGTCCGGCGGCGCGAGGGGAGGAAGACTAGGGTTTGCACCGCAAATTTCGGGGGAGGGGCTAGTTTTATAGGTAGAGGGAGCTAGGAGAGTCCAAATGAGGAGCGGTTTTCGGCCACGCGATCGTGATCGAACGTCCGAGAGCATGGAGGGGAGTTAGGTGGGTTTTGGGCTACTTTGGAAGGGGTGTTGGGCTGCACACAAAAGAGGGCTTCTACGGTTACCCGGTTAACCGTTGGAGTATCAAACGACCTCCAAATGGCACGAAACTTGACAGGCGGTCTACCGGTGCTATACCAAGGCCGCTTGGCAAACCTCGGGCCATTCCGAGAAAGTTTAACACCCGCACACGAAAGGAGACAAGAAGTGGACGCCGGTGAGGTAGGAGCGCCGGATTGCAAAACGGACAACGGGGAAAAGCTCGGATGCATGAGACGATCACGAATGCGAAATGAGATGCACATGATGACATGATATGAAATGCATATTATGACATGGCAAAGTGCAACACGCAAGAAAATGACAAGGCAACAACGGCGAATAACTGACAGACACCTGGCGTATCGGATCCGGGGCGTTACATGCATCACCCTCGGCATTGGAGGTACACAGTGACGTGTTCGTGTGCGAACAGGCAGCCAGGCTTGCTATGGCCACGCGTGGCTCTGGGCTGCATGCCTTAGGGAGTGTGGGAGATGGGCAGGACATCTCTATAACTCCCTTATCTCTCGTGTCACCGCCCACGCTTCATTCACACCACTGTCCCCCACTCTCCACACCGCCCGTTGCTCTCCTCTCCTCCGATGGCTCGCCTGCCATCTTGATGTCCCATCACCCCCATCGAGGCCAGCAACAACCGCATTCAAGAGAGGTGGATTGCCGGCCTGGCAAACTCGGGCGTTGACCTGATGGCGGCCTTCCACGCGTCGTCGCCTATCTGCACGAGGCCCCCTCGTTCGGCCAATGAGGTGCCAGCCACTCTGGCTCCGCCATCGTATTCGAACCTCATGGTCCTGGGTTGGATGGCGGCGCCGGAGGGGAGGCGGTCGCGCCGCTGATCGGAACCCCTGTGGATGGTTTCTTTTACCCCCATTCAAGGGTTTTCTTCAGGTACCGCATCAGGGCCATGGACAACGGCGCCCGCTTCTTCGACCTCCCGCGTGGCCACGAGCATCGGGGCAATGTCGGCGGTCATCGTCATTGCTGGCTCCTCCTCCTCTTCGCCCGCCATCTTCTTCTCGTCGGGGTTTTCTCCCTGGCTGACGTACGCTCGAACTCCACCCACTCCGGTAAGTTACTAAATTTCCCTTTTCTTGAATCCAAACGATTCCTTCTTGGCTGCTACTATTCATGTTCTTCATGGTCTTCATGTTGTTCATGTTCATGTTGTTCATAGGCAGGGTAGATTGGTTCCCGTTCATAGGTGGTTACATCGTAGTTCATAGGCATGGTACATTCTTTCTTGCATGATAGGTAGTTACATGTTCATGTTGTTCATAGGTAGGGTTTGTGTTCATTACGTGCATGACATTCTTGGTAGGTAGGACAAAGTTGCATGCTCATACACGTTGTAAGACCATTGTGTTTCCTCGTTTAGGTACTAGTACCAATGTAGCATGCTACCAAATGTGGAAGCTGTCACAACTTGAATGCTAGCTTTAGATCATGGCCATGATGTTCATTGATCAGTGGTTGTTACCCATGAGCAAGTGCCACGGATCATGTTTTTCTACACTGATCGGTGGCTGTTGCTCATAAGCAAGTGCCACTCATCAGTGACACTTGCTCTTCGGCAAGTGCCACTAATCAGTGTCTGATCCCAATGCCTGTTACTAACCCTTATCATCTTACCTGACAAGGTGATGAAGACGGAGTGGGACAGGGCCGGTCGAGGAGCTCAGGTCGTGGTCGGTGCCGAGGGCGCCATAGACTTCCTCCCCATGAACCGCTGGCTCAAGAGGGTGGGCCTGCCTTGCAGGGTCACCTTCATGAGCCATCCGCGTTCAAGGGGACGATCTTCGAGGACCAGCCACCAGGAGGGGTCCCAAGAGCCGCTCATTTCTACGCTCAGATCAAGGACGAGGGGGATCTCGCCATGCTTGTCATCCAACCCAAGTTCAAGGAGGTCATGAAGGGGTGGCTCGTGATCAAGCCCCCACGCGTCGTCGGGCTGTCGGCCAACAAGTGCTGCGAGTTCTCGGTTCAGGTCCAGAACTTCCAGGGGGAGATGGTGCTTGGCCAGGGCTGGTAGTACTTATGTCGCCGCCACAGAATCGTCCTCGGCGACCTCATCGTAGTGCGGACCTCCAGCCTGGGCCTGAAGGTGCAGATCTACAACCATGATAGCTCGATCATGTGCAAGATGTGTTGCACCAAGCACAGCTGCGTTGGCGAATTCTCCCGCGCTCTCTAGATTGTCACAATCATAGTATGGAACTATTATAGTAGTTTGTTGTCATGGTGATAGTTTGAACTAGTGTTGTGAACTTACTAATATTTTGGCCAGAATCAGCACCCTGGTGTGAAGCAGGGGCATGGGATGCCCCTACTAGCTTTAACTATGTCGTAGCTCAATCTTAATATGCTGTAGTTCTATTTGCTGTCATTGTTTGCCTCTTAGTCTGCTGTTTGCTTTGCCTGCTGTTGTGCTGCTAATGTGGTGGTAAGGCCACCACATGGTAAGGCCACCACATTTGAATGCGGTGGGCAGAACACAAATGTGTATGCAGCCAAACACGTGCGGTTTGCATCTGCTCAGCCCTTAAGCACATGTGTAGGCAACAAAACTGCCAACCAGAAAGTGCTCATTAATGCAATGCAGGCAACCAAGCAACATGTAGATGTTGGTTTGTTGCATGTTTTTGCTCAACCGAGCTGGGTTGAGATGGCTATGGAATGCAGCTACCGTCGGAGATTGCAACCAAACACGTCCTACGAGCATCCAACAACTGGCGAACCAACCTGTGGTTGAGATGGTTAGGTGGACAGTGGTATCCCCAACCTACCAGGGTTCAAATCCTGGTGCTCGCATTATTCCTGGATTTATTTCAGGATTTTCGGCGATGTGCTTTCAGTGGGAGGAGACGTTCCCGTCGACGACGAGGCGCCTACAATGGCTTCGTAAATCTCAAGATGATATGCCGGCTCAGTCTCTCGGAGGTGCTCATAGGGGTAGGGAGTGCGTTCATAGGGGTGAGTGTATACGTGTGTGTATGAGCGCTTGTGTCTGTACTGATGCTCAAAAAAAAGCATCCAACAACTGGTTTGTAATTATATGGAGCAAATTAACTTAAAAAGATTATATTGAACAAATTTAATCATGGAACTAAAATTAAACAATTCTTTCCAATCAATGAATTTGGGTTCTCCTGTCAACACCAACAGATGATAAATAATTGAATAGAATTAAAAAGTGCACTCGAGAAGGTACATGACTAAAACCAGGACACTTAATTTGAAATGGAGTACTATACATGACTCGAATCACATTTACTCTCGTTACACCAAAGTGATTTTGCACTCTTCAACTAAAAAGAAGTGATTGTGCCCTGCACAAAATAATCTGTCCATAACAGAAAAGACATCTTCGCTGAGTACTCCTACTATCTCCCGACGATCGAAGAGCGGGAGTTGCTGTAATCCGAGGGATCCCAATCCAGCGTGGAGTTGTACACCGCCGACAGCGTCACGAACACCTCGTCCATGGACGGCCGCCCCCTGGGCTCCCTCGCCACGCACCGCACCGCCAGCGACCCCACAGCCACGGCGAGGTCCAGCGGGTAGTCGCCGTTCAGCCGCGGGTCCATGAATGCCCGCACCTTGCCACGCGCGTCCTCGCCGTCGACAACCAGCCCCTCCGCGGACTCCCACAGCAGCGTCTCCCCTCTTTTGGCGCCGCCGTCGAACGTTGCCTCCTTTCCGGACAACAGCTCGAGGAGGATGACGCCGAAGGCGAAAACGTCGAGCTTGGGGGTGATGAGGCCGTGCTCCAGGTACTCCGGGGCCAGGTACCCCTGGGTGCCCACGACGTGGCGGGTGAGCTGCGCGTCGCCGCCATCAACGCCCGTGGGGACCGACCGCGCCAGCGCGAAGCTTGACACCTTGGCGCGGAGGTCGGCGTCGAGGAGGACGTTGCTGCTCTTGAGGTTCTTGTGCACGCACGGCGGGTTGCTGTAGTGGTGGAGGTAATTGAGACCGTCGGCGACGTCAAACGCCGCCTGCACACGCTGCTTCCACACGAGGGTTTCGCCGCCGCCGTGGAGCCAGTTGCTGAGCGCGCCGTTCTCCGCGAACTCGAAGACGAGGTAGGTGTCGCCGTGGTGGACGCAGAGACCGGAGAGGCGGACGAGGCTGGAGTGGTTCACGCGCTTCAGGATGCCCACCTCGCCGCTCACATCGCCAGCCACACGCTTCACGGCCGCCGCGTCGCCGTTGATCACCGCGCGGTACACGGACGCGTCCTTGACCCTCCGGTCCTCCGAGAACCCTGCCGTCGCCTTCTCGAGTTCCGAGTACTTGTACACGGTCAGGGACTCCACCGCCGCGCGCGCGTCGGTGGACACAAACGCCGACGATGACGAGGAGTTCGTCGTAGCCGAGGACGTATGCTTGCCCGAGGCAAGAGGGTCGTAATCGGCAGACGAGGGCACGTCGAGAACGCCCTTCCCCGGATGGCCGTCTTCCACAACGCCGGGCCGCGGTCGCCGCCGCCGCCGGACACATAAGAACATCAGGCCAAGAAGTCCCGCCAGCGCAAGAACGCCGACACCAACACCGACCCCGACAGCAACCCCCTTCCCGCTGCCCGACCCTCCAGACGGCGGCGGCTGCTGGGCCTGCGGTGGCGCCGGTGCTGGCGGTGGCGCCGGCGACACGAGCATGTCCGGCGTGGGCGCGCTCTTGAGCGGGATGAGCAGAGTGGTGAAGGGGTATATGTTCTCGCTGTCGGTTAGGTTGTTGGCGCGGAGCACCGCCTGGGCGTCGACGCGGAAGCGGGCGGCGATGTCGGCGATGGCGTCGCCCCATGTGACGAGGTAGGTGAGCAGGTGCCTGACCCCGGAGGCGGCCTGCGCCGGCGAGGGGCAAGCGCAGCGGAGCGGCACGGTGAGGTTGTTCCCGACGACGAGTTTGCGGCTATCGTGGTTGGGATTCTGCGCGATGAGCGCCTGGCAGGTGGTGAGGCCCTGGTAGGTGATGTTGGCGGTGATGAAGTAGGTCTCGTTGCTGAACTGGATGGTATAGGACGTGTTGTGCTGGTAGTAGCCGCCGGGCGCGCAGCCGCAGTTGAGCGGCGCGAGGACGAGGCGGGAGGCGGCGACCGGGGAGACGGTGGGCACGGCGTTGGCGTCCGCGAGGACGGCGGGGATGGTGTTGAGGAGGTAGGAGATGGAGATGGGCGAGTCGTAGGGCGGGGAGGAGCGGAAGACGACGTAGGAGGCGCAGGGGCGGGCCGCGGCGGTGGCGTTGCAGGTGTAGCCGAGCACGGAGCTGTCGTTGGTGCCGTAGCAGTTGAGTTGCTTGTTGGCCTCGTACTGCTGCTGCGCGCGCGCGACGCGGCACCGAGGCGCGGCGACGGAGAGGAGGACGAGGAGCGCGAGCGCCGCCCTGCTGGTGGCGGCGAGCCCGCGCGGGCGCGTCGGAGCGGCCATTGCTTCGGTTGCGCTTCCTGCAAAAGGGGATGAGTGGGGAAAGGAAGCACGCCAGGGAGGGAGGGGACTCAAGACGGTGGTGTGCCGCGTTCGGTCGGTCGGGTAATGAGTGGTGCTATGGTTGGACAGAGTCAAAGGTCGTTGCTTCTAGTTTTTCCATGGGTGGCGGCGGGCATGGGGCGGGATGTGCAGCTGGAGCCAGAACGCAGGTCAACTGGTATAGGGAGTCGATTATCAAACCTTTCGCTCTCCTTTGAGCCTTTCATTTGACCATTTCTCTTGCTCAGTTAACAACATAACGAATACTTTACGGAAGCTCAGGTATTGTGGCGCCAACTGACAATATCACTCACTTGTAGTGATCTAAATGTTTTTATTTTCTTTATAGAATGTATAGCTTTTGTGGTAGAATTCACACCATTTCTACTGGCAGTGAAGACACGCACCGCCGAGCAATCAGATTCAACCATCAAAGGCTTCTGATTTGCCTGGTTAGCCAAATTAATCCCTTTTGGAAAGCAAGATTATCCCGAGCACAGAACCACAGACCAGCTGCGGCACCTAAATGTCTGAACTTCTGAAGATGCGAAAATTCTACCATCCAGCCAGGTGCAAGAAACGTTGGACATGGCGTATGATGACCAGCTTCATTGGCCAATCGCCGCGTTCAATATTCAAATCAACTCTCGGTAGTGGACGACGACCCGGACCTGCAAACGCGGAGGGAGGAACGGCCATGGACCCGTGACACTGACGGGCGGACGGAATAAACGCCGGTGCGGTTGCGAGCGACGGGAGTGGTGGGACACCTGTCCCTGAGCTCCGTGCCTTCGCGGAAACCGACCGGGATGCCCCGTCACCGCCGCCACATGCGGCCAGCCTCTCTTCTTTCAAACCCGGGCAACTGGCCTCACCAGCAAGATCTACGAGTGCTACTACTCAGCTACTGTTGCGTAGTACTACGGCGTGTTTGGTTCAAAGTTGTGAAGGATAGGCATGCAATTCTCAACCAACCTGGTTGAGCAAAAACAGCCCTGCGCCATCTATAAGTTGTTTCGTTGTCTGCATTTAGGATCCCTGCATTATGTAATACGTAAGTGCACTTTATTTGATTGCCTGCATTGGCCCAAGCGGCACATGGATACGGTATTTGGTTGCACGCATGAGGTATGATTAAGAGCTAGCACTTGCAATTAGCACACAGGGTTAAGAGCTAGCAGATGAAGGGGGGAAAATGCAGTGTGTGCCGGACCATGGGGACTGTGGTGAATAGCAGACGTGGCGTCGTGTCCGACATGACGAGCATGGAGTCGTGGACGAGCGACCCCGTCGGCGGCACGGCGAGCGACACCATCGGCGAACTAGTTGCGGTGCTCGCGCAAACACAGTCGACAGAGGATGAGAATGCAGTGCTCGCGCTATGGTATCGTCAGTGCAATGGACGAGAGAGGGGACCGAGATGATCGACGCCGAAAACGACACCAGTATAGTAGGGCGAGAGAGAGGAGGCCAAGATGATTGACCCCGTCAGCGGCGCGACGGACTGCAGTGTGTACAGAGGCAGAGAACACAAGAAAGCAGTGTGCGCCCCATTGCAGCGTCAGTGCAGTAGGAGGACGACAGAGGGTAGGTCGAGATGAGCAACGCCGGAAACGACTCTAGTGTAGTAGGACGTGGGCAAGGAGATCAAGGGGAAGGGCTTCGGCGTCGAGAGAGACGAATAGGATGGCTCTGAGCAGAGGACAGAGGAGCTTGACATGGCGGCTAAGTGCAGTAGACTGCTGTTCAAAGAGAGATGAAGCTACGACTGTCGAAACCAAATACTTACAACACGAATGTTGTAAGGAAATGCGAGATTAGGCTGCTGGTCAAAGGAAATTTCAAATGATCAATCATGCGCGATGAATCTGACAAAATTCGTCAAGAATAGCTCTAAACGGGAACACGAAATTAAGAACTTACAGCTGACAAAACTACGAACTGATCGCCTGAATGAAACCATAGCATCGAGGTGCATCTTTTTCGTGTAGAGCTTACCTCGAATTGAAGCACCGTTGTATAGCTCGGTGGGACAAGGAGGAGAGGAGATTAGATGGAAGCTTACTCGAGGTTGAAGAAGACCTCAGGTAATCACCTAGCATCCCTTCCGTCTTCACTCGTGCAAGGGCCAGCTCGTTTGCGCTCGCCCAGAGATCTGAGCGTTTCCAGCGAGTTAGGCCCAGAGATGCTTTAAGTTTCGTGCTATGCAGACCCAATAGTGTATACAGGCACGTCCCTAATATGTCACTCATTGATTGTGCTACTGCTAGTTCAACTCAGTCTAGCTCCTCCAATATACCTGCCATGCCACGACCAGTAATCACCATCATCACTACTATTAAAAGAGCAAACTAAAGTTTTTCTACGGCCACCAAAATAAGGACATGTACAGTGGTGCAATCTTAGGAATGCCACGTAAAATAATAATAAGGTGGAGGAGAGATAACTCGTAAGAAAAGACTTGTCACAAGAGATGATCTCTTAACACAATATGTTTCACTATATTTTTGGGAATGACTAGTTATTGAAGATAAGACTTAGAGGTGCAGAGCTGCGTCCCGCATAGACCCGCCAAAGTGCTTAATTAGTATAACTTTGCCTAACAGTAGCACAGCCTGATTAGAACTAGCTTTTCCTAATTTGTATACGGAGCGGGCCGGGTTCGGAGGCCGCCTTACATCCCTAATAAGACTAAGAGATGACCAATTGTAAACATTTTTTTTCATCTTTAAATTACATGCAAGGTTTAAGATATGACTATCTTATCAACAATTGTACATATGCCCTAAGTGTACACGAAACAACCAGCAGCCTTCAATCTAATCCGTCCAATAAAATCAAATAGTTGACATTTCTCTGATGATCTGCCGTCTAATCAGACGGCCCAGATATAATGTTCGGCCGGCCGCAAATAACGGAACAATATCAAAACCCTCCTGTGGATGCGCCCACAGCCGACGTTGTTCCGCTGCGAGGCGCCGGAGGCGCAACGCACCTACGCATTGCGGGACCCGGCGAGGTGGCTGCCCGTCAGCGTGATCAGGATGTCGAGGCGGCTCGACGCGCGAGCCCGCGCGCCACCTCCTCAACTCCTCTGCTCAGACGGGATACCAGTTGACCACAGACACAGACTGCGGCGACCATCTTCCACTACCCAACATCGCCTCGGCCAGCTGTAGAAACGTAGCACCGCCGCCAGTTCGTCTTGGTTCGTCTCTCTTCCTTGCAATTTGGTTTCAGTCATATGCTTCTTGTGAGGATACATCTTGCTTGCTACGCAGCAGAATTGAATCAGACATTATTGATGGACACCCCCGCCGTTGTCGAGGAGTGGACTGCTTAGTCTGACGGTTGGAGTGCAACCAGGTGTGCCGTCCCCTTCTACTTAAGCGAGGTAGGTTTGCTTCGGGGTTACCTTTTGCCATTTGGAAAACGTGTGGTTCTGAAGAGATCTCGATTCTGAACCTGTGTCTCTGCTCTTCTCCCCTGCCGTGAAACTCTGAACCTGCTGCCTTCTTCTCTGAATTCTACTCCCTGTCACCTGAATTATGTATCCTGTGCAGATAGAAGTACCAATCGGTGGGTGTGTATGTTGGTTCTTAACATCACTGGATCAAATGGCTCCGCTGCGCACTGCTGCCTCAAGGTACTACGATTTTGGCTTCAAAGAATAATAATGACTCTGCAGCACATGTATATGCATCTCTGCCTGCCATAAGTAAGCAAGCAAATAAATTTGGGTAAGCAGCAGGAGATATATTCAGTCAATGAATTATGTACCTACTTGAACGAACAAAATTCCAGCCACTGAATGCTCTCATACAACAGCGAGATTACTACTCGAAGAAGATTTAATGTGCAATATGCATCGACAGAATTTAAGTCCATGAAGACCATCAGTACTGAAATGCAGAGGATTTAGGCATTGCATTCTGAACTTCTGATTCCTCTTTCTGATTAGCTGACAAATTGTGCCAAGCACACCAAATGCACATTAACAGGATCAATACTAAAATGCTAAAAACAGCGGCAATGGTTAATTGGCGAGCAAATTTAGGGAACAACCTCAAATCGCTGCACTTTTCAGTCCCAGAAAAGGATCTCATATGGTCATATGGATGCATTAACCGAGAGATCAGATATCGATCTTAGCAGGTCAGTGGGGCTGATATTGGCTTCTCCTTCTCTTCTCCACCCACATCACGAAGAGCATATGCTCAGTTTTGATATTTTGTTTTATATATTTTTTTCATATGGAAAGAATATCATATTCCAGCAATCCAGCATGTACTTGGTACTACAGTGAGTTGATGTGAAATCCTCCAATATTTTTTTATCTAGCAGTCAAAACAACATAAGTCTGCTTAAATAAATTCCTCTGTTTTTGCTGTTGCGGAGAGAGAGAAAAAGAAGAAGAAGATGTGGTGCCAATGGAGAACTTGGACCAACTGATAATATACCATAGTTGTGATAGTTAATGTTTGCGGGACTTCTTTTAGGATATTTCTTCTATACATATGCTCAGCCTGATGTTCATTCGAAGTGTGCCTTTCTCTATCAATTAGTATGGTTCTAAGCTGATTGCATGATTATGATTTAACACCTATTATCTTATAAGAAGAAAATTAATGAACTAACAGACTGCTTTGCTCCAGTTCGCTGGAAGCAGGTGAGGCAATCATAGAGGTGCATGCTCCAGTATACCTCCCAGTCAGTGCTTCAAATCATCAGACCTTGATGCCATCCCTTGTCATAGAGGAGATCAATGCTTAATCATCAGACCTTGATGCCATCCCTCATAGATCTTGATGCCTTATTGTAGTTATTTGTGAGTGAGTTCTCCTGCATCGCTAATGTTAATTGTTGCTTTGTCAGGGTCAGGAAGAGCTATTTTGTGCACATGAGTTGCTATTGGCAGTTGACAGATTGTCTATGCAGAGAGCTAAGAGAAAAAAAATGAGTGGTTCCATTTTATGTGACGGGAATGTTCACAAGGCATCTTAAATTTTGGAGAGAAATAAACCCATAAAGAATTCAGAATTGTGCTTGTTCACAGATTTCGACAGTACAAATGGACCCATAAAGAATGATCACAGATTTCTTTCAGTGAGTAGTAGTAGATTTGTTCTGCAAAACAATTATGTTACAGGTTAACTTGTCTATATATTGCTCCAGATTTGTGTGTTTTCAAGTGAATTCAGTACAGATCATGGTAGCTACAGGAGGTGAATGTCCATGAAGGCATGAACAGCATTGCTGCTAGATACAGGCATCAAGTAATCGTATCAAGATCGCTTTGGTGTTGTGGTATGATAAGCATCAAACGTTTGTATGCCCCATATAACTACAATGTGCAATGTAGGTTCATCTTTGTGCAGTTATACTGCCTCCTAATAAAACCTTCCCTTTGTTGATCCTGGAGCATGAAAGCATATTCTGTACTAGTATGATCCTGGACCACTATTAGCAAAGTTTGGGATGGTACTACTCTGAAAATTAATTTCAGAAGATGCTTCTCCCAGAGTATGCTTCAGTCCTGGAATGCTTTATTTAATTTGTTCAAAGACATCACTCTAAATGATGTCCCTGATGCTCTGGTTTGGAACTATGAGAATAAAGGTACTTATTCTGTCAGGTCTTTCTATAAGATAGTTAATTTTAGAGGTATTATTCTTGGCAATAGTCCAGTCATCTGGAAAGTTAAAATTCCCCAAGAGTGCAAATTTTTATTTGGCTTTTGTGCAACAATAAGCTGCTCACCAGAGATAATCTTAGTAAAAGACAGCATTTGAGGTTGTCTTGCCTATTCTGCTCTGAGCTAGGAACTAGCAGACATTTATTTTTTGAGTGTGTGGTTGCGAAGGAAATTTGGAGTAGTGTTAATGAGCTGTCTGGAAATGTTAACATTATTGATATTGTGTCCATGTTGGACTGGTGGAGGAACAGCCCTAACACTGCTCCTAAATTCCTGCAAGCTGCGGCCCTTTGGGCTCTTTGGAAGCAGCGCAACCGCGCTATGTGGTCTGGTATGCAGGTGGTGTGGGGGAGAACAGCAGCTATGTTGTCTTCGTGGGAAGTCCTATGCTCCGGGCATGCCAAGGATGGAGTGAGGAAGTTGGTGACAAGACTGAAGCAAATGGCGCAAGATCCTCCTCTGCTCCCCTGGCTAGGACCTCAAGTTCACCCCACATGGCTTTATCCTGGGCTGAAGTTGAAGGAGGAGCGAGCCCTGCTTGCTTCTACGTCTTCGGCCTCGGCTCCTTGGCTCTGAATCTGCAAAATGCCTCGCGTGCTTATCTTGCTAGCCGTGGAGATGTTTGTGTTTTCCTTCTTCAGTTAGAATTTGGAATTTATATTTCATAGCCGCTTCTATCTGCTTCTTAGCAATAATTGCTGCTTGCTTTTGGTTTCGTGATGTAATGGATACATGGATGCTTGTGTTGGTTTCGTGGTAATGCAATGGAGCCGGGGCTATGCCCTTTCCCTCTAAAAAATAAAATAAAAATACAACATCTTGATTTGACTCTTATAAAAAAAAATTAAAAAAATCATATTGATAACCATTTCTTGTAGCATTGTTGACTCTTTCGCAATATCCTCTGTTATATAAGGGCAAATATATTATAAATATGGAAAATTCAAGTGTTGTATTAGCTTTAAGTTGACACTGTTTTTTATAACAGACATATAACCTCCTTTTATTGACTGTTTGGTTTCAAAAAGTTCGAATGTGAGTATGTGACTTGCAATTGGCTCTTGGCGGAGCTCACAATATTATTTTTTGAGGAGCATTTTTTTTAACTCCACGATTCCATTTCACCGGTAACGAAAATAGATCTTGCAACTCCAACAACAGAGACCTAAATATAGTAAATATGTTAAATTGACCTTACAACCTTAGTGTGATAGTAGATTTACAGTGTACTTCACATTATGTATTTGCCAATTGTCAGCAGGGTGCATTGCTAGAAAAGAAGGAAGTGTGTGGGGCGTGTCAGCAACCCGGGCCTCCTTGGGCCGTCCTGGGCTCTCAACCACTACTGAGCCCACGTAGGAGTAGTGGACTACATATACAGAGGGAGACTTGTCTAAAAAAAAAATATACAGAGGGAGACGGCTGCGGCCAACTCGGCTTGGATCAGGACGGCGGCTTCGGCCGAGGCTTGGCTTCATCTTCCTCCTTCCCCTTCTGTAATCTCTATCTCCTCCT
Source organism: Triticum dicoccoides (assembly GCF_002162155.2). NCBI lineage: Eukaryota > Viridiplantae > Streptophyta > Magnoliopsida > Poales > Poaceae > Triticum > Triticum dicoccoides. The sequence goes on from NC_041391.1 coordinate 243,809,922, forward strand.
CCTGTATCTCGAGCTTGTAACCGAATTCATGGCAATTGATTGAATTAGTAGAGAGAACCTCACAATTGGCATCAGAGCCGTTCGATTCTCCACCAAATATCCACCCCAGAATTTTTCCCCACCCAATTCCATGGATTTTCCACGACGGCGTGCCGAGCTCCTGGCGACTCTCTCGCCGGAGGGTCGGGCGACGTATGAGGTGCTCAGGGCCCAGCTAGCCCGTGATGTGGACCGATGCTTTGCTGAGTCCAAGGCGAGGCTAGAGAAGGGCATGGAGGCGACGCTCGGCGACCTCCACACCAAGCTGGACCGGACTATCGGCGACCTCCGGCAGAAGGTGCGTAGCGACCACGGCCGTAGGTGCGCCCCTGCGGCGGCGGCCTCTACTGCGACAGCGCCTGCTATGTCGACGTCGGCTGCGAGCCATGTCTTCCCCGACCCCAATCACGGCACCGACCTGGCGTCTTCGACTTCGTCAACGACGAACATGACCAGGCCTATGCGCGTCTCGAGCAGCGGCATCACCACTGACGGGTCCCATGAGTCGGAGGTTGCTGCCTCCTCCTCCGACCCCGCTCCAGCGGCAGCGGCCACGAGCATCTCCGTGTCGAGCGCGACTGCCGTCGCCCCCGCATCAGGCGGCGTTCCCTCCCTCGTCGCGTCGGCCACCACCCGCTCGACGAGCCCAGGAGGAGACACCGGTGCGGCACCAGACGCCAACCCTCTCGTGTCCAGGGTCCCATCGGCATGCCTGCGTCCACCATGCAGAGCGAGCCAGACCAGGTGCTTGAGACGCCCGTCACCTGTTCGACGTTGGGCCTCTACCCCGTCGCCAGCACCACCCATGTCAACAAGGTGCCCCAACCCAACCTCGTTGTGTCCCCATCACGATCCTACTCCACCTCCACCTGCATGGCAGCCGTGTCCGTCTCAGATGCTTCAGAACTTGCCCTCGCCATGTCCACCATGTGCTCGACCGAGTGGCCAGGAGGGGACACTAATGCAGCGAGGACAGTTCTTTCTCCAACGGTAGCGCCTGGAAGGTGTTCGACAGAAGGTGTAGACGAAGACACCAACGCGAAGTCGCCAGAATCTGCACTAGGCATGTATCTGCCGACCATAGTACCTCGGGCCTCTTTCCACTCCAGTCTTATGCCACTAGCTGATGCAAATTTGAGGTGTACTCATGTCGAGAAGGCCAACATGTTCCAGTTGCTCAACAGAAGTGACAACATTCAGGTCAGCAAGGAGCAGGACAAGTCACCATTAGTACCCTGTTTAGTTCATGCCATTGCTACACGGGCAACATCTTGGTTTCAACTTCAGTATTTCTGTGAGAACTTAGGTATGTGTGAGCATCCTTATTTTCAGTGTTGCATGTGTGCACCCTCACCATGGGATCCAGGAAGGCAGATAAACAAGTTAGGAGGCCTGGTTATGAACAGAAATTATGTGTCGATTGTCCTGCGGCCGCCACGTCCACCTGATTGAACAGAGCCTAGTGGCATGATCCCAAGTTTGTTGTTGCCTCTGGATGTGTCTCAAACGCAGAGCAATTTTCAGCAGAGCAATTTGTTTCTGCAAGATCGGGGGACTTGGTGTGAGAAGCAGTACAGTAGCTGCAAAAAGATGATATGTGAAGAGGCAACACAATATGGTTTGGAATCTTTTCCTTGGTACGTTGCATGGTTACATTTTGGGCTAGAGTTGCTGTTATTTGGAGACGTGTATTATTTCCTTGCAGCCTTGTTTCTAACTGTACCACATGAAGGTAACTACTGTTTTGCTATCAGTTTTGCCTTACATACAACAAGTTCTGCCGAAAAATATTCCCTAGTTGTTGCTGAGAAGTGGAATTCCTACTGTGAGTTTTCTGCAATCAACATGTTTTGGTCATATCAGCAAGTAATTTGTGCCCTTGGACTGCTATCATCTGACGGAGACTTCTGTGCTGTCAACATTTTGTTTCTGCCAAGGCGAACAACTAACTTGAAACCTTGGCCACCTCCTTATTCTTCAAATGTGGCTCTACAGTTTCCAAGCTCACGACCAATTAGACTGATCATGGTTGTTACAGGAATATTGTGCCATATATCTGCGGTTTTTGGATCTGAACATTTTCTATGTGCCGTTGCTTGGTTACTGTGTGACTACATTTTCTGTTCAAGCATGGCTGCTGACCAGTTTTGCAAGGATGCTAATGTCCAAGAAAAGGGTTGGTATGCTGAATGCAACAGTACAGTGCTTCATATGATAACTATAGATCTGATGCAATGGAAGGATTCTTTGATGCTCATTAAACTTATCTTTTTGCTGGCTGGGATATCTTTTGCACTGAAGATGGTGAGCGGTAAGGATAAACCCAGTTTTGCATTGGTGCCATGGGAAATTGCTTGGACATTTGGTCTTGCATCAGTGAAGTCTTGCTTCCCATCTTCTGTTGTCACATTTACTGCACCTTGTCGACCCACTGTTGTTGCTGTTCCTGAATTTTTACTCGCGGTAATGATCAGCAGTGGCACCAGTTTTGCACTGGATTGTGGTGAAAATCACGCAGGCTTGCTGGCTAATTGTGTTGCTGTCAGATTGTTCGGTGTTGCCACAGCCAATGGGTTCTTACATGTTCCTGCAGCTGATTGTGATGCCCTGTTCAACTCCGAGGAGAAGCTGTATCAGTGCATCATCCAAATGCTACAGCTGCAATGGGACCCAGGTGATTGCTTTGTTTCAGTTTGGCGACATGAAAATCTTGCAAGCACACATGATGTCTGGCCCGGGCTTGGTATTACCACTCTTCACGTGACATGGGATCCGGGAGGTTTGACACAATATCAGTTTGTGGATCAGACTGAAGACTGGGTTCTAGATGTTTTGCGAGTTCCATGCACATTCTTCAGAAGCTTGAATCATTGGTACATGTTGGATCAATCAAGTGCCTTCCTAATGATTGATGGTTTCTTGCAAGACTGGATTAGCTCATGCCTCAGTTTATCGGGCTCTGAAAAGTTTCAATGGGCATGGTCAGTTAAGGGGGAGTGCTCTGAAACTCCTAATTCTGGGGTTGATCAGATTGCATGTGCTATACAAGCTTCAGGACTACATTGGCACGTTCCCTTCTTGACAACATGAAGTGCCACAAATGTCAGAAATTGGTACATGCACTAATTCTAGCACTCTATGTGATCCTTGTTATTGGTGTTGAACTTCAAAGCCAGCCTCCCACACATCAGTACGTGGAACCCCCCAAGGACAGCAAACAAACCAAGAGCTTCTATGAGCCCTCTTCTTGGCCTACACAGAAAGTGGAATTCGCATGGGATCCTGAAAATTGGAAACTACTCGGCCATCCAAATGGAAATTACAAATATGCAAAAGCTAAAGGAGGGCAAACTTTTGTGGCTCTGACATACTGCTGTGGCCACTTCGGTGGTTCGGTCACACGTTCTGCTTCGACTAAGTTCGTGCTGACCAAGACTACTACCTCAGCGCCTTTTTCTACCGGGACTCCAATGGCCACGACGACGACTATGTTGAAGGTAAAGCAAGTTCCCTGGGATCCCGGCAAGTTGTCATGGTTTCGGCTTGAGGGCAAGCCGAATTTTATGGAGGGGGGATTGTCAGCAACCCGGGCCTCCTTGGGCCGTCCTGGGCTCTCAACCACTACTGAGCCCACGTAGGAGTAGTGGACTACATATACAGAGGGAGACGGCTGCGGCCAACTCGGCTTGGATCAGGACGGCGGCTTCGGCCGAGGTTTAGCTTCATCTTCCTCCTTCCCCTTCTGTAATCTCTATCTCCTCCTCCTGTATCTCGAGCTTGTAACCGAATTCATGGCAATTGATTGAATTAGTAGAGAGAACCTCACAGGGCGACCATAGGATGGGAGGCGAGCGAGGCAGGAAGGGCTAAGGCAACTTGGATGCGGTGCTTGAGAGGTATAAGGCCTATGGAATTCTCATTGGATTTAGATGGTCTCTTTGATTATGTTGTGGGTGTAATTAACAGTGACCTGAATGTCATGTACTCCTTCCGTGCCTAAATATAAGTCTTTTTAAAGATTTCAATAAAAACTACATACGAAATAAAATGAGTGAATTTACACTCTAAAATATGTCTATATATATCCGTATGTACCCGTTGAAATATCTAAAAAGTCTTATATTTACAAACGGAGGGAGTACAAACGTATATGATTTATTGTTGACAACTCACATGCATGAAAACTAATTCTATTAGTCGAGATGTGATCTGCATATTCAAAATTTGAATTCTAACAAAATATGTCGTTGCACTTGCATGCTTACTAGTTCATCAAATCATCAAAGAAAAAACTGTAACTAGCTAGTATCTACCGGAGTTTGTATATACACAAGGTGCGATCCATTTACATAAAATACTTACAGTGATCAGTCGGATAGACTTTGATGCAATGATACCGGATACTGCGGGAGGGAGCGCTGGAGCTGCTAGCGCTTCTAGCCGTATCCCGGTCTGATCTAGCGGCGGCGGCGGGCACCCTGGCAGAGACGCGGGTGCGATCATCAACCGACGATCCGGTTTTCAGATCGATCGTATATCTACTGGTCCGCCTGCCACAAGCCCGAGATGTAAAAAAACGCGAGCCCGAGAGCAGAAAACAGGCCCATCCAAGTGCTGGGCCGCCTGCCTAATCCAGGGAAACAGCACGACGTCCACCCGTTCCTCCTCCGCGTCCAACGAACCAACCAAAATCGCGCTGCTGCCCCCCTATCACGACGCCGCACCCGGCCGTTCGTTCCATCCAAAACCTAAACCCCACCCCCACGCTCTTCCCAAGGCCAAACAGATAGCATTTCCTCGAACACATCGCCTCGTCCCTCCTCCATGGCCACCGCGTCGATCTCCGCTCTGTCCTCGGCGGCCGCCGCCGCCGGAAAGCGCTTCGTCCTCTCCTCCCCGTCGCTCTCCTTCGCCTCCCGCCGCATCGCCGCCCCAGCCCGCCTCCGCGCCGCCGCCGTCCCGGGGGCGAGGAGATTCGCGGCTTCCGCGGCATCGGCATCCACGGTCGTGGCCACCATCGCGGTCGGCGACAAGCTGCCCGACGCCACGCTCTCCTACTTTGACCCGGCCGACGGCGAGCTCAAGACGGTGTCGGTCGGGGAGCTGACTGCAGGGAAGAAGGTCGTGCTCTTCGCGGTCCCGGGCGCCTTCACCCCGACCTGCTCGCAGAAGCACCTGCCAGGGTTCATCGAGAAGGCGGGCGAGCTCCGCGCCAAGGGGGTGGACACCGTGGCGTGCGTCTCGGTGAACGACGCCTTCGTGATGAAGGCGTGGAAGGAGAGCCTCGGCCTCGGCGAAGACGTGCAGCTGCTGTCTGACGGCAACCTCGAGCTCACCCGCGCGCTCGGCGTGGAGATGGACCTCTCCGACAAGCCCATGGGGCTCGGCGTGCGGTCCCGCCGCTACGCGCTCCTCGCCGACGACGGCGTCGTCAAGGTGCTCAACCTCGAGGAGGGCGGCGCCTTCACCATCAGCAGCGCCGAGGAGATGCTCAAGGCGCTCTGAACCGCGCCTGCTCTGCTCCTTGCCTGAGTCGTGTCTAGTGCTCCGGAGTAGTGAATAATAATCCGACGAACTGTGCTCGTGTGAGTGTCCTTCGATGCGTCGTCATCGTGGAGAGGATTTTGTTTTGTTTTGTTGAGCATTGCGTGCTGTCCATGTGCTCGATGAAATGACTTGAATTTTTCATGACGTCGTACCTGTTCTTAACATTGCCACCGCCGACCGGTAAAACTTGCAGGTTTGCTGAGATGTTCACAAAGCTTTCGTACAAGATATTGTGCTGAGATTGAAGGCAGCCACTCCGTCCCATTCCTAAATATAAGTCCTAAATATAAGTCTTTGTAGAGATTGCACGAATCTCTACAAAGACTTATATTTAGGAAGTACCAAAGTTCTTTAACAAGAGATGGAAATTTAGGATGCAGAACAACGGCTAGCAAATAATGGAGTAAAAGATTGAAGTGTTCCTACTCTCCCGCGGAGAGAACCCCGTGGTATATATTGACCAGTGGCGGTGTCCGATTGTTTAGGGTGTGTTTGGTTTAAGGGTAGAGCCTCGTGGTATATATTGACCAGGGGCGGTGGTCCATGGTTTAGGATGTGTTTGGTTTGAGGGTATAGCTGCATGAGACGGATTGGTTTCATTCCTAACATCCCATTTCAGTGTTTAGTTGGTAATGGAATCAGAATCTGCATCAATATATATCCTCAATAGGCTTCATCAAGCCATACCATGAAATTGATGGAATCACTTAGTTATTCGTCTCTTTGTTGCTAAAAATAAATTTTCTATCTCTCCTAGACGCAGCGTTCTGCCACAAGCCACTAGCTCACTGTCGGGTTTAGGTTCTTCAAAGTATTCTGTGCATTATTTTTTTTGTAAACCTGTTCCAAAATTTGAAATATTGTTTGGAATATCAAAAGATATTCTTGTTTTCAAATATTGTTTACAATTTTGTTCAAAAAATCTATAATTTCAAAAAATGTTCCGGTTTTTGAATTTTTTATTCACAAATTAAAGAAATGTTTGCGTTTCAAAAAAAGTTGAAAAATTTAAAACAAATGCGTGTGGTTTTCAATTTGTTTTCAGAAATTTCATCAATTGTTCTGGTTTGTTAACAAATTGAAAAAATGTTCAAGTTTATAAATTTTTAATCACAATATAAATCCCAAAATTGTTGACAAATTTCTGGAAATAGTTAGGACATGCGAAAATGTTCATGTTGATTGATAATGACGGAAATTGCAAATGATAAAAGCATTGAAATTAGGGAAAAGTATGCACCCGTCTGACCTAGTCTGTGTTGGAAATATGCCCTAGAGGCAATAATAAAATGGTTATTATTATATTTCCTTGTTCATGATAATCGTCTATTGTTCATGCTATAATTGTGTTATCCGGAAATTGTAATACATGTGTGAATACATAGACCACAACATGTCCCTAGTGAGTCTCTAGTTGACTAGCTCATTTATCAATAGATGGTTACGGTTTCTTGACCATGGACATTGGGTGTCATTGATAACGGGATCACATCATTGGGAGAATGATGTAATGGACAAGACCCAATCCTAAGCATAGCACAAGATCGTGTAGTTCGTTTGCTAGAGCTTTTCTAATGTCAAGTATCATTTCCTTAGACCATGAGATCGTGTAACTCCCGGATACCGTAAGAGTGCTTTGGGTGTACCAAACGTCACAACATAACTGGGTGGCTATAAAGGTATACTACAGGTATCTCCGAAAGCATCTGTTGGGTTGACACGAATCGAGACTGGGATTTGTCACTCCGTATGACGGAGAGGTATCTCTGGGCCCACTCGGTAATGCATCATCATAATGAGCTCAATGTGACCAAGTGGTTGGTCATGGGATCATGCATTACGGTACGGGTAAAGTGACTTGCCGGTAACGAGATTGAACGAGGTATTGAGATACCGACGATCGAATCTCGGGCAAGTAACGTACCGATTGACAAAGGGAATTGTATACGGGATTACTTGAATCCTCGACATCGTGGTTCATCCGATGAGATCATCGGGGAGCATGTGGGAGCTAACATGGGTATCCAGGTACTGCTATTGGTTATTGACTTGAGAGTCGTCTCGGTCATGTCTGCGTGTCTCCCAAACCCGTAGGGTCTACACTTAAGGTTCGGTGACGCTAGGGTTCTAGAGATGTTAGTATGCGGTAACTCGAAAGTTGTTTGGAGTCCCGGATGAGATCCCGGACGTTACGAGGAGTTCCAGAATGGTCCGGAGGTGAAAATTTGTATATAGGAAGTCCAGTTTCGGCCACCGGGAAAGTTTCGGGGGTCACCGGTATTGTACCGGGACCACCGGAAGGGTCCCGGGGGTCCACCGGGTGGGGCCACCTATCCCAGAGGGCCCCATGGGCTGAAGTGGGAAGGGAACCAGCCCCTGGTGGGCTGGTGCGCCCCCTTGGGCCTTCCCCTGCGCCTAGGGTTGGAAACCCTAGGGGTGGGGGGCGCCCCACTTGGCTTGGGGGGCAAGTCCCCCCCTTGGCCGCCGCCCCCCCTTGAGATGGGATCTCTAGGGGGCCGGCACCCCCCAGGCCCCCTATATAAAGAGGGGGGGAGGGCTGCGCACCCCAGCTCCTGGCGCCTCCCTCTCCCTCCGTAACACCTCTCCCTCTCGCTGAGCTTGGCGAAGCCCTGCCGAGATCGCCGCTACTTCCACCACCACGCCGTCGTGCTGCTGGATCTCCATCAACCTCTCCTTTCCCCTTACTGGATCAAGAAGGAGGAGATGTCTTCCCCAACCGTACGTGTGTTGAACGCGGAGGTACCGTCCGTCTGGCGCTAGGATCATCGGTGATTTGGATCACGACGAGTACGACTCCATCAACCCCGTTCTCTTGAACGCTTCCGCTCGCGATCTACAAGGGTATGTAGATGCACTCCTCTCTCTCGTTGCTAGATGACTCCATAGATTGATCTTGGTGATGCGTAGAAATTTTTTATTTTCTACGACGTTCCCCAACAGTCTGATACATTCCTCTCAACTTGTGGTGTTTTTGGACTATGGATAAATGACCCCAACTTTTGCTAGGTTTGAATGAGTACTGACACCTTTTGCCCATTGCGACATGTTCAGCGATTTATTGGTCTTTTTTCATCGGGAAAACAACAGAAATGCTGAACTTATTGAAAACCCAAACAACTTGGCATTGTGCCTTTAATTGGTCATACAAGACCATGGAAAACAATTGAGGCCATTTCAAGGGTGTCGAGAAACAACGTGCTCTCAGGCAGAGCCTTCTAGCACCCGAACACACTCTGTTCAACATAGTCTATTTTTTAACATTCTTGAAATGACCTCAATTTTTGCAACCAGGTGGGAATACCGCTGATAGGCATCCATGTTAGATTTGAACTATTTTAGACACGGTATGCAAGTTGCGACACGCCCCACCCATGTATCGGCCTGTTTTGACCGAGAAAACCCCAGAAACTACAAATTTGTCAAAAACCAAAACTACTTGGCATGGTGCCTAGAATTGGTCATACGAGGCCACGGAAAACAATTGGGGCCATTTTAAGGATGTCATAAAACAACGTGCTCTTATGTGGACCCTTCTAGCCTAGCAGAACACTCTTCGCTGAACGTGATGTTTTTGTGGACATCCCTGAAATGACCCTAACTTTTGCCGCAAGGTGGGCCTACCCATGGTAGGCATCAATGCCAGGTTTGAACGACTTCCGACACCGTATGCAAGTTGCGACACGTCCGACCATTTTATCGGTCTTTTTTCACCGGGGAAACTCCAAAAAATGCAGAACTTGTCGAAAACCCAAACAGCTTGACGTGGTGCTTTTAATTAGTCTTATAAGGCCATGAAAAAAAAATTAGGGTCATTTCAACGATGTCAAGAAACAACTTGGAGGAGCCTCCCGGCCTCCATTAAACATCCTTGAAATGAAACCCTCCATTTAACATGGTCTATTTTTTGACCTTTCTGAAATGAATGCAACTTTTGCAAGCATGTGGGCATGCCCATGTTAAGTATCCATGCCAAGTTTGGAGATTTCGACAACGTATGCAAGTTGCGACACGTCCGGCCATTTATCGCCTTTTTTTTACCTAGAAAACTCTAGAAACAAAAAATTTGTCGAAACCTAAAACAAGTTGGCATGACGCCTTGAATTGGTCATACAAACCGATGAAAAAAATGGGGTCATATTACGCATGCCAAGAAACAACATGCTCTCAGACAGAGCCTTATGGCCTACCCGGACACCCTACGTTAAACATGGCGTTTTTCTCGACATTTTTCAAATGACCCCAAGTTTTACGAGGAGGTGTGCATGCCCATGATAGGCATCCATGCTAAGTTGGAAGGGAAAAATATTCTAAATTACCATCTAAACAGGTACATAAAACTGTTATTTTTATGTTTTTAACATAACCAATAAATGAAAAGGAAAAAAATTGAAAATAGTAAATACTTTTTAAAGCATTTAATAAATATTAAAGAAAAAGAATTTAAAATTGTAATTAAATTTTTTAATTAAAACTATTATTTTGGTATTCCAAATAATATTTCAATTTTGTGAAAAAGTTTCAAAAAGAATAATAAAGTTCAAAAGGATAAAACTGAAGTAACAAAGAAGAGAAGAAAATTTAAAAGTATGAAAAAACTAAGGCCCAACTAGGCGACAACAACGCTCCATCGCACGCCTGTTGGGCTGGCCCAAGCGCTCCCAGATTTGAAAAGTTCATCGATTCAAAAAATGTCCTTGTTTTCAAAATTCGTTCATAAATTAAAAGAATGATCCCTTTTTTCAAAGTAGGTTAGAAAATCAAAAAAATGTTTGGGGAGTTTCAAAATTTGTTCGGAATTTAAAAAATGTTCCTGTTTTCAAAACAATTCTACACAAATATAAAAAATTTACGGGGAAGTTCACAAAGAGAATTGGTTTTAAAAAATAATTCTGTATCTTTCTTTTCAAAGTCCAAATTTGTTAGGGTTTTTCAAATACTTTTGAAAAAGTATAAAATTTGTTCAATTTTTTTTGCTCTGTTAAAAAAAGGTATGTGTTTGGACATTATGAGCAATTTTAAAAGACACAAATATTTTATCAAAAGTTTCGTACAAAATCTTTGAAAATGCAAATATTTTATTTTTTGGAACTAATTTAGAAAAGGCAAACTTTTTAAAAAAATTTGGAACAAATTCATGTGCATGGCGCCATCTATCAAGAGATCTCTTAGTCAGAGCTTTAAGCACCAGTTAGAAAACAGGCGCTCGCGCGCATGCCAGCTGGTTGCGACCTAATATTGCGCCAGCTCTCTCGCAAACTTCACATGCTTGGTTGCTAGCTTTGAAAAAAGTTTATGAATTTGAAAATGTTCATAAGTTTAAAAAAAGTCACGAAATTGAAAATGGTTACGAGTTAAAAAATTAAAAGTTGATAAATTTAAAATAAGTTCATGAACTTGAAAAAATGTTCACAATTTTGAATTTTTTTATGGATTTGAAATATGTTTTGGAATACCCGAAAATGTTCTTGTTTTCATATATTGTTTACAATTTTAAAACCAACAGAAAATCACCTAGAAAACCGTGTAGAACCTGAACCGAAAATGCACACAACAAGAAGAAAAAGAAGTAGAACTATGCACATCGGGTTAACTGTCCCACCTGGTAACTGTGGTTGGAAATTAACCTATTGGTTTTGAGTTTGAATCTCAACTTGCACAACATCTTTTTGAAGGACAGAGCCTATAAGCAGCGCCAAACGTACGATGTATACCTTTCACGAGCGACCTACCATACGTAGCAAAGTGAGTATAATTTTCCAAAGGTCTATGTTGCCCTTTATGCATTTATTAGGGGTGTATCGAGGCGGGGCTCAACACAAGAATAAAACTAACCCATGCCTCTGGAATGGAACCATGACATTCCATGCATTTTGGCCCTCGAACCAAACAAACCCTTATAGGATACATACGTTTGTAGGAGACATATGACTTAATTAAGACCATTAGTTCTCATCTTAAAATCACATGGGTTAGGAAGAGAGAGAGAGGGGGGGGGGGGTTGAGGTTACACGTTACGGTTTGAACACCATATCTATTAACACCCTCCCTTAATCTTAACTATCCTAAATTAAGATTGTTTAGAAATTCTTCAGATGGTTTGACCGGGAGAGCTTTAATGAAGCCATCTGCCACTCGATCCTTGGATGGAGTGAATCACATCTCTAGTCTCTTTTCTGCAACCCTTTTCCAGTACAATATGGAAGTCAATTTTAATATGTTTCGTTCTTACATGGAAGACAGGGTTAGTAGACAAATATGTGGCTACCAAATTATCACACCATAGACACGAAGTACAACGTTGCTTAATTCCCAATTCTTCAAGCATTGATTCCAGCCAAATAATTTTAGCAGTCACATTAGCTAAAGATTTATACTCAGCTTCTGTACTTGATCTTGATACTGTGGCATGTTTCCTAGCACTTCAAGAAATAAGGTTAGAGGCAAAAATACTGCAAAACCTCCGGTAGACTTTCTGTGATCACTATAACCTACCAGATCAACACCAGAGAAGGCACTCACAAGTGTGGAATTCAAGCGTCTGATTATTCAATATGTTTCACATAGTGTACAAATCTTTTGATAGTTGTATAGTGTGTAATGGTATGTACAATTCAGTGGGATGACACTGCCACGTAGCGGTAAATCCCCCAGTTCCCCACGCTTGTGCGTTTATTGCACATGAGGATTGAGGGGGGGGGGGAAGGGTCTTGCTTAATTACTAAGAGTTTTGATACACATGATTCTCATGATGGTATGTGACTCTGGCGGGTCACACACCCATGTTTTCTCGCCATGAACTGTTATATCAAGGATGCTACATGGTCGGGTGTGCTAGGAGATAAGGTCGGGCCACATTGTTATAACAATATGTCATGCTAAGAGTGCGGGAAAACTGAGCCCACAGACTCACATCGCGGAAATATTTCTGACAAATAGTTCAAATCAAATTCTCATGACATTCATTGGAGCCAAGGAAGAGTTGAGGCACCTAGGATGCAGCTCGATGATAATCCTCAAGTGCAAGGAATCATCATAGCAATTTCCAAAGATGGAACTGGTAAGTATGGAGTGATGAACCCACAAGGAGCTAAAGGTAAGATCAATATTCTCTCAAGTTCTATCTGCCACTGATACGACTCTACGTATACCAAGCATTTGCTTTTATCAAGAAAACAAGAAATAAAATTACGCCGTGGGTATAAAGAGGATAGCTTTGCATGATATCAGAGAACTAACATATAAAAATAGGTGCTGTAAACATAAAGTTAGAATATATTACAAATAGCGAGTGTGGAATAATGATGGATCACTGTGCGAAATTATCCTAGGCAATTGATAAAAAAAAGTAATCATTATTGGCATGAGCTAACATACTTTCCGTACTTGGATCATATGAACTTATGATTGGACCTCTAGCAAGCATCCACAACTACTAGAAATCATTAAGGTAAACCCAACCATAGCATTAAGTTTCAATCCCCTATACTACCATACCCAACACCCCCCGTTACTCAACTGTAAGCTTCTGTCACTCAAGCCACCCACTACAAGCGAATCATGAACGTATTGCAAAACCCTACAGCTGGAATCCCCACGTGTGCGTGGCACGGGAGGCACCATAGGACAACACCAAAATAGAACATACAACTCAAACCAATCAAGATCATCAATCAACCCAAAGGACAAAAGAAATCTACTCAAAGCATCATAGGATGGCAACACATTATTGGATAATAATATGTGGCATAAAGCACCATGTTCATTAGGGGATTACAACGGGGTGTGGGTGAGTGGACCGCTGAAAAGAGATGAGGGAGGTGATGATGTCGGTGATGTTGATGAAGACGGTCACCATGGCGATGGTTCCCATGTGGCACTCCCGCGCCATCGAGAGAGGGGAAGAGAGGCTTCCCTTCACTTACTCCTCCATGGCCTCCCCCAAGATAGGGAGAGGTTCTCCCCTTGGTACTTGGCCTCCATGGTTCCCGGAGGGGTGAGAGCCCCTCCGAGATTGGATCTCTCTCTTTGTTCTCTTCTGGTTTTACGCTCCAGTTTCTGGTCGAAAACCGTTTCTTAAATTCCCGGAGATCTGTAATGCCGATTGGGCTGAAATGTTGAGGGGATTTTTATTCGGATATTCTCTTTCTTGCGGCGAAAGAAGGGCATCAACCGACCTACAAACTGCCCACAAGCCACCTGTGCGTGACTAGGGGATAGGTCGCGCCCATGTGGCTGATGGAAATATGTCCTAGAGGCAATAATAAAGTGGTTATTATTATATTTCCTTAACCATGATAAAGGTTTATTATTCATGCTAGAGTTGCATTAACCGAAAACTTAAATACATGTGTGGATACATAAACAAATACCATGTCCCTAGTGAGCCTCAACTAGACTAGCTCGTTGATCAAAAGATGGTTAAGGTTTCCTAACCATAGACATGAGTTGTCATTTGATAATGGGATCACATCATTAGGAGAATGATGTGATGGACAAGACCCATCCGTTAGCTTAGCATATGATCATTTAGTTTATTGCTATTGCTTTCTTAATGTCAAATACATATTCCTTCGACTATGAGATCATGCAAATCCCGGATATCGGAGGAATACCTTGTGTGCTATCAAACATCACAACGTAACGGGGTGATCATAAAGATACTCTACAAGTATCTCCGAAGGTGTCTGTTGAGTTGGCATGGATCGAGATTAGGATTTGTCACTCCGTGTATTAGAGAGGTATCTCTCGGCCCTCTCGCTAATACACATCATAATAAGCTTGCAAGCAAAATGACTAAGGAGTTAGTTACGAGATGATGTATTACGGAACGAGTAAAGAGACTTGCTGGTAATGAGATTGAACTAGGGAGATTGATACGTCTCCAACGTATCTACTTTTCCAAACACTTTTGCCCTTGTTTTGGACTCTAACTTGCATGATTTGAATGAAACTAACCTAGACTGGCGCTGTTTTCAGCAGAACTGCCATGGTGTTATTTTTGTGCAGAAAACAAAAGTTCTCAGAATGACCTGAAAATCCACGGAGATAATTTTTGGAAAATATAAAAAATACTGGCGAAAGAATCAAGGCCAGGGGGCCTACACCTTGTCCATGAGGGTGGGGGGCGCGCCCCCTCCCCCTGGGCGCGCCCCCCGCCTCGTGGGCCCCCTGGAGCTCCACCGACCTCAACTCCAACTCCATATATTCACGTTCGGGGAGAAAAAAAATCAGAGAGAAAGTTTCATCGCGTTTTACGATACGGAGCCGCCGCCAAGCTCTAATATCTCTCGGGAGGGCTGATCTGGAGTCCGTTCGGGGCTCCGGAGAGGGGGATTCGTCGCCGTCGTCCTCATCAACCATCCTCCATCACCAATTTCATGATGCTCACCGCCGTGCGTGAGTAATTCCATCGTAGGCTTGCTGGACGGTGATGGATTGGGTGAGATTTACCATGCAATCAAGTTAGTTTTGTTAGGGTTTGATCCCTAGTATCCACTATGTTTTGAGATTGATGTTGCTATGACTTTGCTATGCTTAATGCTTGTCACTAGGGCCCGAGTGCCATGATTTCAGATCTGAACCTATTATGTTTTCATGAATATATGTGAGTTCTTGATCCTATCTTGCAAGTCTATAGTCACCTATTATGTGTTATGATCCGACAACCCCAAAGTGACAATAATCGGGATACTTCTCGGTGATAACCGTAGTTTGAGGAGTTCATGTATTCACTAAGTGCTAATGCTTTGGTCCGGTAGTCTATTAAAAGGAGGCCTTAATATCCCTTAGTTTCCATTAGGACCCCGCTGCCACGGGAGGGTAGGACAAAAGATGTCATGCAAGTTCTTTTCCATAAGCATGTATGACTATATTCGGAATACATGCCTACATTACATTGATGAACTGGAGCTAGTTCTGTGTCACCCTATGTTATAACTATTACAAGAGAAATCGCATCCGACATAATTATCCATCATTGATCCAATGCCTACGAGATATTCACATATTGTGCTTTGCTTATTTACTTTTCTGTTGCTACTGTTACAATTACTACAAAACTGCTATCATTACTTTTGCCACCGTCACCATTACTATCATACTACTTTGCTACTAAATACCTTGCTGCAGATACTAAGTTATCCAGGTGTGGTTGAATTGACAACTCAACTGCTAATACTTGAGAATATTCTTTGGCCCCCCTTGTGTCGAATCAATAAATTTGGGTTGAATACTCAACCCTCGAAAATTGTTGCGATTCCCTGTACTTGTGGGTTATCAAGACTATTTTATGGCGCCGTTGCCGAGGAGCATAGCTCTATTCTTTGAGTCACTTGGGATTTATATCTGCTGATCACTATGAAGAACTTGAAAGACGAAAGAACTAAGATTTTCCCTCAACTACGAGGGGAGGTAAGGAACTGCCATCTAGCTCTGCACTAGATTCTCCTTCTGTTTTAAGTAAGCTTGCGACACCTAAACCTGCTACTGCTATGAATTCTGATATGTCACATGTTATTGATGATGCCACTTTTGCTATGCATGATACTTATGATGAAACTACTTCTATGCTTGATACTACTTTGCCATTAGGTGAATTTCTTGATGAACAACTTGCTAGGGTTAGAGAGAATGAAATTATTGAAGATGATATTATTGATGATAGTGATGATGAAGGTTCTCCCCCTAAGTATGAATTGCCTATTGTCCCTGAGGGTTATGTTATGGATGAAGAAGCTGCTAGAGCTATTCTTGCTTGAAATGATAGATATGATCTTAAGAAGCTATTCGCTAAATGGAAGCAGCAATCTCTGAATGCTAAAATGAAATATGACCCTCCTTTTGCTACTTCACATATTTTTGTTACTGATAAGGATTATGAATTCTCTGTTGATCCTGAGATAATTACTTTGGTTGAATCTGATCCTTTTTATGGCTATGAATCTGAAACTGTTGTGGCACATCTTACTAAATTGAATGATATAGCCACCCTGTTTACTAATGATGAGAAATCTTGCTACTATTATATCCTTAAGATATTTCCGTTCTCACTAAAGGGTGATGCTAAAACTTGGTTTAATTCTCTTGATCCTGGTTGTCTACGTAGTCCCCAGGATATGATTTATTACTTCTCTGCTAAATATTTCCCTGCTCGTAAGAAACAAGCTGCCTTGCAGGAAATATATAGTTTTGTGCAAATCGAAGAAGAGAGTCTCCCACAAGCTTGGGGGAGGCTTCTCCGATTACTTAATACTTTGCCTGATCATCCTCTTAAGAAAAATGAAATACTTGATATCTTTTATAATGGACTAACCGATGCTTCCAAGGACCACTTGGATAGTTGTGCTGGTTGTGTTTTCAGGGAAAGAACGGTTGACCAAGCTGAATTGCTATTGAATAATATGTTTACTAATGAAAATAATTGGACTCTTCCTGAGCCAATTCCTAAGCCAATTCCTCAGCCAATTGAGCCAACTTCTGAGCCTATTTCTAAACCAACTCCGAAGAAGAGGGGAGTTCTATTTCTCAGTCCTGAAGATATGCAAGAGGCAAAGAAATCTATGAAAGAAAAGGGTATTAAAGCCGAAGATGTTAAGAATTTACCTCCTATTGAAGAAATACATGGTCTTAATATACCGCCTGTTGAAGAAACACATTGTCTTGATAACCCGACATAGGTAGTAAAGGTAAATTCTCTCTATAGATATGATAAAGTTGAAATCCCGTCTACTAAATTTCCTAGTCAATGTTTAGATGAATTTGATGACTTCATGGCTAGACAAGAAAGTTTTAATGCTTATGTTGGTAGAGAATTAAAGAGTAATGCTCACATGATTGGACGCTTGAGTGATTATATGGCTTGAGTTAGGGATGAACTTAAAATCATTAGCAAATATGCTTCTATGGTTACCACTCAAGCGGAGCAAGTACTTAAAGCTCAAAGTGATTTACTTGATGAATTAAGTAATAAACATGATTTTGTTGTTAGAGTGGCTACTAGAACTGGTAGAATGACTCAGGAATCTTTGTATCCTGAAGGCCACCCTAAGAGAATCGAGCAGGATTCTCAGAGAAATAATTTAAATGCACCTAGTCCTTCTAAAAGGAAGAAAAAGAAAAATGATAGGACTTTGCATGCTTCTAGTGAACCTATTGTAGACACACCTAGAATCCCAATGATATTTCTATCTCTGATGCCGAAACACAATCTGGTGATGAACATGAACCTAGTGATAATGTTAATGATAATGTTCATGTTGATCCTCAACCTAGCAATAATAATGATGTAGAGATTGAACCTACTGCTAATCTTGATAACCCACAATCTAAGAATCAATGTTATGATAAGAGAGACTTTGTTGCTAGGAAGCATGGTAAAGAAAGAGAACCATGGGTTCAGAAACCCATGCCTTTTCCTCCTAAACCATCCAAGAAAAAGGATGATGAGGATTTTGAGCGCTTTGCTGAAATGATTAGACCTATCTTCTTACGTATGCGCTTAACGGATATGCTTAAAGTAAATCCTTATGCTAAATATATGAAGGATATCATTACAAATAAAAGAAAGATACCGGAAGTTGAAATTTCCACCATGCTTGCTAATTATACTTTTAAAGGTGGAATACCAAAGAAACTTGGAGATCCAGGGGTACCAACTATACCATGCTCCACTAAAAGAAACTATGTTAAAACTGCTTTATGTGATCTTGGAGCTGGTGGTAGTGTTATGCCTCTCTCTTTATATCGTAGACTTGAATTGAATAAGTTGACACCTACTGAAATATCTTTGCAAATGGCTGATAAATCAACTGCTATACCTATCGGTATTTGTGAGGATGTGCCTGTTGTGGTTGCAAACGTCACTATCTTAACGGACTTTGTTATTCTTGATTTCTCGAGGATGATAGTATGTCGATTATCCTTGGTAGACCCTTTTTGAATACTGCAGGGGCTGTTATTGCAACAAAGGCAATGTCACTTTTCATGTTAATGGTAATGAGCATACAGTACACTTTCCGAGGAAACAACCTCAAGTTTATAACATCAATTCCATTGGAAAAATTCCAACTATTATTATTGGAGGTTTTGAATTTCCTCTTCCTACTGTAAAAAAAATGATATTCTTATTATAGGGGATGTTCATATCCCCGTTGAGGTAACCTAGTGTTATTCAAAATTTCTCCGGTTCCATGTTATTCTGAATGAGTTTGTTAACAAGACTTGATCAACCTTGTTAGTGGATTCCTTTTGATGATCATGAGATGGATGAAACTAGAAGGCACAACCTTCTGTACCCTCTTTTTACTTTCTGTTATTTAGAATAAATAAAGCAAAAATAGTATTATCTGTCTGTTTTCTGAATTATCCATGCAATAAAAAAATATCCCGAAAATAAAAGTTCTCCAAATGTCCTGCAAATTTAGTATGATTTTTTATGGAATATTTGAGGATTTTAGGCACTGAGAACACAGTAGGGGGGGGGCAAGCACCTGGCCACGAGGGTCCAGGGCGCACCCACTTTGACTGGGCGCGCCCCTGCCTCGTGGGCACATGGTGGCCCCCCTCCACTTATTCCTGCACCCACACACTCCATCTTCCTCCCAAAAAAAATCCCCATCCAGCTCAAGCACGAGTTCTAGCTCATTTTGTTGCGATTTTCGATCTCCTTGCTCAAAGCTCCATTCACAAAACTGCTTTGGGAGATTGTTCCTTGGTATGTGACTCCTCCAATGGTCCAATTAGTTTTTGTTCTAGTGCTTTATTCATTGCAAATTTTTGCTGCCTAGGTGACCCTGTTCTTGAGCTTGCATGTCAAATTTATGAGGTCCCAAGTAATTCTAATGCATGATATAGGCTCTAGGCACTTGAGGGAGTAGTTGCTATCAATCTTGTTTAGTTTGATTCACTTTTATTTTGAGTTACTAAAAATTTCAGAAATTTTTAGAAAAAGATGAAGAGGTTGTTCTTGAGGGGCTCTTCTAGCCAAAGCTCCAAGGATAAACAAGCTAAGGAGAAAGAAAAGGCCAAGTATAATCTTCCTCGCGTAGCGGAAGTAAGGCCGTGTGGGTGGCCTTGTGATAATTTCTTGAGAGCAGCCGAGATTTATGAAGACTTCTATTCTTTGGCTGAAAATGCGGGCCTCACCGACTTCCTCCACGACCGGATCGAACAGTATCTCTTACTCACCAATACTTTCATGCAAAACTTTTACTATTATCCTAAGAATTCACCTCCTTCAGTATCTTTCCATTTATATGATGAGGCTAAGGAAATGTCATTACGCATTTTTTGAGCGGTATGTAGAATACCCTTTGAGGGCAGCTTAGATGAACCACATCGTAAAGGTGTGGATGGTTTTATTGACATTATTACTGTAGGGGAATCGAGGAAGGTTTTTGATGCAAGAATAACTAGCATACATTTCCCCGTTTTACGCTACTTTGCCATATTTGCTAGTCGATGCTTAATTGGTCACGGAAACTATGGAAGCCTCAGTGTTCCTGATATTATTATTCTATTCCATGCCTTATTTGGTGAGAACACTTTTAGTATGGATGCCATTATTGCTAAACGGTTAAGCCTGAACCGTACAAAGGGCCCTATCTTTGGAGGTATCTATGCTGCACGCCTTGCTTAACATTTCAAGATACCTATTAGGCATGATGAGAAAGAGGAGACACTATTGCCTCTTACCTTTTTAGATTATAGTAGCATGGTAGCACATGAGTTTATTGTTGACAATGATGATAAGATGCTTCTGTATAACCTGAGATTTAATAAGAAACACAATGAGATTATTACCTTGCCTGCGCCTTCTTTGTTTGATTTAACTGCAGGCCATTACCTCGTCTTGCCGAAGGCTGTGTACGCGCATTGATGCCAGACATCCGCTCCAGAGCCTGAGCCGGAACCACCACAGGACCCTTATCGTCCATCATGTTACCGGTGGGATCCGGAGGAGATCGCCAGCCAGTGGTATCCAGATGACACTCCTCAGTACACTGGGGAGAGTAGCTGCGGTCCTTGGGCATAGACCAACTTAGGCCAAAAGCCTAAGCTTGGGGGAGTACGTATTTCTCACCGACATTACATTCATGTTCACACACTTATTCTAGTTGTCGGTGCTCATACTCTTTCATTGTATTATCCATGCTAGTTTAATTTCTTTTTCTAGCTTTCTTCTTGTGTGTTTGATAAACCTTAAGAAAACTCAAAAAATTAGTTAGTTTAATTTCCATGCTTGTAGTAGTAATTCAATAGAAAACCCAAAAATATTTCTCATTCTTCTTTTTTGCTTGTTGGGAGCTTTCCCGTGTAAATAGTTTTATTTTCTTTGGGGGTCGAGAGGAGAAGACCATAACGAAAATGCTTAGTGGCTCTTGCATGATTGTTGATTTAACCAAGAGCCCATATTAACTTGTCTTCTCCCTTGAATTGAATGCTTGCAGATTCCAGCTTAGTCCAATGCACGTGCACTATTATTATTATACACACCGTTCCGTCGTGCAAGTGAAAGGCAATAATGACGATATATGATGGACTGATTGCGATGAGAGAAGCTGGTATGAACTCGACCTCTTTTGTTTTTGTAAATATGATGAGTTCATCGTTCTTGATTCAGCCTATTATGAATAAACATGTTTGCAATGACAATTAGAGATTATAGTAGCTTATTCCATGCTTAATTAGCTAGGAGCTTATAATGGTTTACCTTGCGTGCTAACATGCTATTAAAATGGTTGTGATGTGGTATGATAGGGTGGTATCCTCCTTTGAATGATTCGAGTGACTTGACTTGGCACATGTTCACGCATGTAGTTGAAACAAATCAACATAGCCTTCACGATATTTATGTTCATGGTGGATTATATCCTACTCATGCTTGCACTCAGTGTTGATTAATTTTAATGCATGTTCATGACTGTTGTTGCTCTCTCAGTTGGTTGCTTCCCAGTCTTTTGCCAGCCTTCACCTGTACTAAGCGGGAATACTGCTTGTGCATCCAAACTCCATAAACCCCAAAGTTATTCCATATGAGTCCACCATACCTTCCTATATGCGGTATTTACCTGCCGTTCCAAGTAAATTTGTATGTGCCACACTACAAACCTTCAAATGAAATTCTGTTTTGTATGCTCGAGCAGCTCATGTTTCAACTAGGGCTGTTTGTATCTTCCATGCTAGGTGGGTTATTCTCAAGTGGAGTGGACTCCGCTCCTCATTCACGAGAAAATGGCTGGTAACCGGGATGCCCAGTCCCATGATCAAAAAGATCAAAGCAAATTGAAATAATTAAACAAAACTCCCCCAGGGCTGTTGCTAGTTGGAGGCACTCGTTGTTTCGAGCAATCCATGGATTGATGCTTGTTGGTGGTGGGGGAGTATAAACTTTACCATTCTGTTTGGGAACCGCCTATAATGTATGTAGCATGGAAGATATCGAGATCTCATAGTTGTTGCATTGACAGTGAAAGTATACCGCTCAAAATGTTATTCATCTCTATTTCAAAATCGATCTCTGGCACCTCTACAAATCCCTGCTTCCCTCTGTGAAGGGCCTATCTATTTACTTTTACGTTGAGTCATCACCCTCTTATTAAAAAGCACCTGTTGGAGAGCACACTCTCATTTGCATGCATTACTATTAGTTTATATTGGGTATGACTTGACCGGTCTCTTTTACCATGAATTACAATGTTTAGTTAGTCCTTGATCTTTAAAGGTGCTCTGTATTTATGTTTTGTGGTCCCGGAAAGGGCTACCAAGATACCATCTTGTTATATCATATTATGATTGTTTTGAGAAAGTGTTGTCATCTGAGATTTATTATTATTGCTCGCTGGTTGATTTTGCCATTGATATGAGTAAACATGAGACCTAAGTGTTATTGTGAATATGGTTAGTTCATAATCTTTGCTAAAAAGTTGAATGCTGGTGAGGGAGTCCCGGACTAGGGGGTGTCCGGATAGCCGAACTATCATCTTTTGCCGGACTCCTAGACTATGAAGATACAAGATTGAAGACTTCGTCCCGTCTCCGGATGGGACTTTCCTTGGCGTGGAAGGCAAGCTTGGCGATACGGATATGTAGATCTCCTACCATTGTAACCGACTCTGTGTAACCCTAGCCCTCTTTGGTGCCTATATAAACCGGAGGGTTTTAGTCCGTAGGACGAACAACAACCATACCATAGGCTAGCTTCTAGGGTTTAGCCTCTCTGATCTCGTGGTAGATCTACTCTTGTACTACCCATATCATCAATATCAATCAAGCAGGAGTAGGATTTTACCTCCATCGAGAGGGCCCGAACCTGGGTAAAAACATCGTGTCCCTTGTCTCCTGTTACCATCTGCCTAGACGCACAGTTCGGGACCCCCTACCCAAGATCCGTCGGTTTTGACACTGACATTGGTGCTTTCATTGAGAGTTCCTCTATGCCATCGCCATCAGGAAGGATGCCCCGTCCCGTCTTTAAAGACGGCACTGTGGCTAAAGGAGTTTTGGCTATCGGCCAAACTCTCCGGATAGGCGGTTTCCTTATGACCGCCTGTTCAGCCGCCGCGCCGACGATGACTTCTCGGGTCATCGAAAGCAATCTTCACGTTAACTCAGAACTCGCTGAGCAGTTAGATCCGATGGAGCTCTCTTCCTTAAACGAGCTCTTGGATCGCATCGCCGCCCTGGGAGTCGCTACAGACTACGATCAGATTGGGCTTAAACCCGATCTGAGAGAGATTAACTCTCCCCAGGTTACCCACCACGTTGCTGTGGTAGAGGAACAATGCGACAACCCTTCTTCTATCTTAAGGACTAGCTATGTCCGGATTCCTGATCCCTCCTATTGGGGAACATAGTAATTTTAAAAAATTTCCTACGTGCACGCAAGATCATGGTGATGGCATAGCAACGAGAGTGGAGAGTATTGTCCACGTACCCTCGTAGACCGTAAGCGGAAGCGTTATGATAACGCGGTTGATGTAGTCGTACGTCTTCATGATCCGACCGATCCAAGTACCGAACGTACGGCACCTCTGAGTTCAGCACACGTTCAGCTCGATGATGATCCCCGGGCTCCGATCCAGCAAAGCGTCGGGGATGAGTTCCGTCAGCACGACGGCGTGGTGACGATGATGATGTTCTACCGGCGCAGGGCTTCGCCTAAACTCCGCGACGATATAACCGAGGTGGAATATGGTGGAGGGGGGCACCGCACACGGCTAAGGAATGATCCATAGATCAACTTGTGTTGTTGTGCCTAGAGATGCCCCCCTGCCCCCGTATATAAAGGAGCAAGGGGGGAGGGGGCGGCCGGCCTAGTAGGGGCGCGCCAAGGGGAGTCCTACTCCTACCGGGAGTAGGACTCCCTCCTTCCTTGTTGGAGTAGGAGAAGGGGGAAAGAGGGGGAGAGGAGGAAGGAAAAGGGGGCCGCACCCCTTGTCCAATTCGGACCAGAGGGGGGGCTGCGCGCCTCCTTCCTTTCGGCCTCTCTCCTCTATTCCCGTATGGCCCAATAAGGCCCATATACTCCCCGGCAAATTCCGTAACTCTCCGGTACTCCGAAAAATACCCGAATCCATCGAAACCTTTCCAAACTCCGAATATAGTCGTCCAATATATCGGTCTTTACGTCTCGACCATTTCGAGACTCCTTGTCATGTCCCCAATCTCATCCGGGACTCCGAACTCCTTTGGTACATCAAAACTCATAAACTCATAATATAAATGTCATTGAAACCTTAAGCGTGCGGACCCTACGGGTTCGAGAACTATGTAGACATGACCTAGAACTATTCTCGGTCAATAACCAATAGCGGAACCTGGATGCCCATATTGGTTCCTACATATTCTACGAAAATCTTTATCGGTCAAACCGCATAACAACATACGTTGTTCCCTTTGTCATCGGTATGTTACTTGCCCGAGATTCGATCGTCGGTATCCAATACCTAGTTCAATCTCCTTACCGGCAAGTCTCTTTACTCGTTACGTAATGCATCATGCCGTAACTAACTCATTAGCTACATTGCTTGCAAGGCTTGTAGTGATGTGCATTACCGAGAGGGCCCAGAGATACCTCTCCGACAATCGGAGTGACAAAACCTAATCTCGAAATACGCCAACCCAATATGTACCTTTGGAGACACCTGTAGTACTCCTTTATAATCACTCAGTTACATTGTGACATTTGGTAGCACCCAAAGTGTTCCTCCGGCAAACGGGAGTTGCATAATCTCATAGTTACAGGAACATGTATAAGTCATGAAGAAAGCAATAGCAACATACTAAACGATCAAGTGGTACGCTAACGGAATGGGTCATGTCAATCACATCATTCTCCTAATGATGTGATCCTGTTAATCAAATGACAACTCTTTTGTCCATGGCTAGGAAACATAACCATCTTTGATAAACGAGCTAGTCAAGTTGAGGCATACTAGTGACACTATGTTTGTCTATGTATTCACACATGTATTATGTTTCCGGTTAATACAATTGTAGCATGAATAATAAACATTTATCATGAAATAAGGAAATAAATAATAACTTTATTATTGCCTCTAGGGCATATTTCCTTCAGTCTCCCACTTGCACTAGAGTCAATAATCTAGTTCACATCACCATGTGATTTAACATCAATATTCATATCTGTATATGATTAACACCCATAGTTCACATCGTCATGTGACCAACACCCAAAGGGTTTACTAGAGTCAATAATCTAGTTCACATCGCTATGTGATTAACACCCAAAGAGTACTGAGGTGTGATCATGTTTTGCTCGTGAGAGAAGCTTAGTCAACGGTTCTGTCATATTCAGAGCCTTATGTATTTTGCAAATATTCTATGTCTACAATGCTCTGCACGGAACTACTCTACCTAATTGCTCCCACTTTCAATATGTATCCAGATTGAGACTTAGAGTCATTTGGATCGGTGTGAAAGCTTGCACCGATGTAACTCTTTATGATGGGCTTTTTTATCACCTCCATAATCGAGAAATATTTCCTTAGTCCTCACTAAGGATATTATTGACCAATGTCCAGTGATCTACTCCTAGATCACTATTAGACTCCCTTGCCAAATAAAGAGCAAGGTATACAATAGGCCTGGTACATAGCATAGCATACTTTATAGAACCTATGACTGAGGCATAGGGAATGACTTTGCATTCTCTTTCTATTTTCTGCCATGGTCGGGTCTTGAGTCTTACTCAACTTCACACCTTTCATCACAGGCAAGAACTCCTTCTTTGACTGTTCTATTTTGAACTATTTCAAAAATTTATCAAGGTATGTACTCATTGAAAAATCTTATCAAGCGTCTTGATCTATCTATATAGATCTTGATGCTCAATGTGTAAGTAGATTTTACTGAAGTCTTTCTTTTAAAGAACTTCTTTCAAATACTCCTTTATGCTTTGTAGAATAATTCTACATTATTTTCGATCAACAATATGTCATTCACATATACTTATCAGAAAGGCTGTAGTGCTCCCACTCACTTTCTTGTAAATACAGGCTTCACCGCGAGTCTGTATAAAACTATATGCTTTGATCAACTTATCAAAGCGTATATTCCAACTCTGAGATGCTTGCACCAGTCCATAGATAGATCGCTGGAGCTTGCACATCTTGTTAGCACCTTTAGGATTGACAAAACCTTCTGGTTGTATCATATACAACTTTTCTTTAATAAATCCATTAAGGAATGTAGTTTTGATATCCATTTGCCAAATTTCATAAATTGTGGCAATTGCTAACATGATTCGGACAGACTTTTAAGCATCGATACGAGTGAGAAAATCTCATTGTATTCAACACCTTGAACTTTGTCAAAAACCTTTTTCGACAAGTCTAGCTTTGTAGATAGTAACACTACTATCAACGTCCGTCTTCCTCTTTGTAAGGGCATATTTATCACCTAAGTGTTTTGGTGATTGATGACAATGCTCGTGCGGACTAATCGTGTGCCTTGAGTCCCTCAGACACTTCATCATTAGGCACAAGACGATTCGGTGCCCCTCGGAGACTGTTGAAGCCGGCGTTGTTCTACGTTTCTCTTTGGTGGAGTTGAGTCGTAGGAGAGCCATACTATTAAGAGGGGGTCCGCGTCGGAAAGGTAGGGTGGAATCACACGTACACTTGTCCCTCCTTTCCTTGCACTTTGGAGCTACCCGTCGTTATCTTGGTTGTGTGGAAAACTGGCGACTACTGCTGTACTTGCGGTAGTACCGCAGGTACAAGCGGTAGTACCGCGGCGCGTCACGGTAGTACCGCCCCTTTGGTGCGGTAGTACCGCGGCACCCTGGCCTAGTGCCGCTCCGGTGCAGTAGTAGGGGCGGATGTAATTTTTTACATCCGCGCCCCTCACGGTAGTACCGCCCCTTTGGTGCGGTAGTACCGCGGCTCCCTGGCCTAGTGCCGCTCCGGTGCGGTAGTAGGGGCGGATGTAATTTTTTACATCCGCGCCCCCCACGGTAGTACCGCTCGTCCAGCGCGGTAGTACCGCGGGGGCCCACGGTAGTACCGCTCCCTTGAAGTCGTAGTACCGTGGCCCTTCGGCCTAGTACCGCAGTGTCGCAGTAGTAGGCGCGGATGTAATTTTTTACATCCGTGCCGACCACGGTAGTACCGCGCCTCTCAAGCGGTAGTACCGCGTCGGGTTTTTGCACCACCCTAGTTTCTGCGGAAGTAGGCACGAATGTAATTTATTTCATCCGCGCCCTTCCCAGGCCATGACCCTCCTGCCTTGCGGTAGTACCGCAAGGGGGAGCGGTAGTACCGCGCCAGCGGTAGTACTGCTCCTTCGTCAGGCTTGTTCCGGCCTGTGCAGTTGTCACGGTAGTACCGTGGTGGTCCACGGTAGTACCGCGCGGCGTCGCGGTAGTACCGCTAACTTGGAGCGATAGTACCGTGAGTCGCGGGCAGAACTTGTGGATAACGGTTGGATTTTTTCCACGACTATATAAGGGGTGTCTTCTACCTCTAGTTGACTACCTCTTCCACCTCTAAGCTCCATTGTTGCTCCAAGCTCCATTTTAGCCCGATCTCTCTCCCTAGCCAATCAAACTTGTTGATTTGCTCGGGATTGGGTGACAAGGGCCCGATCTACACTTCCACCAAAGGATATTTGATTCCCCCCACTTATCCCTTGCGGATCTTGTTACTCTTGGGTGTTGAGCACCCTAGACGGTTGAGGTCACCTCGAAGCCATACTCCATTGTGGTGAAGCTTCATGGTGTTGTTGTTGTTGGGAGCCTCCGATTGTTGTGGAGATTGCCCCAACCTTGTTTGTAAAGGTTCGGTCGCCACCTTCAAGGGCACCAATAGTGGAATCACGGCATCTCGCATCGTGTGAGGGCGTGAGGAGAATACGGTGGCCCTAGTGGCTTCTTGGGGAGCATTGTGCCTCCACACCGCTCTAACGGAGACGTACTTCCCCTTAAAAGGAAGGAACTCCGGTAACACATCCTCGTCTCCACCGGCTCCACTCTTGGTTATTTCGTGCCTTTACTTTCGCAAGCTTACTTATTGTTACATCTCTTGTTTGCTTGCGTGCTAGTTGATATTGCATCATATAGGTTGCTCACTTAGTTGCATATCTAGACAACCTATTTGTTGCAAAGTTTAATTTGGTAAAGAAAAGCTTAAAAATTGTTAGTTGCCTATTCACCCCCCCTCTAGTCAACCATATCGATCCTTTCAATTGGTATCAGAGCCTCGTCTCTTTATTAAGGACTTTGCCGTCCGAAGAGTATGATTGACACCAACGATGGTGCGGAGGAACACTCCGGTGTGAATCCCATCTCATCTTCGGCCGAAGGGGGAACCTCGGTCTCTCGTGAGGAGTTCAATGTGGCTTTAGACACATTGAAAACCTCCATGACGTCCAAGGTTAAAAGCATGTTTAATGATTTCCTAGAGGGACTTAAACTATCTACCGCGCCTATGAAAGTGGGTGATCCTACTAACAAGGTGACGGATGCTATCTCTGACAAGGGGGAAGCTAACAATGAAAAGAGTCCTTCTACTAGTGGTAGAAATGGCACTGGCATCTTTGCCCATGTGGAACCCCCAGTTTATGGAGGGCCTATCCCCTCCACTCATTTGAATCATGCCGGTCCACCTCCTAAATATGAGAAACATGAAGATTTTGATAAATGGGTCTATCGCTTTAAGCGTCATTTGAAACATGTGAACACTAACCTTTGGAGAATCACTGAAGAAGGTTTTTATCCTCATGACACAAGCAACTTCACCCCTCGAGAAGCCATGGACAATCAATTCAATGAGAGTGCTCTCTTCATCATCCAAGATGCAATCCTTCCCGAAGATCTCCCTCACCTTTGACCCCATGTCGTGGCTAAAGAAGCATGGAAATGTGTCGAGGGTCTCTATCGTGGAAGTGCTAGCATTCAACGGTCCAACTATGAAGTGGTGCAAGATGAAGCCGATGAGTTTGCAATGAAAGAAGATGAAGAACCTCGTGAGCTCTTTCGAAGAGTGACCAAACTCGCGGTGGCACTTCGAGATCATGGAAGCAAGGACACGGATGACAATTGGGTCAAGCGGAAGTTCCTCAAGGCCATGATGCCCTACAACAAAGCCATGTCCTCCGTCATTCGTCAACGACCGGACTTCCACACCATGACCTCAAGTGAAGTGTTGGATGAGTTCGTGGCAATGAGCATCTTGGACAAGACCACCGACAATGCGGTGCTCCATTCTCAAAGAGCAAAGAAGCCTAACCTTGCTTTGAAGGCCAAGGTTATTGTGGAAGAAGAGGAAGAAGTGGAAGATGAGGAAAGCAACCCCGAAGACACCAAGTTTGACTACCATGAGCACATGGCCCTTGCTTCAAGACAATTTTGGAGCAAGAAGAGCTCAAGACCCAACTTCAACAAGAACAACTCAAGTGGCGTCAAGGGCAAGCAACGAGTTAGAACTTGCTTCAACTGTGGCAATGTGAGCCATTTCGTTGCGGATTGTCCTTACGAGAAGCGGGAATACAATGGTGGCAAGTTCATTCGGAAAGACAAAGCCAAGTCCTTCCCCAACAAGAACAACTTCGCCAAGAAGACTCCCACTCGTGGGTTGGTGGTTCAAGAAGAATACCAAGAGGATGACGATGATGATGAGAATGAAGAAGCAACGGCCATGGCATCCATTGCCATTGCTACTCCCTGGGTGTCTCTCTTCGAATCACCCAACGAAAACATCACCGCTAGATGCCTCATGGCTAAGGCTTCAAACAAGGTAACCCCCAACATCACAACCACCATCATTACTAATCCCTCCGTGGAGGATTGCATTGATGGACATGTTGAGTCTAATGAGGAAGTGAATGAATTTGAGTCTTTTATGAGTAAGCTCAAGGGAAAGTCCAAGAAGCACTTTGTTGCTCTCTTGGAACAACTTGGTGAGGCCAATGACATGATCGAGGCTCACGAAGAAACCATCTCCAAGATGGAAGGTCATAGTCGTGACTATGCCGATGAGATATCAGATCTCTCTAATGCTCTTGAGGAAGAGCGTGTGCATCGTTTGACTCTTGAGGAGTCACACAATGATGACCATGCTAAGTTAAAGAAAGATCTTGATCATGCTCTTGTCATGTCTCGTGTGCTAACCTCCGAGAAGGCTAAACTTGGGGTTGATCATGCTAGACTCAAAGAGGAGTTTGAGATACTTGACAAGGCCCACAAGGTCTTGAAGGGTACTCATGCTAGCCTCAAAGAGTCTCATGCTCAACTCCAAGTTAAGCTAATCAAGGAAAAGGCCACCTTTCCTCATATGGTATTAATTGACAATGCATGTGCTACTAACCCTTGTTGTGAGCATGTGCATCTTGTGGAGGAAAATGCCAAGTTGAAGGATCAACTTGAGAAAGGCCTTGTGACTTGCATTCAAGGTGAGAAAAACCTCAACGACCTTTTGAGCAATCAAAAGGAAGTTGTGGCCAAAGAAGGAATTGGGTTTGCACCCAAGTCCAAGAGCAAGAAGAAGAAGAACAACAAGGCCAATCGTCCTCCTCCCCTCAAACAAACATTCATGAAAGAGGGAGAGGGTGCTTCCAAGAAGAAGAAGGAGAAAGTGAAGGAAGTTGATGTCCAAAAGGGAAAAAGCATTTCCTCAAACAAAGCCGGCGACTTTAACCCTTCATATGTGTTGTGCCGTGCTAGTGATGGACATGTTTATGCTAGATTTGTTGGTTCTTCTTATGAGTACATTGAATGGTCTATTTGGGTTCCCAAGACCCTTGTTACTAACATCAAAGGACCCATTACTAAATGGGTACCTAAAACCAAGCATTGATCTCGTGTAGGTGTTTGCTCCGGTGGGGGATCATGGCTGCTCGATAGTGGAGCAACAAATCATATGACCGGGAGCAAGGACTTGGTGGTGGACGTGCAAGAGATTCCATCTATGCCCACCAATGTCGAGTGGGGTGATGCATCACATTCTAAGGTATTGGGTCTCGGCAAGGTTGTCATTTCTCATGATCTAACGATCGAGAAAGTCATGCTTGTTGAGTCCCTTGCATTCAATTTACTTTCCGTTCGTCAACTTGCACTCATGGGCTTTGCTACATTCTTTGATATTGATACCGTGGCCCTCTTGTGGAGCAAGACTCTTAAAGTAGCCTTTGTTGGGCATGTCGAGAACGGCCTCTATGTGGTTAACTTTTCGGAGCAACCCACTAAGACCGCGACATGCCTAATGGCTAAAGTTGACGTGGGATGGCTTTGGCATCGCCGTTTAGCCCACGTCAATATGAGATCTTTGCAAAGTCTTCTCAAGGGGGACCATGTCCGTGGACTACAAATGTTAGTTTTGCCAATGATCGTGCTTGCAGTGCTTGTATCGAAGGAAAGCTTCATGAAAAGGCTCACCCTCCTTCAACCATCATCTACTCAAAGAGACCCTTGGAGCTCCTTCACATGGATCTCTTCGGGCCTCCATCTTTTGATAGTCTTGGAGGAAGAAAGTATTGCTTGGTGATTGTGGATGATTATTCAAGATACACTTGGGTATACTTCTTCAAGAGGAAGAGTGAGACCCAACAAACCGTCATCAACTTTGCAAATGAAGCTCAACGTCAACATGATGCAAAGATCTTGACAATAAGAAGCGACAACGGCACCGAGTTCAAGAACTACACCTTGGATGAGTTTCTCAGTGATGAGGGGATCAAGCATCAATATGCGTCACCTTATACCCCTCAACAAAATGGTGTTGCGGAGAGGAAGAACCGGACGTTGATGGATGCGGCAAGGACCATGATGGCGGAGTTCAAGTCTCCGTACAACTTTTGGGCCGAAGCCATCAACACCGCATGTCATGCATCCAATCGGCTCTATCTTCGCAAAGGATTGAACAAGACTCCTTATGAGATTCTCACCGGCAACAAGCCCAACCTCAAGTACTTCCGGGTGTTCGGTTGTAAGTGTTTCATTCTCAAGAAAGGTGTTCAGTTGTCTAAATTTGAGGCTAGAGCTCATGAGGGCATATTTGTTGGTTATGCTACAAACTCTCATGCTTACCGTGTCCTCAACAAGTCCACCGGACTCATTGAGGAGACGTGTAACGTGGAGTTTGACGAAAATAACGGCTCCCAAGTGGAGCAAAGTGGTACTTGTGATATAGGCGATGAAATTCCTCCCCAAGCCATAAGAAGAATGGGTATTGGTCAAATCCTACCCATTGAGGAACCCCTTGTGGCCGAAGGAGAAGGACAATGCTCTACTCAAGTAGAGCCATCACCTCATCAAGACCCACACGCTTCCGAAGAACAAAGTGAAGGCCCTCAACCTCGTGATCAAGACCAAGGGCAAGATCTACCTCAAGACGGTGGTGAACCACTAAATGATGCCCAAGGTCAAGGTCTCCCCCTCGAGCGAGTTCAAGATCAAGAGCAACCTCAAGATCAAGAACAAACTCAAGACGGCGCTCAAGATCATCAAGTCAACCCTCCTCTTTCCACACCCGAGGAGGAATTAGAGCGTCGTGCCGCGAAGATTGCTTCCAAGCTCACCACTCAAGGCCATCTCATGGAAAATGTGGTTGGAAGCCTAAGAAAGGGGGTAAGTACTCGTAGACAATTGGCAAACTATTGTGAACATCACGCGTTTGTCTCTTGTGTCGAACCCCAAAAGGTCTATGAGGCGCTCGAAGACTCGGATTGGCTCAATGCCATGCATGAAGAACTCAACAACTTCAAGTACAACAAGGTGTGGAGATTGGTGCCAAGACCATCCGGGAACCACAACGTCATTGGAACCAAGTGGATCTTCAAGAACAAGCAAGATGCTCATGGGAACATCATTCGCAACAAGGCAAGATTGGTAGCACAAGGCTACTCCCAAGTCGAGGGTATCGACTACGGTGAAACCTTTGCTCCCGTTGCTCGTCTTGAATCCATTCGTTTGTTGATTGCTTATGCTTCCCATCACAACTTTAAGTTGCAACAAATGGATGTGAAAAGTGCTTTTCTTAATGGTCCTATTAATGAGTTGGTCTATGTCAAGCAACCCCCCGGGTTCGAGGATCCCTACTTTCCGGATCATGTGTATCAACTCGATAAGGCACTCTATGGCCTTAAACAAGCCCCACGTGCGTGGTATGACCACCTTACCGAGTTGTTACAAGATCGTGGATTTGAAGTAGGGCTAATCGACCCCACTCTTTTTACTAATAAGGTCAACGGGGAGTTGTTTGTATGCCAACTATATGTTGATGATATTATCTTTGGTTCCCCTAACAAAGCTTTCAATGAAGAATTTGCCGCTCTCATGACCTCCAAGTTTAAGATGTCTTCGATGGGAGAGTTGAAGTTCTTCCTTGGTTTCGACATCAAACAAAGAAGAGAAGGAACCTTCATCAACCAAGCCAAATACACTCAAGACATGCTTAAAAGATTCAAGCTAAGTGATGTCAAGCCGGCTACTACACCAATGCCTACCAAGTGCCAACTTGACATCGATCCCAATGGTAAAGCGGTGGATCAAAAGGTATATCGCTCCATGATTGGCTCCTTGCTTTATCTTTGTGAATCTAGACCGGATATCATGTTGAGTGTGGGGATGTGTGCACGTTTTCAAGCCGCACCAAAGGAAAGTCACTTTGTGGCGGTCAAGCGAATCTTTTGATATTTGGCTCATACCCCAAACTTTGGCTTATGGTACCCAAGAGGAGCAAACTTCAAGCTTGAAGGTTTCACGGATTCCGATTGGGCGGGAGACAAAGTGGATAGGAAGTCCACTTCCAGAGGGTGCCAATTTCTTGGTTGCTCCTTGGTAAGTTGGTCTTCCAAGAAGCAAAGTTGTGTGTCTCTCTCGTCCACCGAAGCGGAGTATGTGGCGGCCGGTAGTTGTTGTGCTCAACTCCTATGGATGAGGCAAACTTTAAAGGAGTACGGTGTCATTTGTGACAAAGTGCCTCTTTGGTGTGATAATGAAAGTGCCATCAAGATTTCTCTCAACCCGGTGCAACACTTCAAGATGAAGCACATTGAGATTCGGTATCACTTCATCCGGGATCACATTAGGCGAGGGGAGATCGAGCTCAAGTATGTCAACACTCATGATAACCTTGCAGATATTTTCACGAAGCCCTTGGATGAAGCAAGATTTTGCGAGTTAAGGCATGAGCTAAATATCATTGATTTGAGCAATGTGACTTGAACCCGTGCACCCCCACCACACTCAACTTGTTGTCTAGTTTAGGTGTAGGCATGGACATAGGGGGAGTGTTGTTCTCTCAATGAACTCTCCCCCCCATTATGCATAAATAGATCACCTCTTTCACATTAGCCATTTTTGATGGTACTTGTGCTTCAAAGACGAGTTTTGGTCATGGGCCCAAGGATAATTCTTCGCGGTGCCATACCATCCAACTCAAACATAGGTGGCTTCGGCCACCGCCCTCTCTCCTCGAGAGGCTTTGTCACTTAGGGATTTCCTGTTATTCCCTTGGTATGTGCTTGTTTTAGTTTTGGGTGTGTGTCTGTTTTTCCGTGCGAAGGCGTCTTTTTTTCTTGTTTGAAACCTTCGGTGTCATGAGCTCACGGTACTACCGCGGTCGGCCACGGTACTACCGCGGCCAACCACAGTACTACCGCTGATGGGAGCACGGTACTACCGTCCCCAAGCGGCAGTAATTTTTTACTGCCGCCTGGTTGAGCGGTACTACCGCCTAGGTGCGGTACTTCCGCCCGAGCGGTACTACCGCGATGACTCGCGGTACTACCGCGCCGGTTCGAGTGCGTGGGGATAAGGCCGGGGCAGGGGGAGTTCTAACTCCCCATACCCATTCGTCCTCTTTCTCTCCATGTCGTCTCTTCCTCTCCCGTGCTCACGAACGGAGCCGACGTTCGTCGCCGGATCTCCTCCACCGGCTGCCCTCCCGTGATTCCGTCCGGTGGGATCGTTCCCCACCACGTGCTCTTGCTATGGACCAAGGTTTTTCCCCAAATCCTTCTCCTTTTTGATTGTGTTTGGTTCTTCTAGGTTTTGAGGGAGGCTTGTATGTTCTTGAGATTCCTAGACTAAATCTCTGCAAGAATAGGATGAAGGAGTGTGGTATTGCATAGGATTTACACTTGTATTGTTGTCTTGCGCTAGATCTGATCACCGTAGCACCGCCATGGCTTCGCGGTTCTTTTTCAGATTCAAATCCTGTTAGATCTGACGTGACGCGGTACTACCGCCCGTAGGGAGCGGTACTACCGCTCGCACGGTACTACCGCCCCTAGGGCGCGGTACTACCGCGCACCGTGCGGTACTAAAACTTTACTACTGCCCCAGCCACGGTACTACCGTGACCCCTCACGGTACTACCGCGTCTGGAGCTGTACTAAGCCTGTAGTACCGCAAACCATGGCAGATCTACCGTGGTTCACATCTATCGCATGCCAACTTTCTCGTTTATCTTCTATGGGTTTCATGTGTTGTCTTATGGCCTTTGCATTGATTCTTTTCGCCTTTTCTTTTGGTGCTTTGCGTGTGTGTCTCAGGTGGTGGCTCTCGCCGGGCCAATCCCGTTCTTGACACTGGCTCCAAGTGTCTGCGCAACCCAGGAGAAGTTCCCGAGGGATCATCTGCGTCCAAGAGAAATGTCAAGACCACAGCTAGCAAGCACAAGGAGCCCGCCAGGGGTATGGATGAGATAGGCCCTACAGAGTATGTCCGTCTCAGGCAGCTTCACCCTTATGTGACCCCTCGCTCCACTGTCAGAGGGTGTGAACTGTTCTGGAACAAGACCCAAACCCAGATCTATTTGGATGTCATCAAGAATAAGCAGAATACCTATGTGGAAGTGAAGTGGATTGATATGCACCACATGAGGAAGGACAAGTTCCGTGACTACTTTGGGGAGGCTCTGGACTTGGTGGAGAAGTTTGGCATTGAGCATGTGATCTCTTTCCACCTGGACTATGACCCTGAGATCATATGTCAATTCTTTGCTTCAGTGTACTTTCACTCCAATGAAGAAAGAAGGATGACCTGGATGACCAACGGCCGCAAGCTGTCTGCTACCTGGAAGGAGTTCATGGATTTGCTTCAAGTTGCTGATGATGGACTTGACACTCCTGTGGATGTTCACCCTCAAGGCAATGCTGACTCTGCCGACAAGGACAAGCTCACCCTGTTCATGGTTGAGAAGACGCTCGCCAACAGCAAGACAATTTTGGTTCTCAACCCCTTTCTGGATATCATGTACCGCATCTTCCGCAACTCCTTGTTCCCACGCATCGGTGACAAAGACAAGGTTCATGCCTATATGGTGGACATGATGCTTATTTGCCAGGAGGCTCGCTCGTCCCAGACTTAGCCACTTGATGTCTCTCACATCATGTGGTGTGAGCTTCGGTTTGCTGTGTTCAACCGCAAGGTGCCTATTTATGGGCCCTACCTGTTTCTGCAGATTTCGAAGACTTGGGAGAAGATGTACCCTGAGGAGGAGTTCCTGGCTCCAGACTGGATTCGCCATGAGCCCATTTGTCTGAGGGTCAAACCCAACTGGGCTAACACCGCTACTCGTGCTGAGGCGTCTGCTACTAGGGCTGCTACTGTTGATGAGGATGTTGCTGGCGTCGAGGGCCGTTCTGCTAGGCCCTCTCAGAGTGACTCTAGGCCATCTTGGGCCAAGAAGCTGAAGGATAAGATGAAGTCTCTTTTCTGCATGCAAGCCAAGGGCCAGTACAGGGCTCACGTGGAGTCCAAGGAGAGTCGTCGCCGGCACAACAAGGTCTTGCAGCTCTATGGTGAGGATGTGTCTGGTGGGTCTGAGGAGCACATCACTCCTGAGACCGAGTGGATGGAGAAGCAAGGATACAGGTGGACTGATTCTGAGGAGGAGGTCGAGGAGTCCATTCCAGCTGCAGAGGCGTCTGACGAAGAGCCATGGGACGACTTATCTGCTTGAGCCACCTCTTGTGTGTCTAGGTGTCCTCTCTACCTTTTTGGCGTCTCGATGCCAAAGGGGGAGAGAGTGTAGGGATTTGCGAGTTTGTGTGTCGTGTGTTTGCTGCTTTCAGTTGAACTCTCTGCTGTTTTTCTCGTTTGAACCTTGGTTATCTTACCTCGTATGGTGTAAGACATGTGCACTCTATCTATCCTAGCTAGCTTGTGTTATATTGTGCTACTTTCATGCTATGATATGCTTATTATCATGTCTTGGTCTCTAACATATAGGGGGAGTGTTGATTCTAGTTTGTGTGCCATGCAGTCCAAAGCATTCATCTAAAGTGCACACATCTAGGGGGAGCCCCGTCTATATTTTAGAGAAGTGGGGTTTGCCACTGCTCTAAAATTATCTTATCTATGTGCAAATCCCGTGTTGTCATCAATACACCAAAAAGGGGGAGATTGTAAGGGCATATTTATCCCTAAGTGTTTTGGTGATTGATGACAATGCTCGTGCGGACTAATCGTGTGCCTTGAGTCCCCTCAGACACTTCATCATTAGGCACAAGACGATTCGGTGCCCCTCGGAGACTGTTGAAGCCGGCGTTGTTCTACGTTTCTCTTTGGTGGAGTTGAGTCGTAGGAGAGCGGTACTATTAAGAGGGGGTCCGCGTAGGAAAGGTAGGGTGGAATCACACGTACACTTGTCCCTCCTTTCCTTGCACTTTGGAGCTACCCGTCGTTATCTTGGTTGTGTGGAAAACTCGCGACTACTGCTGTACTTGCGGTAGTATCGCAGGTACAAGCGGTAGTACTGCGGCACGTCACGGTAGTACCGCCCCTTTGGTGCAGTAGTACCGCAGCACCCTGGCCTAGTGCCGCTCCGGTGCGGTAGTAGGGGCGGATGTAATTTTTTACATCCGCGCCCCTCACGGTAGTACCGCCCCTTTGGTGCGGTAGTACCGCGGCTCCCTGGCCTAGTGCCGCTCCGGTGCGGTAGTAGGGGCGGATGTAATTTTTTACATCCGCGCCCCCCACGGTAGTACCGCTCGTCCAGCGTGGTAGTACCGCGGGGGCCCATGGTAGTACCGCTCCCTTGGAGTCGTAGTACCGTGGCCCTTCGGCCTAGTACCGCAGTGTCGCGGTAGTAGGCACGGATGTAATTTTTTACATCCGCGCTGACCACGGTAGTACCGCGCCTCTCAAGCGGTAGTACCGCGTCGGGTTTTTGCACCACCCTAGTTTCTGCGGAAGTAGGCACGGATGTAATTTATTTCATCCGCGCCCTTCCCAGGCCGTGACCCTCCTGCCTTGTGGTAGTACCGCAAGGGGGAGCAGTAGTACCGCGCCAGCGGTAGTACTGCTCCTTCGTCAGGCTTGTTCCGGCCTGTGCAGTTGCCACGGTAGTACCGTGGTGGTCCACGGTAGTACCGCGTGGCGTCGCGGTAGTACCGCTTCCTTGGAGCGGTAGTACCGTGAGTCGCGGGCAGAACTTGTGGATAACGGTTGGATTTTTTCCACGACTATATAAGGGGTGTCTTCTACCTCTAGTTGACTACCTCTTCCACCTCTAAGCTCCATTGTTGCTCCAAGCTCCATTTTAGCCCGATCTCTCTCCCTAGCCAATCAAACTTGTTGATTTGCTCGGGATTGGGTGACAAGGGCCCGATCTACACTTCCACCAAAGGATATTTGATTCCCCCCACTTATCCTTTGCGGATCTTGTTACTCTTTGGTGTTGAGCACCCTAGACGGTTGAGGTCACCTCGAAGCCATACTCCATTGTGGTGAAGCTTCGTGGTGTTGTTGTTGTTGGGAGCCTCTGATTGTTGTGGAGATTACCCCAACCTTGTTTGTAAAGGTTCGGTCGCCGCCTTCAAGGGCACCAATAGTGGAATCACGGCATCTCGCATCGTGTGAGGGCGTGAGGAGAATACGGTGGCCCTAGTGGCTTCTTGGGGAGCATTGTGCCTCCACACCGCTCTAACGGAGACGTACTTCCCCTTAAAAGGAAGGAACTCCGGTAACACATCCTTGTCTCCACCGGCTCCACTCTTGGTTATTTCGTGCCTTTACTTTCGCAAGCTTACTTATTGTTACATCTCTTGTTTGCTTGCGTGCTAGTTGATATTGCATCATATAGGTTGCTCACTTAGTTGCATATCTAGACAACCTATTTGTTGCAAAGTTTAATTTGGTAAAGAAAAGCTTAAAAATTGTTAGTTGCCTATTCACCCCCCCTCTAGTCAACCATATCGATCCTTTCACTCTTGAAGATCCATTTATTTTTTATGGCTTGCCGATCATCGGGCAAGTCCACCAAAGTCCACACTTTGTTCTCATACATGGATCCCATCTCAGATTTCATGGCCTCCAGCCATTTTGCGGAATCTGGGCTCATCATCGCTTCCTCATAGTTCGTAGGTTTATCATGGTCTAGTAACATGATTTTCAGAACAGGATTACCGTACCACTTTGGTGCGGACCGTACTCTGGAAGACCTACGAGGTTCTGTAGTAACTTGATCTGAAGTTTCATGATCATCATGATTAGCTTCCTCACTAATTGGTGTAGGAATCACTGGAACTGATTTCAGTGATGAACTATTTTCCAATAAGGGAGAAGGTACAATTACCTCATCAATTTCTTCTTTTCTCCCACTCACTTCTTTCGAGAGAAACTCCTTCTCTAGAAAGGATCCATATTAAGCAACAAAGATATTGCCTTCGGATCTGTGATAGAAGGTGTACCCAAAAGTCTCTTTTGGGTATTCTATGAAGACACACTTCTCCAATTTGGGTTTGAGCTTATCATGCTGAAACTTTTTCACATAAGCATTGCAACCCCAAACTTTAAGAAATGACACCTTAGGTTCATTGCTAAACCATAGTTCATACAGTGTCGTATCAACGGATTTAGATGGTGCCCTATTTAACGTGAATGTAGCTGTCTCTAATGCATAACCCCAAAACAATAGTGGTAAATCAGTAAGAGACATCATAGATCGCACCATATCCAGTAAAGTGCGGTTATGATGTTCGGACACACCATAACGTTGTGGTGTTCCAGGTGGCGTGAGCTGTGAAACTATTCCACATTGTTTTAATTGAAGACCAAACTCGTAACTCAAATATTCGTCTCCGCGATCAGATCGCAGAAACTTCATTTTCTTGATTATGATGATTTTTCCACTTCACTCTAAAATTCTTTGAACCTTTGAACTATTTCAGACTTATGTTTCATCAAGTAGATATACCCATATCTGCTTAAATCATCTGTGAAGGTCAGAAAATAATGATACTCGCCACGAGCCTTAATACTCATTAGTCTGCATACATCAGTATGTATTATTTCCAACAAGTTCGTTGCTCGTTTCATTGTTCCGAAGAACAAAGTTTTAGTCATCTTGCCCAAAAGGCACGGTTCGCAAGCATCAAATGATTCATAACCAAGTGATTCCGAAAATCCATCTTTATGGAGTTTCTTCATGCGCTTTACACCGATATGACCCAAACGGCAGTGCCACAAATAAGTTGCACTATCATTATTAACTTTGCATCTTTTGGCATCAATATTATGAATATGTGTATCACTACGATCGAGATCCTATAAACTATTTTCATTGGGTGTATGACCATTGAAGGTTTTATTCATGTCAACAGAACAACAATTATTCTCTGACTTTAAATGAATAACCGTATTGCAATAAACATGATCAAATCATATTCATGCTCAACGCAAATGCTAAATAACATTTATTTAGGTTTAACACTTATCCCGAAAGTTTAGGGAGTGTGCGATGATGATCATATCAATCTTGGAACTACTTCCAACACTCATCGTCACTTCCCCTTCAACTAGTCTCTGTTTATTCTGTAACTCCTGTTTCGAGTTACTAATCTTAGTAACCGAACAAGTATCAAATACTCAGGGGCTACTATAAACACTAGTAAGGCACATATCAAAAACCTGTATATCAAATATACCCTTGTTCACTTTGCCATCCTTCTTATCCACCAAATATTCAAGGGCATTCCTGCTTCCAGTGACCATTTCCTTTGAAGTGTAAGCACTCAGTTTCAGGCTTTGGTCCAGCTTTGGTCTTCTTCACGGGAGTGACAACTTGCTTGCCATTCTACTTGAAGTTCCCTTTCTTTCCCTTTGCCCTTTTCTTTAAACTAGTGATCTTGTCAATCATCAACACTTGATGCTCTTTCTTTATTCCTACCTTCGTTGATTTCAATATCACAAAGAGCTCGGGAATCGTTTTCGTTATCCCTTGCATACTATAGTTCATCACGAAGTTCTAGTAACTTAGTGATGGTGACTAGAGAATTCTGTCAATCACTATCTTATCTGGAAGATTAACTCCCACTTGATTCAAGCGATTGAAGTACCCAGAAAATCTGAGCACATGCTCACTAGTTGAGCGATTCTCCTCCATCTTTTAGCTATAGAACTTGTTGGAGACTTCATATCTCTCAACTCGGGTATTTGCTTGAAATATTAACTTCAATTTCTGGAACATCTCATATGGTCCATGACGTTCAAAACGTCTTTGAAGTCCCGATTCTAAAGCCGTTAAGCATGGTGAACTAAACTATAGAGTAGTCATCATATTGAGCTAGCCAAACGTTCATAACGTCTGCATCTGCTCCTGCAATAGGTTTGTCACCTAGCGGTGCATCAAGGACATAATTCTTCTGTGCAGCAATGAGGATAAACCTCAGATCACGGATCCAATCTGCATCATTGCTACTAACATCTTTCAACACAGTTTTCTCTAGGAACATATCAAAATAAACATATGAAAGCAATAACGCGAGCTATTGATCTATAACATAATTTGCAAAATACTACCAGGACTAAGTTCATGATAAATTAAAGTTCAATTAATCATATTACTTAAGAACTCCCACTTAGACAGACATCCCTCTAGTCATCTAAGTGATCACGTGATCCAAATCAACTAAACCATGTCCGATCATCACGTGAGATGGAGTAGTTTCAATGGTGAACATCACTATGTTGATCATATCTACTATATGATTCACGTTCGACCTTTCGGTCTCCGTGTTCCGAGGCCATATCTGTATATGCTAGGCTCGTCAAGTATGACCTGAGTATTCCGCGTGTGCAACTGTTTTGCACCCGTTGTATTTGAACATAGAGCCTATCACACCCGATCATCACGTGGTGTCTCAGCACGAAGAACTTTCGCAATGGTGCATACTCAGGGAGAACACTTCTTGATTATTAGTGAGAGATCATCTTAAAATGCTACCGTCAATAAAAGCAAGATAAGATGCATAAAGGATAAACATCACACCCAATCAATATAAGTGATATGATATGGCCATCATCATCTTGTGCTTGTGATCTCCATCTTCTAAGCACTGTCGTGATCACCATCGTCACCGGCGCGACACCTTGATCTCCATCGTAGCATCATTGTCGTTACGCCATCTATTGCTTCTACGACTATCGCTACCGCTTAGTGATAAAGTAAAGCAATTACAGGGCGTTTTGCATTTCATACAATAAAGCAACAACCATATGGCTCCTGCCAGTTGCCAATAACTTCGGTTACAAAACATGATCATCTCATAAAATAAAATATAGCATCACGTCTTGATCATATCACATCACAACATACCCTGCAAAAACAAGTTAGACGTCCTCTACTTTGTTGTTGCAAATTTTACGTGGCTGCTACGGGCTTTAGCAAGAACCGTTCTTACCTACGCATCAAAACCACAACAATAGTTCGTCAAGTTAGTGCTGTTTTAACCTTCGCAAGGACCGGGCGTAGCCATACTCGATTCAACTAAAGTGAGAGAGATAGACACCCGCCAGCCACCTTTAAGCACGAGTGCTCGTAACGGTGAAACCAGTCTCGTGTAAGCGTACGCGTAATGTCGGTCCAGGCCGCTTCATCTCACAATACCGCCGAACCAAAGTATGACATGCTGGTAAGCAGTATGACTTGTATCGCCCACAACTCACTTGTGTTCTATTCGTGCATATAACATCAACGCATAAAACCTAGGCTCGGATGCCACTGTTGGGGAACGTAGTAATTTCAAAAAATTTCCTACGCACACGCAAGATCATGGTGATGGCATAACAACGAGAGGAGAGAGTATTGTCCACGTACCCTCGTAGACCGTAAGCAGAAGCGTTATGACAACGCAGTTGATGTAGTCGTACATCTTCACGATCCGACCGATCCAAGTACCGAACATACGGCACCTCCGAGTTCAGCACACGTTCAGCTCGATGACGATCCCTGGGCTCCGATCCAACAAATCGTCAGGGATGAGTTCCGTCAGCACGACGGCGTGGTGACGATGATGATGTTCTACCGGCGTAGGGCTTCGCCTAAACTCCGCGACGATATGACCGAGGTGGAATATGGTGGAGGGGGGCACCGCACACGGCTAAGGAACGATCCGTAGATCAACTTGTGTTGTAGTGCCTAGAGGTGCCCCCTGCCCCCGTATATAAAGGATCAAGGGGGGAGGGGGCGGCCGGCCTAGTAGGGGCGCGCCAAGGGGAGTCCTACTCCCACCGGGAGTAGGACTCCCTCCTTCCTTGTTGGAGTAGGAGAAGGGGGAAAGAGGGGGAGAGGAGGAAGGAAAAGGGGACCGCACCCCTTGTCCAATTCGGACCAGAGGGGGGCTGCGTGCCTCCTTCCTTTTGGCCTCTCTCCT
Organism: Triticum dicoccoides; assembly: GCF_002162155.2. Classification (NCBI taxonomy): domain Eukaryota; kingdom Viridiplantae; phylum Streptophyta; class Magnoliopsida; order Poales; family Poaceae; genus Triticum; species Triticum dicoccoides. The sequence continues at coordinate 243,853,647 of NC_041391.1, forward strand.
CTATTCCCGTGTGGCCCAATAAGGCCCATATACTCCCCGGCGGATTCCCGTAACTCTCCGGTACTCCGAAAAATACCCGAATCCCTCGGAACCTTTCCGAACTCCGAATATAGTCGTCCAATATATCGATCTTTACGTCTCGACCATTTCGAGACTCCTTGTCATGTCCCCAATCTCATCCGGGACTCCGAACTCCTTCGGTACATCAAAACTCATAAACTCATAATATAACTGTCATCGAAACCTTAAGCGTGCGGACCCTATGGGTTCGAGAACTATGTAGACATGACCTAGAACTATTCTCGGTCAATAACCAATAGCGGAACCTGGATGCCCATATTGGTTCCTACATATTCTACGAAAATCTTTATCGATCAAACCGCATAACAACATACGTTGTTCCCTTTGTCACCGGTATGTTACTTGCCCGAGATTCGATCGTCGGTATCCAATACCTAGTTCAATCTCGTTACCGGCAAGTCTCTTTACTCGTTACGTAACGCATCATTCCGTAACTAACTCATTAGCTACATTGCTTGCAAGGCTTGTAGTGATGTGCATTACCGAGAGGGCCTAGAGATACCTCTCCGACAATCGGAGTGACAAAACCTAATCTTGAAATACGCCAACCCAACATGTACCTTTGGAGACACCTGTAGTACTCCTTTATAATCACTCAGTTACGTTGTGACGTTTGGTAGCACCCAAAGTGTTCCTCCGGCAAACGGGAGTTGCATAATCTCATAGTTACAGGAACATGTATAAGTCATGAAGAAAGCAATAGCAACATACTAAACGATCAAGTGCTACGCTAACGGAATGGGTCATGTCAATCACATCATTCTCCTAATGATGTGATCCCGTTAATCAAATGACAACTCTTTTGTCCATGGCTAGGAAACATAACCATCTTTGATAAACGAGCTAGTCAAGTTGAGGCATACTAGTGACACTATGTTTGTCTATGTATTCACACATGTATTATGTTTCCGGTTAATACAATTCTAGCATGAATAATAAACATTTTTCATGAAATAAAGAAATAAATAATAACTTTATTATTGCCTCTAGGGCATATTTCCTTCACCTCCATGCTGGATTCCCGCGGAGGGGAGGACGTCGCTCGAGCCCTGAACCTAAAGTCAGGCAGAAGGCTAGATTCATTGGACAACATCCAAGAACCCAAGCTTCCAAGTTCGGAAACTTCTTGGCCCCTGAGTTTTAGATTGGACGGGGTTCCGAATTTAATTCCACCCGCCCACCCAAACACAAGTGATCTATCCCAAATCCGGCAAGAGCCCGCAGAAACAGTACACCATTACTGGGCCAGATTCCTCCCAGTCATAAACAGGATAAAGGATTTCTGTGAGGACGACACAATTTCATTCTTCTGCAATAATTGCACGGACAAGGGAAGCCTCAACGTCGTAAGTCGTCGTGAAATTACACGCTTCGCTGACTTGGCGTCCATAGTACGAAAGTACTGTGCGATGGAAAGCGCCTGGAAAACCGAAATCAATTTTTGGGACAGTCCGGCCCTGAATACAACCCCAGTCCGAAATAAAAGGGTGCATCATCGCCACGTACCCGGGTTAAATACCAAAAAGCAAAAACCCTCTATAGGGCACGAAACCGTACTGGAGGGATGGCTCAACGGACCCTGCAAAATTCATAATACAGAGGGCGCCACTCCAACTCATAGCCTTAGAGCATGTTGGATACTACGGCAGGTGGCCAAAAGTGGCGAAGAGCTTCTAAATCCAGAGCACCAGTCCAAGGATACCAGTACGGTATTAACAGTCTTCGAGACTTTCGCATCAAATAATATGCGGAAACGAACACTCCGCAGCCTTGCCGAAGTCTACCAAGTAGCAACAATAAACCCATGGAGTGACATGGCTATTACCTTTAATGCCAGTGACGAACCTAAATTCCGAACAGCCCGAGCACCAGCCGCATTGGTCCTCAGTCCAATAGTGGACGGCTTTCGCCTTACCAAGGTACTCATGGACGGTGGCAGTGAACTGAACCTCATTTACGAGGAAACCCTCCGAAAAATGGAAATAGACTGGAGCCGCATTGAGCAAAGTAGCACAACCTTTAGAGGAATAATCCCAGTCAGGAAGCATGCTGTACAGGAAAAATCACATTGGATGTGGTATTTGGCATGCCGGATAATTACAGGTCCGAGGAGGTCACGTTCCAAGTGGCAACATTCAGCAGCGAATATCACGCTCTATTAGGGCGGGATGCATTCACAAGCTTCCAAGCTATACCCCATTACGGGTACATGAAGCTCAAAATGCCCGGGCCCAACGGAATCATCACTCTTGCTAGTGACCCAGACATAGCACTCCGCACCGAAAATAAGACAGCCGCACTGGCACTGGAGGCACTATCCAAAGCCCTAGCGGCCGAGGAACTCACTACGCTGCGCTCCACGGTGAATAGGGACGATGTGATACTCGATAAGAGATCCAAGTCCACGTCCTTTAAACCAGCGGACGAAATAGTCAAATTCCAAGTCCATCCAATGGACCCTACAAAAACGGCCTCCATTGGGGCACAATTAAACCCTGATGTAGACACCGCACTACGAGAATTCCTACGCGAAAATTGGGACATCTTTTCCTGGCACCCTTCAGACATGCCAGGAATCCCACGCCGGCTAGACGAGCACATCCTAAACATCATAAAAGGATTCAAGCCAGTCAAACAGGCTCTTCGGCATTTCTCCGAACCCAAGAGACAGGCCATGGGAGAGGAGCTAGCCAAATTATTGGAGGCCGGATTCATCAGAGATATAAAACATCTGGACTGGCTAGAAAACCTGGTGATGGTACCAAAGAAGGACAAATCCTGGCGCCTATGCGTCGATTTTAAAGACCTCAACAAGGCTTGCCCAAAGGATCTCTTCCCCCTCCCCCGCATCGATCAAATTATCGACGCTACCGCAGGACACGATTCATTGTGTTTCCTCAACGCATACTCTGGCTACCACCAAATTAAGATGGCAGAGCCCGACCAGGCCGCAACGGCATTCATCACCCCATACGGCCCATTCTGCTTCAACACAATGCTCTTTGGGCTCAAAAACGCCGGCGCAACATATCAGCGCATGATTCAGACATGTCTGGCAAACCAGATCGGCAAAATAGTGGAGGAATAAGTAGACGATGTGGTCGTGAAAACCAAGCACGTCGAAACTCTAGTAAACGATTTGAGGCTCACATTCGATAATCTCCGAACATATGACATTAAGCTTAACCCGGAAAAATGTGTTTTCGGCGTACCAGCCGGAAAGCTCTTGGGCTTCATTGTATCCGGTAGAGGAATTGAAGCAAACCCAGCCAAGATCCGAGCTCTGTCACAATTGGATATCCCAAAGGACCTCAAACAAATACAAAAATGGAGACTTCGATGCCAAGGATCCGAAAATGGCAGCTTATTGCAACGCCGTCCTAAAAATGTCAGCTCGGTTTGAGGGGCTGGAATTTCACCATATAGCCCGGGATAACAACCTGGCAGCAGACGTATTGGCACGCATTGGCGCAAAGCGCGATGCCGTCCCTCCCAACATCTTCCTAGAAAGGCTGTTCAAGCCATCCGTACTATGGGAGGGAGAATCCAGATATAATAACCCAGACCCAACTGCACTGCCCGACACCGAACATTCCGACACAATTGGCGGTTCTACCAACGAAGTAACATCCTCAGCCCACGTAATAATGGAAGTCATTTCCCCGTGGACGGAACCATTCCTAGCCTACCTAACCAGGCAGGAACTCCCCGAGGACCAAAACGAGGCCCGCTGCATAGTGCGGCGATCTAAAGCCTATAAGGTCCATGAGGGAGAGCTTTACAAGAAAAGCACAACCAGAGTCCTTCAAAGGTGTATCTCCGAAGAGGAAGGGCGGAACCTTCTGGCTGAAATTCATGCCGGACTCGGCGGGCACCACGCCGCAGCCCGGGCCCTTGTAGGCAAGGCCTTCCGTGCAGGATTTTATTGGCCGACGGCCCGGGCAGATGCTCAGGACTTAGTCCAACGATGCGTCGGTTGCCAGCTCTTTGCTAATCAAAGCCACATGCCACCCACCGCCGTCAAAACTATACCCATAACCTGGCCCTTTGCGGTCTGGGGGCTTGACATGGTTGGACCCCTTAAAGGAGGAACCCACAAGCAAAGATACCTACTGGTCATGGTGGATAAGTTCACCAAATGGATAGAGGCCAAGCCTGTTAAGACGGCCGAATCCAGACCGGTGATAGACTTCATATCAGGGGTCGTACACCGTTACGGTGTCCCCCATAGCATCATCACTGACAACGGCACGAACTTTATGGCCGACGAGGTTAAACTCTGGTGCAAAAACATGGGCATCAAACTTGACTATGCTTTAGTCTATCACCCTCAAACTAACGGTCAAGTCGAGCAAGCAAATGGTCTAATCAATAGCGGCATCAAACCCTGATTAGTGCGGTCCCTTAAGGAATCTAACACGCACTGGGTAGAGGAGCTCGACTCCGTACTCTGGGGGCTGCGGACCACTCCGAATCGCACCACCGGATTTACACCATTCTTTATGGTATACGGCGCAGAGGCAGTTCTGCCCTGTGACATAATTCATGACTCACCTCGCGTGCGCATGTATGAAGAAAGAGAAGCTGAGCTCGATCGGCAGGACAGTTTGGATGCATTGGAGGAGGAGCGTGACGTGGCAAAATCCCATTCCGCATTCTATCAACAGCAAGCTCGAAGATATCAAAGCAGAGAAGTACGGGCCAAAACTTACAACGTTGGCGAGTTAGTTCTACGCTTGCCGGACAAGAAAAAGGAAAAACTCAAGCCCAAATGGGAAGGTCCCTTTATCATTGACCAAGTCCTGACCGGTGGAGCGTACCATCTACGAGATGCATCGGATAACCGACTCGAGCCGAACCCATGGAACGCAGCTCATCTCCGAAGAATCTACGCCTAGCGCCGGATTCTGAGTTCGTCTCCTTCCTCCGTCTATATTTTACATATTAGCTGTCTTCTGTTTCTCTCCTTCTCCCCCCTTTCCTATTACAGCCTTTGAAAGCTTGTTCGCGCATTCTTCACACACACTTGACGCACTATCCGCGCTCATTATACCTGGGGGCTTCTTTAACAGAAGCTTATTTATACGGGCTTCATGCCCAACACATGTGTCACACTTCCGCATGTACCTTTTATTCACCATTATATGCATCGATATGACTTAAGTTTTGGCCAAGCTGGGTTGCCTGGCTCCTATGCTTACCCCTACGTTCCCGATTGTTCGGCTAGGCGGTAAAGGGAGCACCTCTGCGATTGTTACTGCCGGGTCAGCCGGATGTGTACCTAAGACTAGGTGAAGCCGAAAGCTAGCGTTCTTAAGGGAATATTCGGTCGGTGAACTAACAGACGATTTCTTACCTATTTATTCATCTGCCCCCAGATGTTTTTCTGCTTTTTTCGTAGTTCGGACATGCACTTTAGGGCATGCCTCCCAGGGAAAGGAACCCCTAACGGAACTATTCTCCCTGGAAGATGTTTCTTACTAACCATGTAATATAACATAACTAGTTGGGCACTTGTCTGATAAAGCACTAATGACCCCTACGCCTGGTCTCCACGCATGCCTCGGTTCTTATATAACCACGAGGGTATTCAGACACACTCCGGACTATTGGGTCCCGAGGTTGAAGCAAAAAGGTCCGCTATGACAAACGATCTACATTCCGGCTAGAAGGCATTTTACATGTCATCTTAAATTACATAGTCAACTTGACTGGGCATATTCCTCTTCAATGCCATCCAGCAGGTTGTCTAGTTTACAGTCCTATTGGGAATACTTTGCGGCCAATTCTACTTGGCCGTACACTAAGCTCACAGGGATCTCCTTCCCATCAGGCCCCGCAGGTCCGACCTCGGCCATGTGGTTTGGGTCAGCCTTCGTGTACCGCATCTTCACCATGGCCCAGGCCTCCCTGGCGCCTTGACGGCAGGCCGATATCTTCCATAAGCGGAAGCGCTGCTGCGCTCCCTGAAACCTCTTTGCAAGCTCTCCAAGGCCTTCGGGCAGGAGACAGATGGCCACAAGGCCTGGGCGACGCCTTTCATCAGCTGCCGAACTCGTTCGTGCAGTTGCAAGAGCTCGGGAAGAAGGTCACCCGTAGAACCGGGCATTTCCTCTGCAGGACAGCCTGTGAGCATATCTACAGACATAACTCTGTTAGACGACTTCCTCGCGGAACTCTTTTTCAAAGTTCGTTCAAGCACTTACTAAAAATGCCGCGTCGAAGCCGCTGATTCTCCTTAACGGAGTCAGATAGCTGGGCACGAACATCCTTTAGTTCCTCACCCAGCTGGGTGTTGGCATCTTGGAGATTATTTTTCTCCTGCCTCACCCTTGTAAGCACATTCTCGTTGGCCTTTAACCGGCGCATGAGCTGTTGCTTGTCCGGATCTATCCCGGCGCCATCTGCAATATTATTGTCAGACTTATACACACGCCGCACTTCACAAATTACTTATCTTTTGAAGCATATATTACCAGAGGGGGTCTCTTTGGCTTCCCCCGCTGCGGCTAGTGCGGCCTCAAGTTGGGCTTTGCACTCTTCCAGCTCCTGGGACAGTTGGGTATTCTTTTCGGTAAGATCCTGCACAACAAATGATCCTTAAATCAGTTATTCTAACTATTTCAAGTCTCGGGGGCTACTGGCATATATAACTGTCAAATCTTCTCACCCGTATGCCTTTTACATACTGCTCCGTGGCTCTGGATAGACCATTTTGAGCGGCACGAAGGTGCGCATCTCCCGAATTAAAGGCATCCAATGCCTCTAGGGAGAAACACGCGTCACGAAGAACTGTCCGACGGCGCCTGTGATTCATGGCACTCTCCACCTCGGAATTGGTGGCAGATAACCTGTCGGCATCCTCTGTCGGAGGAACATCCGACGCACGCCCCGTTTTTGCCTCCGCTTCTGGACCTGGCTTTGGAGCCTGGCGAGCGGAGGACTGATTGGCAACCTCTCCGGATACAGTCCGGCAAGCGCTCTTCTTCCTGAAAAGGCACGAGCATTAGTATGCCTCCCGGGAATAAAACAGGGGTGTAAGGTGACGCGCCATACCGTTGCGCCAGAGTTTCGATCCGGACCGCACCTCTATTTAGCCTACTGGGCCGTGCTGCCCCTTGTTGGCCAGCCGCCGCGGGCTCGGCCTTCCGCCTCAAGGGCGCCCCCCTGCGAAACACCATTGGTATATGGTGATCAAAAACACGCACGGATGGGTCATTTTCAAAGTATTGGGACTTCGGTCTAAGTTACCTGCGAAGCGGGAAGTATTCCGGGGTAATCGGCCGTAATGGCGACCAAGGCATTATCGATGCTCAGTTGGTGAAATACCCCGTCGATCAGCTCCACTGATATGTCCGGATCCTCTTGGGAGGCCGGATCGAGGAACCGTTCCGGATCCTCGGGTTGTGGAGGCGGGCTGTTTATATCCTTTACGGCCCGGCGCAGTTCCTGCACCGAAATCACAAAATGAGATACTTGACTATGGGAGTATGGATCGGATAGGCAAAAATAAATGTCCGCTTACCCAACTTGGAGGATTGTTCATAGAAAATCCGCCCTGCGGATTGACATGGAGAAATTCCTCCTCTTCTCCCTTGTACAATGCGGACAAGATCTTCATCAGATCGGCGACCGATCCCGGCCCCTTGCGGCCACAGCGGGTGGCATCATCCTCCCCATTGAAATCCCACATGGGGTGGCCTCTATACTGGAGCAGCTGCACCCCCCGCATAATGCATGTGGCCATGACGCCGATCATGGTCAGTCCGGAATGAGCTAACAGCCTAATTCGGCTCATCAGGTAAAGGACGTCCCTGTCATTTTCCTTCTGAGGGCTCCGTGGACGCCAGCTTAGGCGTTTCTTCAAAGGAGCGTTATTGAACTCAGGGAGGCCGACCCGAACTGGGTCCGGCAGGGGGGCATCTTCTATATAAAACCATTCCGAAGGCCAGTCTTCGGACACCTTCGGGGTTCCGGACAGATATCCGGTCCCGGCGATGCACCATAGTTCGGCTCCGCCCACTTGATATATTGACCCCTCTTGGGCACAAGGTAGAACAACTTCTTCCACAACGCAAAATGGGCCTCGATGCCCAAAAACAGCTCGCAAAGGGCCACGAAGCCCGCAATATGCAAAATGGAGGCAGGCGTAAGGTTGTGCAACTGGAGGCCATAGAACTCCAGGAGCCCCGGGAGAAACGGACGAATTGGAAATCCGAGCCCTCTTATCAAATAAGAGACAAGGCATACCCGCTCTCCTTTGGAGGGGCTGGGGACGCTCTCCGCTTGCTTTCCGCCCTTATAGGTGGCGAGTCCGGCTCGAACCGGGACCATGAAGGCTGGGGGAAGAAATCCCTTGGTTTGGAGCGCCACTAGCTCACTGTGCGGGACAGAGCATCTCTCCCAATCTCCAGGCTGAGGGCTGGGAGGGCGAGAGGAGGAGCCGCGTCGACTGTCCATGATGGAATAGATTTCTGTCAGATGCGCTCTGATGAATGCTCGCGAAGGGAGGATGGTGTGATTTGGATCTATATCCTCGTCTCTTTTATAGGCAGCTTATTTGCGCAGCTAGGGGGATAAATGTAAAAATACCCTGGATTTTCGCATTCGTTCAACACGTGGAAGATGGCCATTATTGGGCGTGGAAGCCGAGGAGTGCAATATTTACAAGAAGCCGGACGCTATTCAACAGGTGCACAGGATTTTGAGAAGAACCCGCCTTGCAATGCCGAAGACAATGTACGCGCCGGACTCATCGCCATTGAAGCCTGGTTCGGGGGCTACTGAGGGAGTCCCGGACTAGGGGGTGTCCGGATAGCCGAACTATCATCTTTGGCCGGACTCCTGGACTATGAAGATACAAGATTGACGACTTCGTCCCGTGTCCGGATGGGACTTTCCTTGGCGTGGAAGGCAAGCTTGGCGATACGGACATGTAGATCTCCTACCATTGTAACCGACTCTGTGTAACCCTAACCCTCTTCGGTGCCTATATAAACTGGAGGGTTTTAGTCCATAGGACGAACAAAAATCATACCATAGGCTAGCTTCTAGGGTTTAGCCTCTCTGATCTCGTGGTAGATCTACTCTTGTACTACCCATATCATCAATATCAATCAAGCAGGAGTAGGGTTTTACCTCCATCGAGAGGGCCCAAACTTGGGTGAAAATATCGTGTCCCTTGTCTCCTGTTACCATCCGCCTAGACGCACAGTTCGGGACCCCCTACCCGAGATCCGCCGGTTTTGACACCGACAGCTGGCTTTACATATTTACAACAATAAGAGCAAAAAGAGTTTGTAGAAGTTTTTCTTTATCACTTTCAGTTTATCAACTGAATTGCTTGAGGACAAGCAAAGATTTAAGCTTGGGGGAGTTGATACGTCTCCAACGTATCTACTTTTCCAAACACTTTTGCCCTTGTTTTGGACTCTAACTTGCATGATTTGAATGAAACTAACCCGGACTGACGCTGTTTTCAGCAGAATTGCCATGGTGTTATTTTTGTGCAGAAAACAAAAGTTCTTAGAATGACCTGAAAATCCACAGAGATAACTTTTGGAAAATATAAAAAAATACTGGCAAAAGAATCAAGGCCAGGGGGCCCACACCCTATCCACGAGGATGGGAGGCGCGCCCCTCCCCCTGGGCGCGCCCCCTCCCCCTGGGCGCGCCCCCTGCCTCGTGGCCCCCCTGGAGCTCCACCAACCTCAACTCCAACTCCATATATTCACGTTCGGGGGAAAAAAATCAGAGAGAAAGTTTCATCGCGTTTTATGATATGGAGCCGCCGCCAAGCCCTAATCTCTCTCGGGAGGGTTGATCTGGAGTCCGTTCAGGGCTCCGGAGTGGGGGATTCGTCGCCGTCGGCATCATCAACCATCCTCCATCACCAATTTCATGATGCTCACCGTTGTGCGTGAGTAATTCCATCGTAGGCTTGTTGGACGGTGATGGGTTGGATGAGATTTACCATGTAATCAAATTAGTTTTGTTAGGGTTTGATCCCTAGTATCCCACTATGTTCTGAGATTGATGTTGCTATGACTTTGCTATGCTTAATTCTTGTCACTAGGGCCCGAGTGCCATGATTTCAGATATGAACCTATTATGTTTTCATGAATATATGTGAGTTCTTGATCCTATCTTGCAAGTCTATAGTCACCTACTATGTGTTATGATCCGACAATGCTAATGCTTTGGTCCGGTACTCTATTAAAAGGATGCCTTAATATCCCTTAGTTTCCATTAGGACCCCGCTGCCACGGGAGGGTAGGACAAAAGATGTCATGCAAGTTCTTTTCCATAAGCACGTATGACTATATTCGGAATACATGCCTACATTACATTGATGAACTAGAGCTAGTTCTGTGTCACATTATGTTATAACTATTACATGAGGAATCGCATCCGACATAATTATCCATCATTGATCCAATGCCTATGAGCTTTTCATATATTGTGCTTTGCTTATTTACTTTTCCGTTGCTACTGTTACAATTACTACAAAACTGCTATCATTACTTTTGCCACCGTTACCATTACTATCATACTACTTTGCTAGTAAATACCTTGCTGCAGATACTAAGCTATCTAGGTGTGGTTGAATTGACAACTCAACTACTAATACTTGAGAATATTCTTTGGCTCCCCTTGTGTCGAATCAATAAATTTGGGTTGAATACTCTACCCTCGAAAACTGTTGCGATCCCCTGTACTTGTGGGTTATCAGAGATACCGACGATCAAATCTTGGGAAAGTAACATACCGACGGACAAAGGGAATTACATATGTTGTCATAAAGGTTTGACCGATAAAGATTTTCATAGAATATGTAGGAACTGTTGGGAAACGTTGCATGGAAAACAAAAAAAATCTACACACACGCAAGATCTATCCATGGAGATGCATGGACACGAGAGGGGAGAGTGTGTCTACGTACCATCTGTCGGTGTTCTAGAGTAGGGGTACCCTAGTATCCCGAACTTGTGCATGGGCAGTCGCAGCACCCCGCGGCAAGGCTTGCCGGGTGACCGCCAAGATCCTCCATGGTTCCTTTGGAGCCATTCAAGAACAAAGTAGTCAAGCCAAGGAGACAAGGCCCCGGCAAGAGGAGCTTGCCGGGAAGGCCAACCAAGGCATCTCAAGGAACTTGCCGTGACGCGCCACGCGTCCCAGCGAGGCCCGGTGAGCGACAAGCTTCCGGACGCGACAAGCTTCCGGACGCGACAAGACAACGACCGCGGCAAGCAAGCTACCACCCTGTACCCGCGCTCCAGCACATCCACCAACGTGTGGCCCTGGGACCTTTCCAGGCGCACGTGGCAAGAGGCTGTGTAGCCAGCGATGCACGGTGGCAAGCGGCGCTGACAAGATTGCCATCGTGGCAAGTGGTGGCGCCCCTGACGGTCCCTTTCTTGCACTGTTTGGGCGACACAGACGGGCATTTAATGCCTTTGTCCCCTGCCGTCAGGGTTAGGTATGATACACTGTACAGGTAGTTGTACCAACCGCAACACCTTTCCATTTTTACCCTTCTCTGCGTTGCCACCTGTCAGTGACCCCTTGAGCATATAAAAGGAGGCCCATGCGCAACGTAGAGGGGGTTCGAAACCAGAAAACACTCACGCTCGGTCTCGTTAGCAGCTAGTGTGTACTGTAGCACTCAGCGCTCCCGAGCAAGAACTCAATACACACAGACATGCAGCAGTAGGAGTATTATCTCTCCGGAGAGCTCCGAAGCTGGGTAAACTGCTCGTGTGCCTCGCCTCGATCTGCTCTTCGTGCGACCTCCGCCCCTCGCCGAACCGAAAGGGGCTCGGTCCGCCGGCCCCATAGGTGTTCGTGGGTCAGTTTCCCCGACACCATCGTAGACCGTAAGCGTAAGCATTTGACAACGTGGTTGATGTAGTCGAACTTCTTCGCGTTCCAACCGACCGAGCACCAAACATACGGCACCTCCGTGTTCAACACACGATCAACTCGATGACGTCCTCTGCCTTCTTGATCCAGCAAGACGGCGAGGTAGTGGATGAGTTCCGGCAGCACGACGGTGTGGTGACGGTGACGGTGAAGCTATCTCCGTAGGGCTTTGCCTAAGCACTACGAAAATATGACCGGGGGTGTAAACGGTGGAGGGGGGCGCCGCATGATACATCTCCAACGTATATATAATTTTTGATTGTTCCATCCTATTATATTATCTATTTTGGATGTTTAATTATACACTCTTATACTATTTTTGGGACTAACCTATGATACGTCTACAACGTATCTATAATTTTTTATTGTTCCATGCTATTATACTACCTGTTTTGGATGTTTATGGACTTTACTATACACGTTTCTATTATTCTTTGGGACTAACCTATTAATCAGAGGCCCAGACCAAATTGTTGTTTTCTTGCCTATTTCAGTGTTTCGAAGAAAAGGAATATCAAACGGAGTCCAAACGGAATGAAACCTTCAGGAGAAGTTATTATTGGAACAGAAGCAATCCAGGAGACTTGGAGTAGACCTCAGGGAAGCTTCGAGGTGGCCACGAGGGTCCAGGGCGCGCCCTACTCCTCTGGGCACGCCCCTGTAACGCCCCAAGACTGGAGCTTCAGATGCCTTCCAGGGTTCCCGAGATTCGTTGTGTGATTTTATTTTGTTCGTGCATTCATCTCTGCATCATGTGCATTGCATCATGTCATCATGCCAGCATGTCATTTAATCTTTTGCAACTCAACTAAATAAATGGCATGGATCTTTGATCCACTTAAATCGAGGGAATTCACATGGTGATTCTCTTTAAAACATATCCTCTCGATATTTCGAGAGCTATAGTAAATATTCCATTTTTGGAATTCACCATCACACACTTGCAAATTATCCTAATGCCTTTGTTGTCTTAATTCTTGATCTCCAACTTTGCCATTTATTCTTTCATCATCTTCCGGAGCTCCACCAAAAATCCCAACATTTTTGGAAACCTCTAATTCCTAGTCCTTGCTCAAACCTTTTGAATTAAATTCAAATGAGTTTGAATTTAAATCTTTCAATCATGGCCTTTCCTATTTTCTTGGAACGAGCATATTTTTGCGAGTCCGGGAAAATTACCCCCATGCTCAAATTATTTCTCCAACCCTTTCTTTATCTCCTTTTTCTTTCTTTGCTATTTACTGCTTTTGGTAAATAAAAGAGAGAGGGAGAAGAGAGCCCAGCCAGGCCTCTTAGGCCTGACCAACTAAGCCGGCCCAAGGCCCAGCCGCCCCCACCAGCACTAACCCTAGGCCGATAGATCCCCATCTCTCGATCCGCTCTCCCTCTCGTTCCCTCACGCCGCCACTCACACACGCACATCGCCAGGGAGAGCCCAGCGCTCGATCCCCTCCTCCCTCGTTGCGCCGTCGCAGGGAGAGAGAGGAGCGCCGCGTGCCCACATCTCCCTCCTCGCCGTCGTCCATGGCCACGCCGCCTCCGCACCTCCGCCGGCCTCGGCCTCCCGCGGTTGCCCTGCTGCTGGCGCCCCCTGCCTCGCGTCGCCCCTACTCCGTCGCAGCCTCTGCTGCCGGCGACCTCGCCTGGATCCGTCAAGCTCCGCCGCCCCTCTGCTCCGCCCGTCGCCTCTCCTGCCCTCCTCGACGTCCTGCTTCACCTCTGTGTGTGCCTTGCACCGAGCTCCACCACCGTTCGGTCTCCACCTCGCCATGGATGAGGTTGTCCCCAGTAGCAAGTTGTCTCCCTCACCTCCTGCGCCCTTGCTTGTTTGGGTAGCCGCCCGTTGCTGCCTCCGAGCACCATCGATGCATCTCCGTGTGGAACCTGCCAAGTACCCCTGGTTCCCCAAGCAACACACCGCAAGTGCCTAGTACCACGATGTCTTTGGGAGACCCGTGAACATCAAGTTCCCCTGCCACGAACGGTCATAGTGTTGTGGATCCGGCAAGTACCCCTTCGGATACGCCAAGTTCGACTACATGGATACGACAAGTTCCTCTCCGGACATGTACGACTACCGTTGCCAAGATCGCGAGTACCTCTACCGTCGGCGCGAACGACTACTTCCACGACGTCCGTGAACCACTACTTCCACTACGACCGCTACGAGAACGCCTACTTCCTCTACACCGCTCCGAACTCGAACCGCTCCAAAAACGCACGCTTCGAAGGTATAACCCGAGACGACCGCGATGAGGTGCCCTTGCATGTATGAGATGTACCATATGTTTGCACCATGTCCGAGTTGCCTTTGCGCGTTCCTCGTTTGCCATGCCGCCGTCCCGTGGGAACCCGGAATTCGGGAGCACCCCACCATCCTTGCATGACACGCTCACGCCCACTTCTTTTGCACCCGTATCTCCATGAGCTACCGGAAACGATATGTTGCCATGGCACCATTTTCGTTATCGTTGCCGTGGCACCCCTTTTTTTCCGCCATGGTGACCAAATGCCTCGTATCATGCTCATGTCAACATTTTCTTAAAAAATGCATAAACTTGCATATGTCATCCGCATCATGATAACAACAATTAAAATGTTTAAAATTGTTGTTTGCATTAAAATTGCTAAATGACATATGGGGATTTTCCGGAATTGTTGTTTGTTGTTCCGGCCTCATTTAACTTGCCTAAATTGTTAGTTTAATTATGCCTCACCTCTTGCCATGTTTAATAATATTTAATATTGTTGGGTACATAACCGAGAGAGAACTAAATAATTGATGTGGTGTTTCGTCAATATGCAACTCGTTGCATATTGGGCTCCATTTAACTTGTAGTTTTGTTTGTGCATATTTCCATGCCATGCTATCTAAACCGGGCATGCATCATACTTGATTGTGCTTCATGCCATGTTTATGTGATGGTTGTTTACTATGTTGTTTGTTTCGTTCCGGGTTGCTTCTCTCGTTAGCTTCGGTTTCGTTCCGGAGTTGTGAGGATTCGTTCAACTACGTTCGTTTGTCTTCTTCATGGACTCGTTCTTCTTCCTAGCGGGATCTCAGGCAAGATGACCATACCCTCGAAATCACTACTATCTTTGCTATGCTAGTTTGCTCGCTCTTTTGCTATGCCAATGCTATGATGCCTACCATTTGCTTGTCAGCCTCCCAAATTGCCATGTCAAACCTCTAACCCACCATGTCCTAGCAAACTGTTGATTGGCTATGTTACCGCTTTGCTCAGCCCCTCTTATAGCGTTGTTAGTTGCAGGTGAAGATTGAAGTTTGTTCCTTGTTGGAACATGGAGATGTTGTTCCTTGTTGGAACATGTTTACTTGTTGGGATATCACAATATATCTTATTTAATTAATGCATCTATATACTTGGTAAAGGGTGGAAGGCTCGGCCTTATGCCTGGTGTTTTGTTCCACTCTTGCCGCCCTACTTTCCGTCATACCGGTGTTATGTTCCCGGATTTTGCGTTCCTTACGCGGTCGGGTGATTTATGGGACCCCCTTGACAGTTCGCTTTGAATAAAACTCCTCCAGCAAGGCCCAACCTTGGTTTTACCATTTGCCTACCTAAGCCTTTTTCCCTTGGGTTCTGCAGACTCAAGGGTCATCTTTATTTTACCCCCCGGGCCAGTGCTCCTCCGGGTGCTGGTCCAAACCGAGCGATGTCCGGCGCCCCCTGGGCAACCAGGGTCTATGCCAACCCGTCGTCTTGCTCATCCGGTGTGCCCTGAGAACGAGATATGTGTAGCTCCTATCGGGATTTGTCGGCACATCGGGCGGCTTTGCTGGTCTTGTTTTACCATTGTCGAAATGTCTTGTAAACCGGGATTCCGAGACTGATCGGGTCTTCCTGGGAGAAGGTCTATTCCTTCGTTGATCGCGAGAGCTTGTCATGGGCTAAGTTGGGACACCCCTACAGGGTATAAACTTTCGAGAGCCGTGCCCGCGGTTATGTGGCAGATGGGAATTTGTTAATGTCCGGTTGTAGAAAACCCGAAGTTGACCTTAATTAAAATACATCAATCGTGTGTGTTACCGTGATGGTCTCTTTTCGGCGGAGTCCGGGAAGTGAACACGGTGTTGGAGTTATGCTTGACGTAGGTTGCTATAGGATCACTTCTTGATCATACTTTTATCGACCGTTCTTTGCCTTCTCTTCTCGCTCTCATTTGCGTATGTTAGCCACCATATATGCTAGTCGCTTGCTGCAGCTCCACCTCATTACTCCATCCTTCCTATAAGCTTAAATAGTCTTGATCTCGCGGGTGTGAGATTGCTGAGTCCTCGTGACTCACAGATACTTCCAAAACCAGTTTGCAGGTGCCTATGTTACCGAGCAGGTGACGCAACCTAGCTCAAGGAGGAGCTCGATGAAGATCTTGCCCTTTGTGTTGTTTCGTTCTAGTTGATCAGTAGTGGAGCCCAGTTGGGGTCGATCGAGGACCTTTGTCGCATTTGGGGTTCTTATTTTATTTTGGTTCCGTAGTCGGACCTTGATTGTATCTGGATGATGTAATGCTTTATTCATGTAATTGTGTGAAGTGGCGATTGTAAGCCAACTATGTATCTCTTTCCCTTATGTATTACATGGGTTGTGTGAAGATTACCTCACTTGCGACATTGCTTTCAATGCGGTTATGCCTCTAAGTCGTGCTTCGACACGTGGGAGATATAGCCGCATCGAGGGCGTGACAAGTTGGTAATCAGAGCCTTCCCCGACCTTAGGAGCCCCACTGCTTGATCGTTTTTAGCGGCCGAGTTGTGTCTAGAAAAATGTTTTGAGTCATTTAGGATTATATATATCAGAGAGTTGGGAATTCTTTTTACTCCCCAGTCTCTTCATCGCTCTGGTAAGGCATACTGACGTAGAGTTTTGACTCTTCTCTTCTCAAATTTCACTAAAAAATTTTTAGGATCATGCGGGTATCTTGGAATCGTTCCGATGGTTTTATGATGAGAACATTGTCTTGGTGCCTCCTGTCAGGGGTTTAGTGGAAGTGTCCCGGGGAGTTGAGCTCTGAGGTGTTGTCGCCATAATTTTATCGTTGCAGTTCTGGAATACCTGAGTTTAGTACGCCGACATCGAAAATCTCTTTTATGTAGTTTGTTGGTGAGATAACCTCGACGCCTCCCAGTACTGGGGCGGGAGTTCGGGAGTATCGCCATAACTTGTATAACGGATGCTTTTCGAAGGTTGAGGTAGACGATTTCCGAAGGTTTCTTGGTTATGTGTTGAAGGATGGATACAGCTGGATGTAGGATTTGCTAGTTTTGGGTGAGATATTATGCTTCCCCTGTATCCCCAACACCTGATTGCATGACCGGAAAATTTCGGGAGTTTCATAGGTGGGAATTCAAGTAGCTCTTAGGATATCTTTCTGACGGATGTATGATATGAAATTGGGGTTCGACGTCTAGTTGTCCGCTTATTCATGGTTGGTTTTACAGTGGTCTTGTTGTGTCTTAAAGAGTCCTTGGCTATGCCGACTCGGGGACGCTTCGTATGTCATGTGCACTGCCTTGTACATGATGGTGCTGTACGATCGAGCCCGTGTAGGCCCCACCACGAAAACTTCGGACGAAATCTCTATCATATGTTTGTTCCGGCTTATTCTGCAAGCCAGTCCTTTGTTTTTGTTTTGAGTTGTGGTATTTGAGTTGCTTCAATGTCAAGTGTTGATTCCATACCTTTCCGAAATGGTGTTCTCATACTCCGATGTGAATACCAATCCTTCTCGACAATCGAGATTGTCATGTCAATCCTTTTTCAACTGGCGTGTTTCTCTTCAAGTGGATCCGATCACTTCAACATCAGCAAGACCAATTATCATTTCTTCTCAACGGTGTTTGTTTCATCCGTCTCCAAGTTGCTTTTGTTTTTTCCCGCCCACCCACCCTTTTTCCTCAAGGACTAAGATTTCTTTACCAAGTATCCTTTTATTTTTGTGAAGTTTCTCCATTCTTTTCCGTCAATGTTCTTACCCGGTGGTTCTCAAGAAGACGTTCTACTAGTTCGTCATTCCTCATTCCTTTCTCTTCTCCGGTGGAT
Organism: Triticum dicoccoides; assembly: GCF_002162155.2. Lineage (NCBI taxonomy): Eukaryota > Viridiplantae > Streptophyta > Magnoliopsida > Poales > Poaceae > Triticum > Triticum dicoccoides. The sequence continues at coordinate 243,871,715 of NC_041391.1, forward strand.
TCAAGTCAAGTTTTGTTGATCATACCTTTTTCCTCATTTCAATGTCTTCTCATACCGGTGCACCTCATTATCATTCTACTTCTCGCTATTTGTTATTCCGGAGTGCTCAAGATATCTTGAAGATTCGTGTTTCCACTCTGCATTCGTTCAAGCTCTTTCGAGATTGGTATCTCATTCAAGTCATTTAATTCAACCGGTGCAACATCTCTTTTAAATCTTTTCAACGGTGTTCTTTTGAGTGGGCCCTAACCCACAGGTCTTTTCCCAGGATCTTACCTGACTCTTCTATTTTCCCAGAGCTATCCTAAATTCTTCTCCAAGTTTGACGTAAGAATGAGTTATCATCAGTCAAATGCTTTTCTCCAAGATCTTTCAAATTCTTTTCATAGTTGGCTCAACCTCTTCGCTTTTGATTCTTCCGGTGTGCCTTAATAATTCTTGGTGGTGTTTCTCGTTGTCATTCTCATCATTTGAAGACCGAAGAAGAGTTTCTCTTTAATCTTGCTCTATTCTCTTCAAGATTCATGGTGCTAGCTTGTTGCCATCCTCTCATAATTGTTTTCGATTGTGAGAATCTTTTTCACCCATCCGGAGCATTTTAGGAGTCTTTTCAGTTTCATTCTTTGAAGCCCATCATCTCAGTATTATTCATTCAAGCTTTCAGCTCTCGTTCTCCAAATCATATCGGTGCATCATTCAAGTATTCTCTAATCAGCTCGTGATCTATTCGTTCATTTGTATCTAAATACCCTCAAGTATCTTCATTCATTTTGCAATTCTTCCCGGTGATTTGTGCATTTGCTACGTTCAATTTCAATTCTTACGGTGGTTCGTTCAAGAGTTCTCTTTCTTTGTTATCATATCAATTCATTCATTCTTTCCAAATCCTACCGGTGGTTTGTTGAAGACCTTCTCAAGTTTACACCATATCTCTCTTAATCCTTTCTACGAGAATAAGTAGTATGCCAAATCCGTTGCTTGTCATCAATTTAAATTGGTGAAGGATACGCATAACATAATTCTTGTTCTTGTTTCATCCAAGTGATTAATTCCTTCTTTCGGAGTTTGTTCATGATGAATAAATTCTCGGTTTCAGTTGTTTCATCTTTTCTTTTCCCGGAGTTCCAAGCTCTCATCATCACGAAGATCCATCTAAATCATTGCAAGGCTTCACCTTGTGTTTTCAACTTCTCTTTCTTTCTATCACCCTTTTGTTTACCGGAGTTCTTCATGGAGGCTCTACATGGTGCTTCATCGAGGATTCTTTTCATTCTTCAATTGTTCATCAAGATTTCTCTCGAAGTTAAGATCCGTCAAGCCATACTTCAAAATAAACATGGTGCTCAACACATGTTTTGTTTTGAGGAGTTCAAGCATTCTTCATCTTGCATTCCAAAGTGCAATTCTTTCTACCTTATCTTCTGAGGTGGTGTTAGGTCATTCTTGATAATTTCCCTTCGCGTTTCATGATTCACAAGTTTTCAAGAGTGACATATTTAAATCCATCATTTTCTCTTTGTTCTAGAGATCTTTTCAACCGTCAATCTCTTCATTGGAGTTATCTTGGTATAGATTTCACCTAAAGCCTTCCCTAAGGAATGTTGCTATTTTGGTGCTTATTAATGACCCAAGTTATCTCTTTTCCATCTTGATGGAACAAGCTTTCATCTCTTCGTTAATCTCAAGCAAGCAATTGTTTCCGTTAGTGGCCGGTTGTCACCTCATAATGTTGAGATGTTTCCATAAGCCCACTACAAACTTATTCTTTTCGTTGTTGGTCTTCCAACAACTCTATTCTAACCTTCTTGCAAGGATGCCTTCCAAATTCAATTAAGGTAGAAGTTGTCATTTTCTTCTCCGTCCCTTTATCCCAACGGTCTAGCTTCTATTCTTTCGTTCCGGAGGCATTGTGATGTTGTGCTCTTTACCCATCACCTCGTTTTGTCAATATCATGTTCTTTTCCTTACTTATCCGTTTAACCGGAGTGTCGTGTTTTCATTCGAGTTCTCTAATTTTATCAAGTTTTCCCTCCTTCCTCAACTGGAGAGCTGTCTGAAATCTTTCTTACCCCTTGTGCCATTCTTTCAATAGTTCCGGAGGCAGTGTGTTGTTCATTTCATCAAGTATCCTCTCATCTTGTCAAGTTCATGTTCAATTCCTTCCATGTTCAACCGGAGTGCTGCCCAAATTCTTCCCCTCTCATCTTGTTTTAACCGGAGTGGTTTCGAATTCTATCTTGTCCATTAAACTCTTGATTCATGTCTTTGCAACCTTCAAGTTCCCATAATGTTCCTTGTTCCTTTTTTCTAACGGATTGTTTGCAATCTCGTTCATCTCTGCTGTACTCTTTCTTTTAAATTGCTCAACCTCTCAAGGTTCGTGGTTTCACTCGTTCGTCCAAGAAGCAACTTAGTTTTACCTCCTCTCTTCCTCTTCCGTTTCTCTCCGGTGCCATCCTAGATCTCGGGACGAGATCCTCTTGTAGTGGTGGAGTGTTGTAACGCCCCAAGACCGGAGCTTTAGATGCCTTCCAGGGTTTCCGAGATTCGTTGTGTGATTTTGTTTTGTTCGTGCATTCATCTCTGGATCATGTGCATTGCATCATGTCATCATGCCAGCATGTCATTTAATCTTTTGCAACTCAACTAAATAAACGGCATGGATCTTTGATCCATTTAAATCGAGGGAATTCACATGGTGATTCTCTTTAAAACATATCCTCTCGATATTTAGAGAGCTATAGTAAATATTCCATTTTTGGAATTCACCATAACACACTTGCAAATTATCCTAATGCCTTTGTTGTCTTAATTCTTGATCTCCAACTTTGCCATTTATTCTTTCATCATCTTCCGGAGCTCCACCAAAAATCCCAACATTTTTGGAAACCTCTAATTCCTAGTCCTTGCTCAAACCTTTTGAATTAAATTCAAATGAGTTTGAATTTAAATCTTTCAATCATGGCCTTTCCTATTTTCTTGGAACGAGCATATTTTTGCGAGTCCGGGAAAATTACCCCCATGATCAAATTATTTCTCCAACCCTTTCTTTATCTCCTTTTTCTTTCTTTGCTATTTACTGCTTTTGGTAAATAAAAGAGAGAGGGAGAAGAGAGCCCAGCCAGGCCTCTTAGGCCCGACCAACTAAGCCGGCCCAAGGCCTAGCCGCCCCCACCAGCTCTAACCCGAGGCCGATCGATCCCCATCTCTCGATCCGCTCTCCCTCTCGTTCCCCCACGCCGCCACTCACACACGCACATCGCCAGGGAGAGCTCAGCGCTCGATCCCCTCCTCCCTCGTTGCGCCGTCGCAGGGAGAGAGAGGAGCGCCGCGTGCCCACGTCTCCCTCCTCGCCGTCGTCCATGGCCACGCCGCCTCCGCACCTCCGCCGGCCTCGGCCTCCCGCGGTTGCCCTGCTGCTGGCGCCCCCTGCCTCGCGTCGCCCCTGCTCTGTCGCAGCCTCTGCTGCCGGCGACCTCGCCTGGATCCGTCAAGCTCCGCCGCCCCTCTGCTCCGCCCGTCGCCTCTGCTGCCCTCCTCGACGTCCTACTTCACCTCTGTGTGTGCCCTGCACCGAGCTCCACCACCGTTCGGTCTCCACCTCGCCATGGATGAGGTTGTCCCCAGCAGCAAGTTGTCTCCCTCACCTCCTGCGCCCTTGCTTGTTTGGGTAGCCGCCCGTTGCTGCCTCAGAGCACCATTGATGCATCTCCGTGTGGAACCTGCCAAGTACCCCTGGTTCCCCAAGCAACACACCGCAAGTGCCTAGTACCACGACATCTTTGGGAGACCCGTGAACATCAAGTTCCCCTGCCACGAACGGTCACAGTGTTGTGGATCCGGCAAGTACCCCTTCGGATACGCCAAGTTTGACTACATGGATACGACAAGTTCCTCTCCGGACATGTACGACTACCGTTGCCAAGATCGCGAGTACCTCTACCGTCGCCGCGAACGACTACTTCCACGACGTCCGTGAACCACTACTTCCACTACGACCGCTACGAGAACACCTACTTCCTCTACACCACTCCGAACTCGAACCACTCCAAAAACGCATGCTTCGAAGGTATAACCCGAGACGACCGCGATGAGGTGCCCTTGCATGTATGAGATGTACCATATGTTTGCACCATGTCCGAGTTGCCTTTGCGCGTTCCTCGTTTGCCATGCCGCCGTCCCGTGGGAACCCGGAATTCGGGAGCACCCCACCATCCTTGCATGACACGCTCACGCCCACTTCTTTTGCACCGGTATCTCCATGAGCTACCGGAAACGATATGTTGCCGTGGCACCATTTTCGTTATCGTTGCCGTGGCACCCCTTTTTTTCCGCCATGGTGACCAAATACCTCGTATCATGCTCATGTCAACATTTTATTAAAAATGCATAAACTTGCATATGTCATCCGCATCATGATAACAACAATTAAAATGTTTAAAATTGTTGTTTGCATTAAAATTGCTAAATGACATATGGGGATTTTCCGGAATTGTTGTTTGTTGTTACGGTCTCATTTAACTTGCCTAAATTGTTAGTTTAATTATGCTTCACCTCTTGCCATGTTTAATAATATTTAATATTGTTGGGTACATAACCGAGAGAGAACTACAATTGATGTGGTGTTTCGTCAATATGCAACTCGTTGTATATTGGGCTCCATTTAACTTGTAGTTTTGTTTGTGCATATTGCCATGCCATGCTATCTAAACCGGGCATGCATCATACTTGATTGTGCTTCATGCCATGTTTATGTGATGGTTGTTTACTATGTTGTTTGTTTCTTTCCGGGTTGCTTCTCTCGTTAGCTTCGGTTTCATTCCGGAGTTGTGAGGATTCGATCGACTATGTTCGTTTGTCTTCTTCATGGACTCGTTCTTCTTCCTAGCGGGATCTCAGGCAAGGTGACCATACCCTCGAAATCACTACTATCTTTGCTATGCTAGTTTGCTCGCTCTTTTGCTATGCCAATGCTACGATGCCTACCATTTGCTTGTCAGCCTCCCAAAATGCCATGTCAAACCTATAACCCACCATGTCCTAGCAAACCGTTGATTGGCTATGTTACCGCTTTGCTCAGCCCCTCTTATAGCGTTGTTAGTTGCAGGTGAAGATTGAAGTTTGTTCCTTGTTGGAACATGGAGATGTTGTTCCTTGTTGGAACATGTTTACTTGTTGGGATATCACAATATATCTTATTTAATTAATGCATCTATATACTTGGTAAAGGGTGGAAGGCTCGGCCTTATGCCTGGTGTTTTGTTCCACTCTTGCCGCCCTAGTTTCCGTCATACCGGTGTTATGTTCCCGGATTTTGCGTTCCTTACGCGGTCGGGTGATTTATGGGACCCCCTTGACAGTTCGCTTTGAATAAAACTCCTCCAGCAAGGCCCAACCTTGGTTTTACCATTTGCCTACCTAAGCCTTTTTCCCTTGGGTTCTGCAGACTCAAGGATCATCTTTATTTTACCGCCCCGGGCCAGTGCTCCTCCGGGTGCTGGTCCAAACCGAGCAATGTCCGGCGCCCCCTGGGCAACCAGGGTCTATGCCAACCCGTCATCTTGCTCATCCGATGTGCCCTGAGAATGAGATATGTGCAGCTCCTATCGGGATTTGTCGGCACATCGGGTGGCTTTGCTGGTCTTGTTTTACCATTGTCGAAATGTCTTGTAAACCGGGATTCCGAGACTGATCGGGTCTTCCTGGGATAAGGTCTATTCCTTCGTTGATCGCGAGAGCTTGTCATGGGCTAAGTTGGGACACCCCTGCAGGGTATAAACTTTCGAGAGCCGTGCCCGCGGTTATGTGGCAGATGGGAATTTGTTAATGTCCGGTTGTAGAAAACCCGAAGTTGACCTTAATTAAAATACATCAACCGTGTGTGTAACCTGATGGTCTCTTTCCGGCGGAGTCCGGGAAGTGAACACGGTGTTGGAGTTATGCTTGACGTAGGTTGCTATAGGGTCACTTCTTGATCATACTTTTATCGATCGTGCTTTGCCTTCTCTTCTCGCTCTCATTTGCGTATGTTAGCCACCATATATGCTAGTCGCTTGCTGCAGCTCCACCTCATTACTCCATCCTTCCTATAAGCTTAAATAGTCTTGATCTCGCGGGTGTGAGATTGCTGAGTCCTCGTGACTCACTGATACTTCCAAAACCAGTTTGTAGGTGCCTATGTTACCGAGCAGGTGACGCAACCTAGCTCAAGGAGGAGCTCGATCAAGATCTTGCCCTTTGTGTTGTTTCATTCTAGTTGATCAGTAGTGGAGCCCAGTTGGGGTCGATCGGGGACCTTTGTCGCATTTGGGGTTCTTCTTTTATTTTGGTTCCGTAGTCGGACCTTGATTGTATCTGGATGATGTAATGCTTTATTCATGTAATTGTATGAAGTGGCGATTGTAAGCCAACTATGTATCTCTTTCCCTTATGTATTACATGGGTTGTGTGAAGATTACCTCACTTGCGACATTGCTTTCAATGCGGTTATGCCTCTAAGTCGTGCTTCGACACGTGGGAGATATAGCCGCATCGAGGGCGTGACAGCCCCCCACCCTCGTGGGCCCCTCGTGGCTCCCATGACCGACTTCTTTCGCCTATATATTTCCATATACACCGAAAACATCAAGGAGCACAATAGATCGGGAGTTCCACCGCCGCAAGCCTATGTAGCCACCAAAAACCAATCGGGACCCTATTCCGGCACCCTGCCAGAGGGGGGATCCCTCACCGGTGGCCATCTTCATCATCTCGGTGCTCTCCATGACAAGGAGGGAGTAGTTCACCCTCGGGGCTGAGGGTATGTACCAGTAGCTATGTGTTTGATCTCTCTCTCTCTCATGTTCTTGAGGTGATACGATCTTGATGTATCGCGAGCTTTGCTATTATAGTTGGATCTTATGATGTTTCTCCCCCTCTACACTCTTGTGATGAATTGAGTTTTCCCCTTGAAGTTATCTTGTCGGATTGAGTCTTTAAGGATTTGAGAACACTTGATGTATGTCTTGCCGTGCTTATCTGTGGTGATAATGGGATATTCACGTGATCTACTTGATGTATGTTTTGGTGATCAACTTTCGGGTTCAATGAACTTATGCATAGGGGTTGGCACACGTTTTCGTCTTGACTCTCCGGTAGAAACTTTGGGGCACTCTTTGGAGTCCTTTGTGTTGGTTGAATAGATGAATCTGAGATCGTTGATGCATATCGTATAATCATGCCCACAGATACTTGAGGTGACATTGGAGTATCTAGGTGACATTAAGGTTTTGGTTTATTTGTGTCTTAAGGTGTTATTCTAGTACGAACTCTATGATAGATCAAACGGAAAGAATAGCTTCGTGTTATTTTACTACGGACTCTTGAATAGATCGATCAGAAAGGATAGCTTTGAGGTGGTTTCGTACCCTACCATGATCTCTTCGTTTCTTCTCCGCTATTAGTGACTTTGTAGTGACTCTTTGTTGCATGTTGAGGGATAGTTATATGATCCAGTTATGTTATTATTGTTGAGAGAACTTGCACTAGTAAAAGTATGAACCCTAGGCCTTGTTTCCTAGCATTCCAATACCATTTTTGCTCACTTTTATCATTATTTACCTTGCTATTTATATATTTTCAGATTACAATACTCATATCTACCATCCATATTGCACTTGTATCACCATCTCTTCTCCGAACTAGTGCACCTATACAATTTACCATTGTATTGGGTGTATTGGGGACACAAGAGACTCTTTGTTATTTGGTTGCAGGGTTTTGAGAGAGACCATCTTCATCCTACGCCTCCCATGGATTGATAAAGCTTAGGTCATCCACTTGAGGGAAATTTGCTACTGTCCTACAAACCTCTGCACTTGGAGGCCCAACAACGTCTACAAGAAGAAGGTTGTCTAGTAGACATCAAGTTCTTTTCTGGCGTCGTTGCTGGGGAGGTGAGTGCTTGAAGGTATATCTTTAAATCCGACAATCGAATCTTTTAGTTTCTTGTTTTATAACTAGTTTAGTTTATAAAAGAAAACTACAAAAAAATGGAATTGAGTTTGCCTCATATGCTTCATCTTTTTAATATCTTTCGTGAGAATGATGGAAAGGAAAATTGTGCTGAAGTGCTAGAAGAAGAAGTCTATATAATGTTGGGCACTAAATCTTTGAATCATGAACGTATTGCAACACCCTACACCATTGGGAAATAATATATAGCGTTGAGCACCATGTTTAAGTAGAGATTATAGCAGGTAAAAGAGAGGTTACACCGCTGCATAGAGGGGGGAAGAGTTGGTGATGAGGGCGGTGAAGTTGTTGGTGTAGATCACGATGATGATGATGGCCCACAGAAGCATTCTGGCGCCACCGGAAGCAAGGGGGAGAGAGATCCCTTCTTCTTCTTCTTCTTCCTTGACCTTCTCCCTAGATGGGAGAAGGGTTTCCCCTCTGGTCCATGGTCTCCATGGCGTGGGAGGGGCGAGAGCCCCTCCGAGATTGGATCTGTCTCTCTGTCTCTCTCTGTTTCTGCGTGCTCTTGTTATGCCCTTTCACCGTTTCTTATATATCCGGAGATCCGTAACTCCAATTGGATTGAAACCTTCGCCCAGATTTTTCTCCGAAAATTAGCTTTCTTGCGGCCAAAGAAGAGCATCAACCGCCTTACGGGGTGCCCACGAGGGTCAAGGGCGCGCCTGCCCCTCTGGGGCCCCCCCATGCCTCGTGGCACACTCGGGCACCCTCTCGCGTTGATTTTTCTTCCCAAAAATCACAAACATTTCAAAAATATTCTCCATCCGTTTTTATCCCGTTTGGACTCCGTTTGATATGGGGTTTCTGCGAAACATAAAACATGCAACAAACAGGAACTGGCACTGGGATCTGGGTCAATATGTTAGTCCCAAAAATAATATAAAAAGTTGCCAAAAGTATATGAAATTGAATAATATTGGCATGGAACAATTAAAAATTATAGATACGACGGAGACGTATCAGTGTGCATCCAACTTTCTTGCTCACGAAGACCTAGGGCATTTTGAGGAAGCCCATCATTGGAATATACAAGCCAAGTTCTATAATGAAAAATTCCCACTAGTATATAAAAGTGACAACATAGGAGACTCTCTATCATGAAGATCATGGTGCTACTTTGATGCACAAGTGTGGTAAAAGGATAGTACCATTGTCCCTTTTTCTCTCTTTTTCTCTCATTTTTTTATTTGGGCTTTTTCTCTTTTTTATGGCCTTTTTTATATTTAGTCCGGAGTCTCATCCCGACTTGTGGGGAATCATATTCTCCATCATCATTTCCTCACATGGGACAATGCTCTAATAATGAAGATCATCACACTTTTATTTACTTATAGCTCAAGAATTACAATTCAATACTTGGAACAAATTATGACTCTATGTGAATGCCTCTGGCGGTGTACCAGGATGTGCAATGATTCAAGAGTGACATGTATGAAAAATTATGAATGGTGGCTTTGCCACAAATACGATGTCAACTACATGATCATGCTAGCAATATGACAATGATGGAGCGTGTCATAATAAACGGAATGGTGGGAGTTGCATGGCAATATATATCGAAATGTCTATGGAAATTCCATAATAGGTAGGTATGGTGGCTGTTTTGAGGAAGGTATATGGTGGGTTTATGGTACCGGCGAGAGTTGTGCGGTACTAGAGAGGCTAGCAATGATGGAAGGGTGAGAGTGCGTATAATCTATGGACTCAACATTAGTCATAAAGAACTCATATACTTATTGCAAGAATCTACAAGTAATCAAAACAAAGTACTACACGAATTCTCCTAGGGGAAAAGGGTTGGTAGGAGTTAACCATCGCGCGATCCCGACCTCCACACATAAGGAAAGCAATCAATAAATAAATCATGCTCCAACTTCATCACATAACGGTTCACCATACGTGGATGCTACGAGAATCACAAACTTTAACGCAAGTATTCCTCAAATTCACAACTACTCAACTAGCATGTCTCTAATATCACCGTCTTCATATCTCAAAACAATCATCAAGCATCAAACTTCTCATAGTATTCAATGCACTTTATATGAAAGTTTTTATTATACCCATCTTGGATGCCCATCATATTAGGACTAATTTTATAACCAAAGCAAATTACCATGCTGTTCTAAGAGACTCTCAAAATAATATAAGTGAAGTATGAGAGATCAATAATTTCTATAAAATAAAACCACCACCGTGCTCTAAAAAGATATAAGTGAAGTAATAGAGTAATATTGTCTATCTCAAAAGATATAAGTGAAGCACATAGAGTATTCTAATAAATTCCGATTCATGCGTTCCTCTCCCAAAAGGTGTGTACAGAAAGAATGATTGTGGTAAAATAACAATAAAAGAATCAAATCATACAAGACACTCCAAGCAAAATACATATCATGTGGTGAATAAAAGTATAGCCTCAAGTAAAGTTACCGATAGACGAAGACGAAAGAGGGGATGCCTTCCGGGGCATCCCCAAGCTTAGGCTTTTGGTTGTCCTTGAATTATCTTGGGGTGCCTTGGGCATCCCCAAGCTTAGTCTCTTGCCACTCCTTATTCCAAAATCCATCAAATCTTTACCCGAAAACTTGAAAACTTCACAACACAAAACTTCAACAGAAAATCTCAAGAGCTCTGTTAGTATAAGAAAATAAACCACCACTTTAAGGTATTGTAATGAACTCATTATTTGTTTATATTGTTGTTAAACCTACTGTATTCCAACTTCTCTATGGTTAATACCCCCCGATACTACTCATAGATTCATCAAAATAAGCAAACAACACACGAAAAACAGAATCTCTCAAAAACAGAACAATCTGTAGCAATCTGTAACTTTCGAATACTTCTGTAACTCTAAACATTCTAAAATATATTGGTGGACGTGTGTAATTTGTATATTGATCATCTTCAAAAAGAATCAACCCAAAATCAATTCTCCAGTAAAAAATGACAGCAATTCTCGTGAGTGCAAAAGTTTCTGTTTTTTACAGCAAGATCGCAAACACTTCACCCAAGTCTTCCCAAAGGTTCTACTTGGCACAATGTCACGCCCAATATGCGACCCTATTCAAAAGGAACTCGAAGGTCCCACCAAGGATAGACCCGCATATTGAAACACTTTTGCAAGGTGGATATCATTACATCAACATTACATAATAGGTAGGGATACATACATAAGGCATACAATGCCACACGAATACAACATCATCTTACATAAGAGCACCATCCGACTACGGATGAATCACAAACAGAAACTAAAACGACATCCACCCTGATAGCCCAGGCTGCCGACTTGGAACCTATCCCCTGATCGAAGAAGATGTAGAAGAAGAACTCCAAAACAAGCAAACATCGCTCTCGCGTCATGATCATCGCATAACCTGTACCTGCAACTGTTGTTGTAGTAATCTGTGAGCCACGAGGACTCGGCAATCCCATTACCATGGGTATCAAGACTAGCAAAGCTAAATAGGAAAGGAAGGGGTAAAGTGGTGAGGTTGCAGCAGCGACTAAGCATGATATGGTGGCTAACATACGCAAATAAGAGCGAGAAGAGAGCAAACGGAACGGTCGTCAACTAGTAATGATCAAGAAGAGATCCTGAGCTCCTACTTACGTCAATAATAACACAGAAACCGTGTTCACTTCCCGGACTCCGCCGAAAAGAGACCATCACGGCTACACACGTGGTTGATGCATTTTAATTCGGATCTGGTGTCAAGTTATCTACAACCGGACATTAACAAATTCCCATCTGCCACATAACCGCGGGCACGGCTCTCGAAAGTTTATAACCCTACAGGGGTGTCCCAACTTAGCCCATGATAAGCTCTCACGATCAACGAAGGATATACCTTCAACCAGGAAGACCCGATCAGTCTCAGAATCCCGGTTTACAAGACATTTCGACAATGGTAAAACAAGACCAGCAAAGCCGCCCGATGCGCCGACAATCCCGATAGGAGCTGCACATATCTCGTTCTCAGGGCAACACCGGATGAGACATCCTACGAGTAAAACCAGACCTCGAGTTTCCCCGAGGGGGCCCCGCAGTCTACTCGGTTCGGACCAACACTTAGACAAGCATTGGCCCGGGGGGGGCTAAAATAAAGATGACCCTTGGGTTAATTACTCCCAAGGGAAATGTAGGTGGTGGTGAGGCAAATGGTAAAACCAAGGTTGGGCCTTGCTGGAGGAGTTTTATTCAAAGCGAACTATCAAGGGGGTCCCATAAATCACCCGACCGTGTAAGGAACGCAAAATCCGGGAACATAATACTGGTATAACGGAAACTAGGGCGGCAAGAGTGGAACAAAACACCAGGCATAAGGCCGAGCCTTCCACCCTTTACCAAGTATATAGATGCATTAATAATATAAGAGATATTGTGATATCCCAACATAATCATGTCCACCATGGAGCAATCTTCAACTTCACCTGCAACTAACAATGCTATAAGAGGGGCTGAGCAAAGCGGTAACATAGGCAAGCAATGGTTTGCTAGGAAGGGTGAAAATGTTAGAGGCTGACATGGCAATTTGGGAGGCTTGAAGAACAAATGATAGGTAGCACAGCATAGCGATAAAACGAAGCAACTAGCATAGCAATGATAGTAGTGAGATCCAGGGTAGCAGTCATCTTCCCTGAAATCCCGCTAGGAAGAAGAGCGAGCCCATGAAGAAGATGAAGCCACGAAGACGAACCACACGTAGACGAACGCATCCTCACGATCGCAACGAAACGGGAACTATCGAGAAGAAGCACACAACATGGTAAACACGCCACACATAGACAAGACATGATGCACAACCAAGCATGATGCATGACAAAGCTAGATGAGGCTACTCATGGCATGAGATGAAGCAAACAAGAACAACACATCAAATCAAGTTTAAATGAGGCCGGAAACAACATATAACAATTCCGATAATTCCTCATATGCAAATTTAGAAATTGGTCCAGAACTGAATAAACCTTATTTTCCAGTTGTTAAATAGCAAGTTAAGATGCACCAAGATGATCTACACGAATCTCTAGTCAAGTTACATATAAAGTTCATTTAATTCGGAGCTACGGCCTAGAAGATATGAGCAAAACAAGTTAAGCATGACATTGATGCAAAATGCATACAAACATCTAGCAAACACCTCAAAACATGGATGCAACATGATAATACGAAACTTCATGCAAAATCAAGCAAGTTTCATATAGAGCACACTCAAAACGGAGCAACGGTTCAACACATACACTCTACAAGTTTACAGGACAAGTTGTCCAAAACAGCAACTAGGCATATCACGAGCATCAAAACAATAGGCTACAACATCCCAACATAAAAACAAAAGGCATGTGCATGAAGTACAGGTAAAGCATGACAAAACATGAACACTGAGCTATCTCCAGAAATTAGAACATGCTCAAACACACATGGCAAAACTGCATCTATTAACAGTTTCAGACTTGGCAGAAATAACATCAGGTTGCAATGTTTAGAGCTATCAAACAACATGTTACAGGAACTTATCATGGCAAACAAAGGCATGGCATGAATCTACTAATTGCATAGAACAAAAGTCCCTTACTGACCATGAGCCAAAGAGGAGCAGAAGATATGATGGCACCCATGTAAACATGGCAAATAATATGACAGATTCATACATGGCAGGAACAACAATAAGTAGGCATGTTGGTGAGCTTGAACCACTCACTACAGAGCAATACATGGCATGGAAAGGTGACCAACAGTAAGAAGACATGTTTTAGAAGCTAAGCATGGCAAGAGCAAGTTCATAGGGTGCATGGATCACTAGAAAAACACGTGGCAAAACTGAACTTAATGGTAACAGGCTGACAGCAACATTATTTAGCAACTTAAGAGCAAGATTACAACAAGTTACAGCAGGCTAAAAATGCAACCAGGGGCATGAATGGATAGAGCATGAAATTTATAACAAATCATCCTTAGTGAACATCTCCAGATTATGCATAGAATGACTAGTAGCAGCAGGTTTACATAGCATCATGATATAACAGAATCTGTCAGGAAAACAGCAACAGCAAGTACCCTACTTAACAAGCTCGATGCAATCACTACAGGACCCTCAAAAATACATGGATGGCACCACTATAAATATGGCATGACATAGTTCAAAACACATGTAGACATAAACCTCATAGGATGCACACATCAAACATGGCAAAAATGACAAATGAGCATGTTATAACAGTCTCAGCAGATTAACATCATATAGCACTCTTGCAACGATGATTAGGGCATCAATATGGACTCAAATGAACATGATGCAATGGAATGAAATGAAGTACTCGTCGAGGCGAACAATTTGACATATTACACGCACGAAATGGAGCAGGATGTAGCAAGTTATGATGCGATGAACAGGGCAACATAATGCTGACAATATCAGGGACTTACTGGAATTTTCGGGGTGAACCTTCAGGAAAACTAGATCTGCATGGATTCCAAGGCGGGCCGGGCTCACCGGGGTTGGAGGAGAGGTGGCCGGAGACGGGTTGGCCCGGGGCCAGGTCGCCGGAGGACGGCTTGCAGGCGGCGGGGCGGCGAGGGAAGCGGCCGGCGGCGGGGATCCGCGGCGGCGGACGGGCAGCGCTGGCCACGGGGAGGCCGAGAG
>NC_041391.1:243886949-243891214 GCF_002162155.2 Triticum dicoccoides
AGGCAGGCCGGCGGTGCGCGGCCGGCGGACGCGCCACATGGCAGGCCCCCGTTGGCTGCGGTCGGCAGCGGCGATTCGTCCGGAGGCGGCGGACATGTCCGGTGCGGTGGGAGGAGAAAAACTAGGGTTAGGGGTAGGATTCATGCACGAAAATGGAAGGGGAGGGCATATTTATAGGTAGAGGGAGCTAGGAGAGTCCAAATGAGGCATGGTTTTCGGCCACGCGATCGAGATCGAACGACCGAGAGTATGGAGGGGGTTTGGATGGGTTTTGGGCCACTTTGAAGTGGTGTTGGGCTGCAACACAAAGAGGGCTTTTACGGTTACCCGGTTAACCGTTGGAGTATCAAACGACCTCCAAATGGCACAAAACTTGACAGGCGGTCTACCGGTGCTATACCAAGGCTGCTTGGAAAACCTCGGGCCATTCCGAGAAAGTTTAACTCCCGCTCACAACAGGAGACAAAAGGGGGACGCCGGGGGACATAGGAGTGCCGGATTGCAAAACGGACATCGGGGAAAAAGCTCGGATGCATGAAACGAACACGTATGCCAATGCGATGCACATGATGAAATGATATGAAATGTAGATGTTGACATGGCAAAATGCAACACGCAAGCAAAATGACATGGCAACGACGGCGAATAACTGGTGGGCACCTGGCGCATCGAATCCGGGGCGTTACAACACTCCTCCACTAACAAGAGATCTCGTCCCAAGATCTTAGGACCGAGACAGAAGGGAAAAAGGGATGTGGTGAAACAAGAACTCAAGAGAGGAAACAAAGTATCGAGAGCACTCGAGAAGAAGAGAGGAACAACAAGAATGATGAGAATCGAAAGCTCAGTGAATCAGATAGACTATGAAACCACTCCGGTTAGAATGAGATAAGAAACGAATAAGACTGAAAGGATTTAGGCAGCACTCCGGCTGAACATGGAAGAATAAGACACGAGCTTGAGAGGACGGAATGATACTTGATGAAGACATGACACAAAACCTCCGGAAAGAATTGAAAGAGTTGAATGAAAAGAACGGAGAAGAAAATGACAACTTGTGCCACGAATGAAATTGAAAGCATATTTAGAAGGAAGGTTGAACGGAGTTGTTGAGAAAAATCAACAACGAAAAGAATAAGCTTGTTGTGGTCTTATAGGTAACGTCTCAAGATCATAAGGTATTAACCGGCCACAAACTGAAATGATCGGATAGCTTAGAAGAACGAAGAAATGCAAAACTCCACTTCAAAAGAATTCGGAGAATTAATTGCACTTTGATATGCAAGAAGAAAGATACTTGAGCTCCACCAACAAAATCTTGATGAACACTTGAAGAATGAAGTAAATCATGAAGAACCACCATGAAGAACTCCGGTAACAAAAGGATGACGAGATAAAATGAAGGATGAAAGAATAAGATTAAAGCTTTGCGATGACTAGATGAAGGTTCCGACGAAAAGGCCGAGTAATTTTGAACTCCGGAAAGAAAAGATGAAACACTTGAAACTAGAATTTATTCGTCAAGAACAAACTCCGAAGGATGGGATTAATCACCTTGAGGAAATAAGAATAAGATTTATTGTATGCTTATCCTTCATCAAATTAAATTGATGACAAGCAATGGATTTTTGCATACTACTTATTCTTCTTGAAAAAGAATTGAGAAGTGACATATCGCAAACTTGAGAAGGTCTTCATGAACCACCGGTATGATTGGAAAGAATGAATCGATTAAAAAGATAAACAAGGAAAAGAATCTTGAACGAACCACCGTTAGAATTCGGAAATGACTGACGAAAGCGAATGAATCACCGGGAAGAATTAGAAAAACAAATATGCTTAAGGGGATTTAGATGCAAAAGAACGAAGAGATAACAAGCTGATTAAAGAACACTTGAACGAAGCGCCGAGATAATTGGATAACAGTAGCTGAAATGTGAGGACAAAGAATTCTTCTGGAATGATGGCCTCCGGTGAAAAGAAATGGAAAACAACTTCTGACATACTCCGGATGGGTAAGAAGGAATATCTGACAAACGGAATAATATGCGAGCATAACATGAAGCTAGAACCACGAAACTTCGAGAGAACGGACAAGATTTAGAGGAAAAATCTTCTTCGATCTTCAAATGACGACGAGAAACACCACCAAAATTTCTGAGATACTCCGGGAGAATGAAAAACAGAGAGGTTGAGCCCACATGAAAAGAATTTGAAAACGATCTTGGAGAAGGCATGTGACTGATGGAACCCATTCTTACGTCACACTTTGAAAAGAATTTGAGAATAACTCCGGGGAAATTAGAAGAGTCATGTAAGATCCTGGAAAAAGAACTATGGGTTAGGGCCCACTAAAATAGAACACCGTTGAAAAGGATTGTTGAACAGATAGATGATGCACCAAAACAATTGAAATATTTGAATGAGGTGACAACCTCGAATTAATTCGAATACAGACAAATCTCCTGAGATGTCTTCCGAACTCCGGAATGATAGACTGGCGAGAGGCGAACGAGCAGGGAAAACACTTGAGCCGAGGGGAAGAATGTGATCAACCCAAAAACTTGAATTGAATCCACCGGAAAAGAAAAAGAGATGAAGAATGACAAACGAGACGAGAATTCACTGGTTGAGATGATTTATGGAAGACTGAAGAGGCTCCACACGAATGAAATTGATACTCCAAACAGACTCATACTCCGGGAAGAAAAGGGATGGGAGGGCGGGAAAAAACACAGGCAACTGGAAAGGGAAATCGACGAATAACTTCAAGAGGAAACACCGGTTGAAATCATTGAGGAAAGAGAGCAAAGACTTCACACGAGTAGGATGGATACTCGATTACGGACTCTGGTTCCGAGAGGAAGAAGGGTGGGCGGGTGGGAAAAGAAAACAACTGAGGATTGATCTCGCAAAAGACAAAGAGGTTCGAGTCAACTTGACGAGAAAAGCACCAGATGAAAAGAGATGAGAACCAACGATCGAAAAAACCAACTGCGTGATCCTAAAGAAAATTTTGAAGGGGAAGAGGAGTAATTCAAAACACCTACGTAAAGATTCCTCACCAGAGCGACGAAGGGGCTGAGGAGTAAAAATAATTCCTACTCTCCGATATAACTAGACTCCAAAAACAGTTTCTTCTGGACTCAACAATGGCCAAACTACACGATCAATCAAGGGGGGCTCCTAAGGTCGGTAGAGGCTCTGATACCAACTTGTCACGCCCAATATGCGACCCTATCCAAAAGGAACTCGAAGGTCCCACCAAGGATAGACCCGCATATTGAAATGCTTTTGCAAGGTGGATATCATTACATCAACAATACATAATAGGTAGGGATACATACATAAGGCATACAATGCCACACGAATACAACATCATCTGACATAAGAGCACCATCCGACTACGGATGAATCACAAACAGAAACTCAAACGACATCCACCCTGCTAGCCCAGGCTGTCGACCTGGAACCTATCCCCTGATCGAAGAAGAAGTAGAAGAAGAACTCCAAAACAAGCAAACATCGCTCTCGCGTCATGATCATCGCATAACCTGTACCTGCAACTGTTGTTGTAGTAATCTGTGAGCCACGAGGACTCAGCAATCCCATTACCATGGGTATCAAGACTAGCAAAGCTAAATAGGAAAGGAAGGGGTAAAGTGGTGAGGTTGCAGCATCGACTAAGCATGATATGGTGGCTAACATACGCAAATAAGAGCGAGAAGAGAGCAAACGGAACGGTCGTCAACTAGTAATGATCAAGAAGCGATCCTGAGCTCCTACTTACGTCAATAATAACACAGAAACCGTGTTCACTTCCCGAACTCTGCCGAAAAGAGACCATCACGGCTACACACGCGGTTGATGCGTTTTAATTCGGATCTGGTGTCAAGTTATCTACAACCGAACATTAACAAATTCCCATCTGCCACATAACCGCGGGCACGGCTCTCGAAAGTTTATAACCCTACAGGGGTGTCCCAACTTAGCCCATGATAAGCTCTCGCGATCAATGAAGGATATACCTTCTCCCAGGAAGACCCGATCAGTCTCAAAATCCCGGTTTACAAGACATTTCGACAATGGTAAAACAAGACCAGCAAAGCCGCCCGATGCGCCGACAATCTTGATAGGAGCTGCACATATCTCGTTCTCAGGGCAACACCGGATGAGACATCCTACGAGTAAAACCAGACCTCGAGTTTCCCCGAGGGGGCCCCGCAGTCTACTCGGTTCGGACCAACACTTAGACAAGCATTGGC
>NC_041391.1:243891393-244011755 GCF_002162155.2 Triticum dicoccoides
AAGATGACCCTCGGGTTAATTACTCCCAAGGGAAATGTAGGTGGTGGTGAGGCAAATGGTAAAACCAAGGTTGGGCCTTGCTGGAGGAGTTTTATTCAAAGTGAACTGTCAAGGGGGTCCCATAAATCACCCGACCGTGTAAGGAACGCAAAATCCGGGAACATAATACTGGTATGACGGAAACTAGGGCGGCAAGAGTGGAACAAAACACCAGGCATAAGGCCGAGCCTTCCACCCTTTACCAAGTATATAGATGCATTAATAATATAAGAGATATTGTGATATCCCAACATAATCCTGTCCACCATGGAGCAATCTTCAACTTCACCTGTAACTAACAATGCTATAAGAGGGGCCGAGCAAAGCAGTAACATAGCCAAGCAATGGTTTGCTAGGAAGGGTGAAAAGGTTAGAGGCTGACATGGCAATTTGGGAGGCTTGAAGAACAAATGATAGGTAGCGCAGCATAGCGATAGAATGAAGCAACTAGCACAGAAATGATAGTAGTGAGATCCAGGGTAGCAGTCATCTTGCCTGAAATCCCGCTAGGAAGAAGAGCGAGCCCATGAAGAAGATGAAGCCACGAAGACGAACCACACATAGACGAACGCATCCTCACGATCGCAATGAAACGGGAACTATCGAGAAGAAGCACACAACATGGTAAACACACCTCACATAGACAAGACATGATGCACAACCAAGCATGATACATGACAAAGCTAGATGAGGCTACTCATGGCAGGAGATGATGCAAACAAGAACAACACATCAAAGCAAGTTTAAATGAGGCCGGAAACAACATATAACAATTTCGGTAAGTCCTCATATGCAAATTTAGAAATTGGTCCAGAACTGAATAAACCTTATGTTTAAGTTGTTAAACAACAAGTTAAGATGCACCAAGATGATCTACACGAAATTCTAGTCAAGTTACATATAAAGTTCATTTAATTCGGAGCTACGGCCTAGAAGATATGAGCAAAACAAGTTAAGCATGGCATTGATGCAAAATGCATACAAACATCTAGCAAACACATCAAAACATGGATGCAACATGATAATATGAAACTTCATGCAAAATAAAGCAAGTTTCATATAGAGCACACTCAAAACGGAGCAACGGTTCAACACATACACTCTACAAGTTTAAAGGACAAGCTGTCCAAAACAACAACTAGGCATATCACGAGCATTCAAACAATAGGCTATAGCATCCCAACGTAAAAACAAAAGGCATGGGCATGAAGTACAGGTAAAGCATGAAAAAACATGAACACTGAGCTATCTCCAAAAACAACTAGAACATGCTCAAACAAACATGGCAAGACTGCATATATTAACAGTTTCAGACTTGGCAGAAATAACATCAGGTTGCAATGTTTAGAGCTATCAAACAACATGTTAAAGTAACTTATCATGGAAAATAAAGGCATGGCATGAATATATTAATTGCATAGAACAAAAGTCCCTTACTGACCATGAGCCAAAAATGAGCAGAAGATATGATGGCACCCATGTAAACATGGCAAATAATATGACAGATTCATACATGGCAGGAACAACAATAAGTAGGCATGTTGGTGAGCTTGAACCACTCACTACAGAGCAATACATGGCCTAGCAAGGTGATAAACGGTAAGAAGACATGTTTGAGAAGCTAAGCATGGCAAGATCAAGTTCATAGGGTGCATGGATCACTAGCAAAACACATGGCAAAACTAAACTTAATGTTAACAGGCTGAGAGCAACATTATTTAGCAACTTGAGAGCAAGATTACCACAAGTTACAGCAGGCTAAAAATGCAACCAGGGGCATGAATGGATAGATCATGACATGTATAACAAATCATCCTTAGTGAACATCTCCATATTATGCATAGAATGACTAGTAGCAGCAGGTTTACATAGCACCATGATATAACAGAATCTGTCAGGAAAACAGCAACAAGTACCCTACTTAACAAGCTCGATGCACTCACTACATGACCCTCAAAAATACATGGATGGCACCACTGTAAATATGGCATGACATAGTTCAAAACACATGTAGACATCAACCTTATAGGATGCACACATCAAACATGGCAAAAATGACAGATGAGCATGTTATAATAGTTTCCGCAGATTAACATCATATAGCACTCTTGCAACGATGATTAGGGCATCAAGATGAACTCAAATGAACATGATGCAATGGAATTAAATGAAGTACTCGTAGAGGCGAATAATTTGACATATTACACGCACGAAACGGAGTAGTATGCAACAAGTTATGATGCGATGAACAGGGCAACATAATGCTGAAAATATCAGGGACTTGGTGGAATTTTCGGGGTCAACCTTCGGGAAAACTGGATCTGCACGGATTCCAAGGTGGGTCGGGCTCGCCGGAGTTGGAGGAGAGGCGGCCGGAGACGGGTTGGCCCGGGGCGAGGTCACCGGAGGACGGCGAGCAGGCGGCGGGGCGGCGAGGGAAGCGGCCGGCGGCGGGGATCCGCGACGGCGGACGGGCGGCGCTGGCCATGAGGGAGGCCGGGCGACACGGCGCCGGAGTAGGCGCGGCTCCGGCCGGCGGGGCGGCGGAGGGACGCCGGCCGGGAGCGGCGGGGAGGGCCGGGCGCTTGCTGGCGGCATGCGCGGGGCGGCGCACGGGGCAGCGCCCGCGGGTCACGGCGGCGCGAAGATGTGCCCGCGGTGGCCGGCGACGGGCCAGGCGGGCCGGCGGCGCGGGTGCGGCGGACGCGCCACATGGCAGGCCCCCGTTGGCTGCGGGCGGTGGCTGCGATTCGTCCGGAGGCGGCGGACATGTCCGGTGCGGTGGGAGGAGAAAAACTAGGGTTAGGGGTAGGATTCATCCGCGAAAATGGAAGGGGAGGGCATATTTATAGGTAGAGGGAGCTAGGAGAGTCCAAATGAGGCACGGTTTGCGGCCACGCGATCGTGATCGAACGACCGAGAGCATGGAGGGGGTTTCGATGGGTTTTGGGCTACTTTGAAGGGGTGTTGGGCTGCAACACAAAGAGGGCTTTTACGGTTACCCGGTTAACCGTTGGAGTATCAAACGACCTCCAAATGGCACGAAACTTGACAGGTGGTCTACCGGTGCTATACCAAGGCTGCTTGGCAAACCTCGGGCCATTCCGAGAAAGTTTAACACCCGCTCACAATAGGAGACAAAAGGGGGATGCCGGGGGACATAGGAGTGCCGGATTGCAAAACGGACAACGGGGAAAAAGCTCGGATGCATGAAACAAACACGTATGCTAATGCGATGCACATGATTACATGATATGAAATGAAGATGATGACATGGAAAAATGCAACACGCAAGCACAATGAGATGGCAACGGCGGCGAATAACTGGCGGGCACCTGGCGTATCGAATCCGGGGCGTTACACACAAACACTAATTAAGACATAAAACCACATCTAACCAGAATATATATGAATTATTTATTACTAAACATGAGGAAAAATCAAGGAACAAAAATAAAATTGGGTTGCCTCCCAACAAGCGCTATCGTTTAACGCCCCTAGCTAGGCATAAAAACAAGAATATATCTAGGTATTGCCATCTTTGGTATGCAATTCTTTCCTCATCAAATCCTCCAAAACTCATCGTAATAAATCTATCCTTTCCCTTATTTACCTTCTAGAAGAAGAACTTAAATCATGGAAAGGGCTTTGATGTGTAATTTTAACATTCATAAACCCATAGTCAAGATCACCACCATATATCATCATATAAAATACGTAGTTCATTCCTAATGGGTTCTTTCATCATTTTATTCAACCAATCCCTATTAAACCCTACATGAATTCCTCTAGTAATCCAGTCAAACTCCTCAAAAGCTTCAAGGTACAAAGATTGAGATATTTCAGAATGAGGAACTCTTTTTTTAAGATTTTCACTCTAAGATTGATAATCTCTAGATTCCAAACTACGCATGGTTTCTTTATCGTACAAAATATCTATAATAGGAGGGTGTTTAACATATTTTTTATAGAAAGCAAAAATATCCCTAGCTTTTTGTATTATAAAATTGAATTCGCGCATAAGTATAATAGTGGCAATCTTTTTAGCTATAGGGTGGTTGATGTTGGGGAGTTCATAAAACATGTTTTGCAAAGTGGGATGGATGTGCACAAATTTTCTTTCTAATTTCTCAACAAGCATAACAATGGCATCAACATAACAGTTGGTCTCAAGAAGAATAGATTTTTTATTAATAGGCATGGATCATGTGCATTCAAAGAATTCATGGATAATACTTTTTCCAATAATATTACCATCCCCCACATGAAAGATTTTTTGTTATATAATTAGGTGGAGTTTCAGGATCACGATTCGAAGAACAATTCTCAAGAGCTTCTTCAAGATTTTCAACGATAACCTCCCCAGTTTCAAACATTATGGCAACAAACTGCACTAACAAACAGGCACACAAGAAGCAAGCAAGAAGAGACGAATGGAAAAGGGGCGAAGAAAAGGCAAAGGTTTTTGAAAATCATTTTAGAAGTGGGGGAGAGGAAAACGAGAGGCGAATGGCAAATAATGTAATGCGAGGGAGAAGAGTTTATGATGGGTACTTGGTATGTCTTGACTTGGCTTAGATCTCCCCGGCAACGGTGCCAAAAATCCTTCTTGCTACCTCATGAGCATGCGTTGGTTTTCCCTTGAAGAGGAAAGGGTGATGCAGCAAAGTAGGGTAAGTATTTCCCTCAGTTTTGAGAACCAAGGTATCAATCCAGTAGGAGACGACACACAAGTCACCTAGTACCTGCACAAACAATCAAGAACCTTGCAACCAACGCGATAAAGGGGTTGTCAATCCCACTTGCAAAAGTGAGATCTAACAGATATAGTAAAGTAAATATTTTTGGTATTTTTGTTGTATAGATTGGAAAGTAAAGATTGCAATAAAAAGGAACGGCGACAGAAATTGGCAAGTTGACAGGAAGCTAATAGATTCAATATAATGGAAAAGAGACCCGGGGGCCATATGTTTCACTAGTGGCTTCTCTCAAGATAGCATGTATTATGGTGGGTGAACAAATTACTGCTGAGCAATTGATAGAAGAGCGCATAATTATGAAGACATCTAAGGCAATGATCATGAACATAGGCATCACGTCTGTGTCAAGTAGACCGAAACAATTCTGCATCTACTACTATTACTCCACACATTGACCGCTATCCAGCATGCATCTACAGTATTAAGTTCATAAGAACGGAGTAACGCATTAAGCAAGATGACATGATGTAGAGGGATAAACTCAAGCAATATGATATAAACCCCATCTTTTTATCCTTGATGGCAACAATACAATATGTGCCTTGCTGCCCCTACTGTCACTGGGAAAGGACACCACAAGATTGAACCCAAAGCTAAGCACTTCTCCCATTGCAAGAAAGATCAATCTAGTAGGCCAAACTAAATCGATAATTCGAAGAGACTTGCAAAGATATCAAATCATGCATATAAGAATTTAGAGAAGAACCAAATAATATTCATAGATAATCAAGTTCATAAATCCACAATTCATCGGATCTCGGCAAACACACTACAAAAGAGTATTACATCAAATAGATCTCCAAGAACATCGAGGAGAACTTTGTATTGAGAATCAAAGAGAGAGAGAAGAAGCCTTCTAGCTAATAACTATGGACCCAAAGGTCTGTGATAAACTACTCACGCTTCATCGGAGAGGCAATGGTGTTGATGTAGAAGCCCTCCGTGATCAATTCCCCCTCCGGCAGATTGCCGAAAAAGGCCCCAAGATGGGATCTCACGGGTGCAGAAGGTTGCGGCGGTGGAAAAGTGGTTTCGTGGCTCCCCCTGATGTTTCTAGGGTAGAAGAGTATATATAGGGGAAAGAAGTACGTCAGTGGAGCTACAAGGGGCCCATGAGGGTGGGGGCGCACCTACCCCCAAGGCGTGCTCTCCTGCCTCGTGGCCGCCTCATAGAGTCCCAGACTTCAACTTCAAGTCTTCTGGATTACTTTTGGTCCAAGAAAGATCCTCGCGAAGGTTTCGTTCCGTTTGGACTCCATTTGATATTCCTTTTCTGTAAAACACTAAAATGGGCAAAAAACAGAAACTGGCACTGGGCCTCCGGTTAATAGGTTAGTCCCAAAAATAATATAAAAGAGCATATTAAAGCCCATTAAACATCCAAAATAGATAATACAATAGCATGGAACAATAAAAATGATAGATACATTGGAGACATATCAGTATGTGCTTTGTGAAAGTCCTATTAAGCGTCTCGATCTATCCTTATATATCTTGATGCCTAATATATAAGCAGCTTCACCGAGGTCTTCCATTGAAAAATTCTTATTCAAGTATCCTTTTATGCTATCCAGAAATTCTATATCATTTCCAATCAACAATATGTCATCCACATATAATATTAGAAATGCTACAGAGCTTCCACTCAATTTCTTGTAAATACAAGCTTCACCATAAGTCCGTATAAACCCATATGCTTTGATCACCTCTCAAAGCGTATATTCCAACTCCAAGATGCTTGCACCAGTCCATAGATCGATCGCTGGAGCTTGCGCACTTTGTCAGCACCTTTAGGATCGACAAAACCTTCTGGTTGCATCATATACAACTCTTCTTTAAGAAATCCATTAAGGAATGCAATTTTGACGTCCATTTGCCAGATTTCATAAAATGTGGCAATAGCTAACATGATTCAGACAGACTTAAGCATCACTATAGGTGAGAAAGTCTCATCGTAGTCAACCCCTTGAACTTTTCCAAAACCTTTTGCGACAAGTTGATCTTTGTAGACAGTAACATTACCATCAGCGTCAATCTTCTTGTTGAAGATCCATTTATTCTCTATGGCTTGCCGATCATCGGGCAAGTCCACCAAAGTCCACACTTTGTTCTCATACATGGATCCTTTGTCAGATTTCATGACCTCAAGCCATCAGTCGGAATCTAGGCTCATCATAGCTTCTTCATAATTCATAGGTTTGCCATGGTATAATAACATGACTTCCAGGACAAGATTACCGTACCACCCTGGTGCGGAATGTCTTCTGGTCGACCTATGAGGATCAGTAGTAACTTGATCTGAAGTTTCATGATCATCATCATTTACTTCCTCTCCGGTTGGTGTAGGCATCACGGGAACGCCTTTCTCTGATGTGCTACTCTCCAATTCGAGAGAAGGTACAACTACCTCATCAAGTTCTACTTTCCTCCCACTCACTTCTTTCAAGAGAAACTCCTTCTCTAGAAAATATCCATTCTTAGCAACAAAGATCTTGCCTTCGGATATGTGGTAGAAGGTGTACCCAATTGTTTCATTAGGGTATCTTATGAAAACACACTTCTCCGATTTGGGTTCAAGCTTATCAGGCTGAAGCCTTTTGACACAAGTGTCGCAACCCCAAACTTTAATAAACGACAGCTTAGGTTTCTTGCCAAACCACAGTTCATACGGTGTCGTCTCAACAGATTTAGATGGTGCCGTATTTAACATGAATGCGGCTGTCTCTAATGCATAACCTTAAAACGATAGTTGTTAATCGGTAAGAGACATCATTGACCGCACCATATCTAATAAAGTACGATTACGACGTTCAGACACACCATTATGTTGTGGTGTTCTAGGTGCCGTGAGTTGTGAAACAATTCCACATTGTTTCAAATGAAGGCCAAACTCGTAACTCAAATATTCGCCTCCGCGATCAGATCGTAGAAACTTTATTTTCTTGATGATTCTCCACTTCACTCTGAAATTCTTTGAACTTTTCAAATGTTTCAAACTTGTGCTTCATCAAGTATATATACGCATACCTACTCAAATCATCTGCGAAGGTAAGAAAATAATGATACCCGCCGCGTGCTTCAACACTCATCAGACCGCATACATCTGTATGTATTATTTCCTATAAGTCATTAGCTCGCTCCATTGTTCCGGTGAACGGAGTTTTAGTCATCTTGCCCATGAGGCATGGTTCGCAAGTATCATATGATTCATAATCAACTGACTCCAAAAGTCCATCTGCATGGAGTTTCTTCATGCGCTTTACACCAATATGACCTAAACGGCAATGCCACAACTATATTGCACTATCATTATCAACTTTGCATCTTTTGGCATCAATATTATGAATATGTGTATCACTACGATCGAGATTCAATAAACCATCACTGGTACGTGTCGGTGCTATACAAACGGTTTTTAACCCCTTTCCGCGACGACATTTGGAACCGTCGCCAAGTGAGTTTGGGCGATAGGGGGGTCCTTCCCACACGACCCAGAAACCGCCGGGGATAGGCCCTCCTAGCACACAGGCTGGGGCAAAATGAGCTCGTGTGTGATTGGGCCAGGCATCGAAACCCAATTGTTTTCGTTCGTATGTACATCCCACACGGTGAATCCCAGAAAAACATTTTCATTCGTATGTATATCACACACAGTCAATCCAAGGAGTACGTTTCCGTTCTTATGTACATCCCACACAGTCAATCCCGGGAAAACATTTCATTCGTATGTACTTCCCACACAGTCAATCTAGGGAAAACATTTCCGTTCATATGTACATCCCACACAGTCAATCCAGGGAAAATATTTTCGTGCGTATGTACATCCCACACAGGTTTATGTATAGGATCGTGTGTGATAGGCGTAACTATCACACACGCTCTGCCTTGATTAACCGTTCGCTTTTATCAACTATATCACACACGATTTGATGAAGAAAACTGTGTGGCATTGGGCTATCCATCACAAGCACTTTTACTTCTAGAACCGTTTGCAAAGTTCCATTACCCATTGAGAAGGTTTATTAGTTTATAATTAACAATTCCTCTTTTACACAAATTCACATTTCATATCGAACAGCTGTTTGCCAATTTCATATTAGGCACATAGATATATTTTAACATCACAGTACGATAGCTACCAGAAAACAGCATAGTACAACATATAGATAGTTCAGCTTCATAAGAACAATATTAGAACAATATATTCATTTCCCTAATCGAGATCATCCAGGCTCACCTTATCCACCTCTGATTTCAGTTCGGTAAGAACCTATTTTTCACTGGCCAGTTGGGAAAGTGCCTCCGCCTTCGCCAACACCATCTTAGCAAAGTCGGATTTAAGAAATCTGAGCTCATTCTCCAGCTTCCTCTTTTTATCCCGCATCTTCAAATATTCTTCAGCATTGACAACACTTTCTCTAAGCCTACCTATGTTCTCTTCCTGATACATGCTCCAGAGCTTTGCTAGGCACATCTTCAAAGACTGTGGCCACTCTTGATCAACCCACTCCAAGTAAGAACACTTCCGTTCATCCTATAATATATAAAACTAGACCAGTAATAATGGTAGGGAAAATGGGTTTATAACAACATAGAAAATCACCAATACTTATTTTGAAAAACTAAAGAAACAGGTTAATTACGACATACCTTCTCAAAAAGATCAATGTGCAAATGAATTAATTGCTACTGAGACAACAACCAAATTCTGAAACATCAGAAGCTAAAATTAACTAGAACAACGATACAAGTTCTTACTCATGTACTATAAATTAAAAATTGAACATTTTAAGAGGAAGGTAAATATAACTGCAACAGCATAGCGACATTGTTTGGATGACAGCAAATTGATACTAACAGGCGTGTACATGCACAAATTTAGTAACATAGAACTAATAGCACTAAGGCCCTCCACTATGTATGCCAAAACCAGTGTAAAGATAACTATTTCTACATCTCGCATCAGTGCCTACACTGGCGAGCCGATGCAGCGGAAAAAAATTAGGGACCCGAACTCCGAAGCACCTAGTTGCTCCGACGCCCAGTTCCTTTGTGCCATAAAGATTTAGTATTTTACTGCTTGGCTGCTCGGATATGTGGACAAGTTGGCTCCACAAACTACTAAAGCGGTGCCAAATAATTTTCTAATGGCACCGCTGATGAGATGGCAACATTTTTAGATACTAGGTACAAACAGTGACACTGTCTTAGGATGCATTTGGTTGAAGGTGTGGTATGAATGGGTTGGGACCGTGACAGTGTCTGAATCACATCTAACAAATGATTTGTAACAATGAAAGAGGGTCCAACCTTCTCTGCCCATGCCAGAAACTTCCTCCCAGTGTCCACAGATTCAAACGCGACTAGCTTCACGCATGGAGATTGATGGTGACAACGAGAAGACAGATCTTCAGCCACCCCGCTCCATTTGTTGCAACTGATTATCCTAGGGAAATACAAGAGGAACAAATGACTCAAATTGACCGTCGAGTAAAAATCCTTCATTCCAAGTCATAGCCCGAGAGAGATAAGTGAGGCATACCCGGGTGGTGAAGGAGTCTTTGGAGGAGGAGGAACCGCTGGAGAGGTCTTTGAAGAAGACCATGGCGACCCCGACGGTAGGATGCGAGATGGCGAGAGCGAGGAAGCAAGCGAGGAAGCGGCTATAGCTTAGGAAGGAAGGAAGGAAGGGGGAAACATGGGAAATGTGACATGCGGTCGGGAGAAGGAGATGGGGAAGGGGGAGGGTAGATATTTCGGTGGTAGGCCAAAAATTTCGAAATGTGGAGGGAAACTTTGCACGCGGTGTCGTCGGACACCATTCACTTTGAGCGATAGTGTGCATCGCAAACGATTCTTCTGCTTAACGCGCATGGGATGAGTTTGATAATTCAAATTTTGGTGGAAATTTTCCCGGGTACGTCATTGCATAATTTAACGTCGCTTGCTAATTTGGGCACACAAAAGAGCATACAACACACAGACCAAACTTACTGAATCGAGCAATTTTAGTAATTAAACAGAGCCAGTTGACCTAAACATTGCTCTAACAAAAGACCAGAATTAAAAACAAAGGCTAAGTATGCATAATTTTAACAAATCCGCCGCCGCACCGGCCTATGCATCGCCTGTGTGAGATAAGACGTCGATGACTTGTCGTGGCGACATGCCGCCGTTGGTGGACCCCACGTCCCCTGCTGAAGTCGACCACATCCTCGTCCTCGTCCTTGGTGCCGCCCTCAAGGTTGTAGTACTCGTCGTAGTGGCTGCGCCAGAGCTCGCGTTGGTACTCAACCACCGATTCCTCGATGGACAGACTCTTCTCTACCTCGACCTGGGCCACGCGCAACTCCTCCTCCCGGCGCTCCTCGATCTCTAGCGCCTCCTGCATATCCAGCTCTCGCTCGGCGACCTCACGAGAAAGCATGTGCTCCATGGCCACCGCCGCCTTTTCGGATGTGGGTTGCATGCTGGATTCCGAGGTGGTCTGGAATATCTTGGCATGGATGGCCTCGACCTGGGCTAGGGCGACATCGGTGGCACGGAAGGCAGCTCGAGCGCTCTCGGCGTTTGCAGCCACCGTCGCAGCAGCAGTTGCAGCCATTTAGGCTACTGTAGCTACCCTGTCGGCTGCCGCAGACGCCCTCTCTGCAGAAGCGGCCGCGCTCAATGCGGATGCGGGTGCACTCTCGGCATAGGCGGTCGCGCTCTCGGCGCAGGCAATGGCGCTCGAGAGGGGGGGAGGGGACGCGGCCATCGTACAGGTCTTCACGAAGTGTTTCCATGGTGACATCTTTGCAAGAAGGGGTGCAGGAATGGGGATCGGGATTTGTGGATTCGGGGGATGCCGGCACTGGAGCAGACGAGCCTGCGAAGCTTAAGGAGGAAGACTTAAATAGACCCAGAAATTTTCAACCCAAACGATTCCTACAAAACAACTGTGTGTGATGTTGTAGATATTTTTTATTAGCTGTGAAAGACGAATTTGGAGTAAAGTGGCAACGGATGGTGTTTTAAATGTATGAGAAAATTTTAAGTACTAATACAACTGCCATGTCAAATGTTGGAAAATTTCAGGGGTCATTTGACCTTTTTAAGACATTTAAGTGATTTTCCAGCCATTTAATGACCGTAATTGAAATTTGAACTACATGTACATGCAATAGCTAACCATAACGGTTTGAAAAGTCATATTTTATGTACTTGTGTGTGATTTAATTGCATGTGCAGTAAATTGGAAGGAATTTTCAAACATATTGGTCTAACGGCTATGACACAATTAAACATGGAGTACCATGGCATTTAAATTCCAAAAAATTAAAAAAAGATCAGAAACACATGAAACCTTGGTTGATGTAATGTCATGCCACCAAGATAATGTGGTAAAAGATTAGCATGTTTGATGAAAGTTTGGACACACACCCCTCACAAACCGGAGCAACTCACTAGATGGCTCGTGGTTCCAAGAGGGAAGAATGCATGTTTGATGACGAACGGGAGATAGCTTCCTCTTACGGCCTTCAATTTTTTCTACATGTAATCATGCACTAATACAACTGTCATGTGAAAATTTGGAAACTTACAGGGGCCAGTTGACCTTTTGAAGACATTTATGTGATTTTCTAGCCATTTAATGACCATAATTCAAATTAGAACTACATCTACATGCAACGGCTAACCATAACGGTTTGAAAAATCGTATTTGTGTACTTGTGTATGAGTTAATTCCATGTGCAGTAAATTAAAAGGAATTTTCAAACATATTGGTCTCACAGCATGGACACATGCATGGAGTGCCATGGCATTTTAATTCCAAAAAATTAAAAAATGATCAGAAAAACATGAAACCTTGCTTTATGTAATGTCATGCCATTAAGATGATGTGGTAAAAAACTTGTCCTGTTTGACGAAAGTTTGGACACACACCCCGCACAGGGGGTCCTCGGACAGCCGGACTATATGCTTATGCCAGACTGTTGGACTAAGAAGATACAAGACTGAAGACTTCATCCCGTGTCCGGGTGGGACAATCCTTTGCGTGGAAGGCAAGCTTGGCAGTTCGAATATGTAGATTTCCTTCTCTGTAACTGACTCTGTGTAACCCTATCCCCCTCCGGTGTCTATATAAACCAGAGGGTTCAGTCCGTAGGGGAGGACAATCATAATCATAGGCTAGCTCCTAGGGTTTCCTCTATGATCTCGTGGTAGATCAACTCTTGTAATACAACCGGAGCAACTCACTAGAAGGCTGGTGGTTCTTAGAGGGAACAATGCATGTTTGATGACGAATGGGAGATAGCTTCCTGATACGTCTCCAACGTATCTATGATTTTTGATTGTTCCATGCTATTATATTATATGTTTTGGATGTTTAATGGGCTTTAATATGCTATTTTATATTATTTTTGGGACTATCCTATTAACCGGAGGCCCAGTGCCAGTTTCTGTTTTTGCCTATTTTAGTGTATTACAGAAAAGGAATATCAAACGGAGTCCAAACGGAGTGAAACCTTCGCGAGGATCTTTCGTGGACCGAAAGCAATCCATAAGACTTGGAGTTGAAGTCTGGGACTCTACAAGGCAGCCACGAGTTAGGAGGGCGCGCCCCCACCCTCATGGGCCCCTCGTAGCTCCATCGACGTACTTCTTTCGCCTATATATATACTCTTATACCCTAGAAACATTAGGGGGAGCCACGAAACCACTTTTCCACCGCCGCAACCTTTTGTACCCATGAGATCCCATCTTGGGGCCTTTTCCGGCGATCTGCCGGAGGGGGAATCGATCACGGAGGGCTTCTACATCAAGACCATTGCCTCTCCGATGAAGCGTGAGTAGTTTATCATAGACCTTCAGGTCCATAGTTATTAGCTAGATGGCTTATTCTCTCTCTTTGATTCTCAATACAAAGTTCTCCTCGATGTTCTTGGAGATCTATTCGATGTAATACTCTTTTGCGGTGTGTTTGCCGAGATCCGATGAATTGTTGATTTATGAACTTGATTATCTATGAATATTATTTGGTTCTTCTCTAAAATCTTATATGCATGATTTGATATCTTTGCAAGTCTCTTCGACTTATCGGTTTAGTTTAGCCTACTAGATTGATCTTTCTTGCAATGGGAGAAATGCTTAGCTTTGGGTTCAATCTTGCGGTGTCCTTTCCTAATGACAGTAGGGGTAGCAAGACACGTATTGTATTGTTGCCTCGCCCTTAACCAGTCTCTGTTTATTCTACAACTCCTGTTTCGGGTTACTAATCTTAGCAACTGAACCGGTATCAAATACCCAAGGGCTACTATGAACACTAGTAAGGTACACATACATAACATGTATATCAAATATACCTTTGTTTACTTTGCCATCCTTCTTATCCGCTAATTATTTGGGGGCAGTTCCGCTTCCAGTGACCATTTCCTTTGTAGTAGAGGCACTCGGTTCAGGCTTGGGTCCAGCTTTGGGCTTCTTCATGGGAGCAGCAACTTGCTTGCCATTTTTCTTGAAGTTCCCTTTCTTTCCCTTGCCCTTTTCTTGAAACTAGTGGTCTTGTTAACCATCAACACTTGATGCTCTTTCTTGATTTCTACCTCGCCGATTTTAGCATCGCAAAGAGCTCAGGAATCATTTTCGTTATCCCTTGCATATTATAGTTCATCATGAAGTTCTAGTAGCTTGGTGATAGTGACTAGAAAACTTTGTTAATCACTATCTTATCTGGAAGATTAACTCCCACTTGATTCAAGCGATTTTAGTACCCAGACATTCTGAGCACATGCTCACTGGTTGAGCTATTCTCCTCCATCTTGTAGGCAAAGTACTTGTCAGAGGTCTCATACCTCTCGACACGAGCATGAGTCTGGAATACACTCTTGGAACATCTCATATGCTCCGTGGTGTTCAAAACATTTTTGAAGTCCCGGTTCCAAGACGTAAAGCCTAGCGCACTAAACTATCAAGTAGTCATCATATTGAGCTTGCCAAATGTTCATGATGTCTGCATCTGCCCCTGGAATAGGTCTGTCACCTAGCGGTGCATCAAGGACATAATTCTTCTGTGCAGCAATGATGATAATCCTCAGATCATGGGCCCTGTCCGCATCATTGCTACTATCATCTTTCAACTTAGTTTTCTCCAGGAACATATCAAAAACATTGGGGAGCTACAACACGAGCTATTGATCTAAAACATAATTTGCAAATACTATCAAGACTAAGTTCATGATAAATTAAATTTCAATTAATTAAATTACTAATGAACTCCCACTTAAATAAACATCCCTCAAGTTATCTAAGTGGTACGTGATCCAAATAAACTAACCCATCTCCGATCATCACGTGAGATGATGTCTACTACACAACCTTCTTCTTGTAGACGTTGTTGGGCCTCCAAGTGCAGAAGTTTGTAGGACAGTAACAAATTTCCCTCAAGTGGATGACCTAAGGTTTATCAACCACTGGCAGGCGTAGGATGAAGATGGTCTCTCTCTCAAACAACGCTGCAACGAAATAACAAATAGTCTCTTGTGTCCCCAACACACCCAAAACAATGGTAAATTGTATAGGTGCACTAGTTCGGCGAAGAGATGGTGATACATGTGCAATATGGATGGTAGATATAGGTTTTTGTAATCTGAAATTATAAAAACAGCAAGGTAGCAAGTGATAAAAGTGAGCACAAACAGTATTGCAATGCTTCGAAATAAGGCCTAGGGTTCATACTTTCACTAGTGCAAGTTCTCTCAACAATAGTAACATAATTAGATCAGATAAAAATCCCTCAACATGCAACAAAGAGTCACTCCAAAGTCACTAATAGTAGAGAACAAACGAAGAGATTATTGTAGGGTACGAAACCACCTCAAAGTTATTCTTTCCGATCAATCCATTGGGCTATTCCTATAAGTGTCACAAACAGCCCTAGAGTTCATAGTAAAATAACACCTTAAGACACACATCAACCAAAACCCTAATGTCACATTGATACTCCAATGTCACCTCAAGTATCCGCGGGTATGACTATACGATATGCATCACACAATCCTAGATTCATCTATTCAAACCAACACAAAGAACTTCAAAGAGTGCCCCAAAGTTTCTACCGGAGAGTCAAGACGAAAACGTGTGCCAACCCCTATGCTTAGATTCCCAAGGTCACGGAACCCGCAAGTTGATGACCAAAACATACATCAAGTGAACCAATAGAATACCCCATTGTCACCATGGGTATCCCACGCAAGACATACATCAAGTGTTCTCAAATCCTTAAAGACTCAATTCGATAAGATAACTTCAAAGGGAAAACTCAATCCATTAGAAGAGAGTAGAGGGGGAGAAACATCATAAGATCCAACTATAATAGCAAAGCTCGCGGTACATCAAGATCGTGCCATATCAAGAACACGAGAGAGAGAGAGAGATCAAACACATAGCTACTGGTACATACCCTCAGCCCCGAGGGTGAACTACTCCCTCCTCGTCATGGAGAGCATCGGGATGATGAAGATGGCAGAGCCCGCAGGAGAAGTAATCCAAGAGGTGGAAGTCGTAGGTGTGCATGATGTCGTTGAAGAAGTCGGAGAAAGGGGGGCAGATCCCGCGGGAGAAGTAATTGATGAAGAAGGGATACCTGCCTGGCCCGTGCTCGGCGAAACGAGCAGGAATTATCTTCGTGGAAGGATGCCCCATCGTCTCCCTCCCCCATAGGGGCTTGAATTTCTCCCCAAGGACGAGCGCATCAACCATCAGAACGAATAGGGCGAACTTCTTCCTCAGCTTCACCAGCTTGCTCTCTGGCATCTCCTTCCCTGTGGCGGCCTTGGCCACTCCCTTGCCTTTGCTTGCTTTGGGCACCATGGCAACAGAGAAGAGGCGGGGGATCGAGAAGCAGTGGGGGCGCGGCGGCAGCAAGCGGAGGCGTGGAGCTCTGGTTTTCGCTCAAGGAAGAAGAAGGGAATGATGGTTCCTAGATTGGGGAAGGGCGCAGAGGGTAAATGAGCGGCCCCCTACAGATTCCTCTTTTATGGGGAAGGCATGGGCTGCCCTTTTTACCATTAACTGTGAAGTGACGCAGGCATGCTGCGACCACCCCACGCACGACCCCCACGTCACGCGCTCGACGCGGATCGTGGGGAGGCACAAATGGCGAACAGATCATGGAGATTAAGTCTATGCCACGCATGCCCGCACACTGCTTTGGGCCTGGCCCAACTACGCCTTGCACTCACGTGTGGCCCAGGCCCAGGGGCTCCTGTCGGTGTACAAAAGTATGGGTTCTTTCTGTACCCCTTACTTGTGCACGGGCAGTTGTAGCCACGCCTGTGGCCGGGCCTGGCAGGACAACAAAAGACAGAGCACGAAGACTACCAAGGCAGATACTCAAGTCAAGGAACAAAGAGCAGAAGGCGAGCTGGACCTCCCTCGGCAACATCCTTGCCGGGGCAACCTACACAACACTAGCAATCCCATCACCCTTGAGGCTGAGAGTTCTGACACCATCGACAATGTTAAGACCAAGATTTGGGAATGCATGCGTGGTAACATGCAGATCCTCATAGAGATTGATAACCTACGGGTCCACGTGAGGCCAAAAGACGAAGACCCCCGGCAAGATCCTTGTCGGGGATGACTGCGAGGCCCCCGGCAAGTCTTGTCGGGGATGATTGCTAGGCTATGACCAGGCCCGCGCCCGGCAAGGATTTTCCACCTCACCACCACTCAAGTGCGATGACCAGTGTGACAACTAAGCAGGCGCCTGTGTGGCGGCATGCAGATCTTCGTGGAGGCTCCACCTTCGCGCCAACACAGCAGCTAGTTAGCCAGTGTGGCGCTGCATGCCTCATCCGCCTGGACGCGTGTCGAAGCGAGGAGGGGCGGAAACGGACAGGATGGCTTCTGTTGCCATCCCCGATAAAGAGGGAGGTCATGTAGGCAGCGCATTAAATGCGTTTGTCCTACGGTGCCGAGTGATAAGCTCGTACACTATAGTTTGCTTTCCACCTCCTGTGTGCCACTGTGGCGATCCCTTTCACGTATAAAAGGAGGCCCAAGGCGTACTGAGAGAGGATTCAGACTTTTTGGACTGTGCATGCACCGCAGCTAGTTCAAAAGCTCAAGCAACACATATATCCAGACAAGCAGGACTAGGGTATTACGCATCTTTGCAGCCCGAACCTAGGTAAAATCCCCTTGTGCTGACTGCTAGACCTGCTCTTCATGCAACTACTCTCCCCATCGAACATAGAAGGGATTCTTGTGATCCCATAGGTGTTCGTTTCCCCGACAGATCATAAACTCAAAGTTCATTGGATCCCAACAAACACATCGCAAAAAGACTTACATCATATGGATCTCCAAGAGACCATTGTATTGAGAATCAAGAGAGAGAGAGAGAGAGAGAGAGAGAGGAAGCCATCTAGCTACTAACTACGGACCCGTAGGTCTACAAAGAACAACTCACGTATCATCGAAGAGGCACCGATGGACATGATGAACCCCTCCATGATGGTGTCTAGATTGTATCTGGTGTTTCTGGAACTTGCGGCGGCTGGAATTGATTTTCTTTGACTCTCCTAGGGTTTCTGGAATATTGGGGTATTTATAGAGCAAAGATGCGGTGCGGGAGGCCACCGAGGTGTCACAACCCACCTGGGCGCGCCTGGGCCCCCAGGCGTGCCCTGGTGGGTTGTGCTCCCCTCGAAGCTCCCCTCGGGTACTTTCTTGGCCCACTCGATGTGTTCTGGTCCCAAAAAATCCACAGAAAGTTTTGCTGCGTTTGGACTCCATTTGGTATTGATTTCCCGCGATGTAAAAAACAAGCAAAAACAGCAACTGACACTGGGCACTATGTCAATAGGTTAGTACCAAAAAATGATATAAAATGACTATAAAATGATTGTAAACATACAAGAATGATAATATAATAGCATGGCACAATAAGAAATTATAGATATGTTGGAAACGTATCATCATCCCCAAGCTTAATTCCTGCTCGTCCTTGAGTAGGTAAATGATAAAAATAGAATTTTTGATGTGGAATGCTCCCTAACATGTACATCACATAATATTTTCCTTGTAGCATGGACATTTGGAATTCTATATGGTTCAAAGCAATAGTCTAGTTTTGACTTGAAGAATTTAATACTCAAGCATATCAACAAGCAACCATGTCCTTCAAAATATCAACAATAAAGCAAGTTATCCCTAGCGTATTGTGCTCAATCATTGATCCATTCATGAAACACACTCGAATATTGGCTACACCCAATGCTCAAATACACATAGTGCCCCTTAGTTGGTGCTTTATAAGAGAAGATGGAGACTTAAATTCAAAATCAAAATTGCATAAAGTAAAAGAAAGGCCCTTTGCAGAGGGAAGTAGGGATTTGTAGAGGTTCCAGAGCTCAAAGCGAAATTTGAGAGATAAAAACATTTTTAGGAGGCTGATGACCCACAAGTATAGGGGATCTATCGTAGTCCTTTCGATAGGTAAGAGTGTTGAACCCAACGAGGAGCAGAAGGAAATGATAGGCGATTTTCAGTAAGGTTTTCTCCGCAAGCACTGAAATTGTAGGTAATAGATAGTTTTGTGATAAGATAAATTGTAACGGGTAACAAGCAATGAAAGTAAATAAAGTGCAGCAAGGTGGCCCAATCCTTTTTGTAGCAAAGGACAAGCTTGGACAATTTCTTATAATGAGAAAGGAGCTCCTGAGGACGCATGGGAATTATCGTCAAGCTAGTTTTCATCACGCTCATATGATTCACGTTCGGTACTTTGACAATTTGATATATGGGTGGACCGGTGCTTGGGTACTGCCCTTACTTGGACAAGCATCCCACTTATGATTAACCCCCATTGCAAGCATACATAACTACAAAAGAAGTATTAAGGTAAACCTAACCACAACATTAAACATATGGATCCAAATCAGCCCCTAACGAAGCAACGCATAAACTAGGGTTTAAGCTTCTGTCACTCTAGCAACCCATCATCTACTTATTATTTCCCAATGCCTTCCTCTAGGCCCAAATAATGGTGAAGTGTCATGTAGTCGATGTTCTCACAACACCATTAGAGGAAAGACAACATACATCTCATCAAAATATCGAACGAATACCAAATTCACATGACTACTAATAGCAAGACTTCACCCATGTCCTTAGGACCAAACGTAACTACTCACAAAGCATATTCATGTTCATAATCAGAGGATTAATAATATGCATTAAGGATCTGAACATATAATCTTCCACCAAGTAAACCAATTAGCATCAACTACAAGGAGTAATCAACACTACTAGCAACCCACAGGTACCAATTTGTGGTTTTGGATACAGGATTGTATACAAGAGATGAACTAGGGTTTCGAGAGGAGATGGTGCTGGTGAAGATGTTGATGGAGATTCACCCCCTCCCGATGAGAGGATCATTGGTGATGACGATGGTGATGATTTCCCCC
This sequence comes from Triticum dicoccoides, assembly GCF_002162155.2. Classification (NCBI taxonomy): domain Eukaryota; kingdom Viridiplantae; phylum Streptophyta; class Magnoliopsida; order Poales; family Poaceae; genus Triticum; species Triticum dicoccoides. The sequence continues at coordinate 243,911,651 of NC_041391.1, forward strand.
TCCCAGAGGGAAGTTTCCCCGGCAGAACAGCTCTGCCGGAGCTCTAGATTGGTTCCGCCAAAATTCCGCCTCGTGGCGGCGGAGTTTCATCCTGTAAGCTTGCCCACGATTTTTTCCAGGGTAAAATCCTTCATATAGCAGAAGATGGGCACCGGAGGGCCACCAGGGGGCCCAGGAGACAGGGGGCGCGCCCAGTAGGGTGGGCGCCCTCCCACCCTCCTGGCCTGGGTGTGGGCCCCCTCTGGTAGTTTCTTCACTCAATAATTCTTATTAATTCCAAAAATAAGTTCCGTGGAGTTTCAGGGTTTTTGGAGCTGTGCAGAATAGGTTTCCAATGTTTGCTCCTTTTCCAGCCAGAATTCCAGCTGCCGGCATTCCCCCTCTTCATGGTAAACCTTGTAAAATAAGAGAGAATAGCCATAAGTATTGAGATATAATGTGTGATAACAGCCCATAATACAGTAAATATTGATATAAAAGCATGATGCAAAATGGACGTATCAACTCCCCCAAGCTTAGACCTTGCTTGTCCTCAAGCGGAAGCCGATAACGAAAAATATGTCCACATGTTTAGAGATAGAGGTGTCGATAAAAATAAAATACGGACATGAGGGCATCATGATCATTCTTATAACAGCAACATATATAGATTTTATCATATGATTTCTTATGCTCAAGTAACAATCAATTCACAATGTCAAGTATGGTTCAGAAACTTCATTGGGAACTAACAAACTACAATCTCAGTCATTGAAGCAATTGCAATTTATCATAACATCAGAAAGAGTCAAGAATAGAGCTTTTCAGCAAGCCCACATACTCAGCTATCACGTAGTCTTCTACAATTGCTAACACTCACGCAGTACTTGTGGTTATGGAGTTTCAGCCGGACACTGAGAAAGATAGGGGCTGTTGACACACGAACATGTCACGTGTACCCTCGACGCCGGGGGTGATGCACCGCAGCTCACATCGAAGGAGACCCGACCGACAGCGCGATACGCAAGACAGTCGGCGAGTGCTTTTGCAGACCCGAAACCCCGCGCACCCGGGAGGGACCCCGTCAGGGATTGCGGCGGCTATGGGCTGCCCTAGGTCGATTCGCTCGCCCCTAGAGCATCGGGATTCGCAGCTCTCAAACACGAAGAACAGCGAAGAACGAGAGAGAAAAACGGTGGAGAGATAAAAAGTAGACAGGAAAAAGTAGTATATTGATTTGTTCGATTGTGTGTTGTTCAATCGGCCGTCACCCCCAACATATATAAGAGGCGGCTGGACTTCCCGTACAAGTAAAGGATTCATCTAGGCTTTCCTTACAAGAAAAATTACATCAATTTGCGTCCTAGAGTCCTAGTTCTATTCCAACTCGGATTCAGTCTGAATCTGGCCCAACTTCTGTCTTCCTCCTAGTTCAAGCCGCCGAGCCTCCATATGACCTCCGATCAAGATGACCCAAACATCAAACTTGTGTGACTCGACGATACGAACAACTCTCATGTTGATCACTTTTTCAAATAAGGCCATCTTGAATACTTTTTGAGGTCGTCTTTACCTTCCAGTCGGACTCGGTCTTGCGGTAGACTGAATTATCTGAGTCTTGTAGTGAATTTGCAGGCCATATACTATCTCTGATGACGATGACTCCAAAACCAAAGTTTACCGTCTTGATGATACACACAACTTCTGTATTGAACACTTCTTCATCCGAGGTAATCTTGATAAACTTTCAGGCACATGTTCAGTTTCACTCGGATTCGAGCTCATCCACTCGGATATTAGAGTCTTTCACTCGGATGGTCCGACTGGACTTTTTCACTCGGATGACTATATTTTCACTCGGAAGACAAATGATGACCACATTTTCAGTCGGAAGACAATCTTTTACTCGATCGGCAGGTTTTCACTCGACCTTTTACTCGATCGGTAGGTTTTCACTCGACCTTTTACTCGATCGGTAGGTTTTCACTCGACCTTTTACTCGATCGGTAGGCTTTCACTCGACCTTTTACTCGATCAGTAGGTTTTCACTCGACCTTTTACTCGATCGGTAGGTTTTCACTCGACCTTTTACTCGATCGGTAGGTTTTTACCCGAAAGGTAAACTTTCACTCGACCGGTGAGTTTTCACTCGGATGGTAAGCTTTTCACTCGACCAAAAACATAGCCTGATCTTGATTTGTCTCCCCAAGTCTCATACGACCTCGGATTGAGACGAATTATATATGAAAATCAATCGGCTCGATGAGACGAAACTTTTTCGTGTTGAAGGTTTTCCGATTCAATGCCGTCTTGAAGGCCGAATTGCTCGCGCGACCCATCAGACATGTCGTCTGGTACTTCGCGCCATATTTCCACTCAGCTTCGGCCCGCAGTGTATTGCCTCTAACTTTTGCATATGAACTCGGATTGAGATGATTTATGTATCAAAATCAATCGCCTCGACGAGACGAAGACAATTACTTTAGAGTACTCCTTCATCCGAGGTTGTCTTGAAGGCATGGTTGGCCGAAAACCACTCGGAATGTTGAATTTTGTCACTCGGAGTACAACTTCGGCCACCGAGATAAGGTCGAATGGCGATAAGTTAAACATCAAAGTTATTCCACTCGGCGACCTGAAACTTTGCATGCCGAAAACTCTTTTACTTGAGGCCATCTTACTTGCCTTTTGTACCTTGCCAAAATCCAATGTCAACACATGCCCCCTTGTTTTTCGGCAAAGCTTGCACGCCGAAAAATAATATGCATGGTGTTTGTTCTAAGGACGATGTCAACACTCCATCGGCCATTTATTTTCCTCAGGGCAGTAATTATGTATCGACCATGTTTGTGCTAAGGGCGATAATCGTATATTGGCCATTGCCTACTCAGGCTTCCTGCCACACACTCGGGTGGTACTTCTTCAAATATTTTCCGTTGAGAGCTCGAGGTAACAATGCCCCTTGTATTGATTCCACCAATGAATTTTCGGGGACAACCCTTGTAATCCTAAAAGGACCTTCCCAACTTGGAGACCACTTCTCGAATTTTCTATCTCTTGAACCAATCGGCAGAATCACTTTCCAAACGAGATCACCAACTTGAAAATTCTTCAACTTGACTTTCTTATTGTAAGCTCTTGCTACCCTCAACTTATCTCTCTCTATGGACTCCAAAGCAACCAAACATTTATCGGCAACCTCATCAATATTGTCCATCATTAAGTTATAAAAGTCTACTGCCGATAAATCATTTTGTTTGGCTATTCTCAAAGCATTCAAATTTACCTCCACTGGTAAAACAGCCTCCTGACCATATACTAGCTCATATGGAGTCACCTTCGTAGCACCATGCCTTGAAATTCTGTGTGCCCATAAAGCTTCAGACAACAACTCATGCCATGTCCTCGGATTATCCTCAATCTTCTTCTTGATGAGCTTGATTAGAATTTTATTGCTAGACTCAGCTTGTCCATTAGCTTGGGCATAATATGGAGAGGAATTGAGCAACTTTATATTATAAGATTCGGCAAACTCTCTGACTTGGTGTGACATAAAAGATGAACCTTGATCTGTAATTAACGTTTGAGGAATACCGAATCTATGAATAATGTGCTTGTTTATGAATTGAATTACCTCCGTATGTGTCATGTTCTTGAGAGGTACTGCTTCAGACCATTTAGTGAAATAATCAGTTGCCACCAATACGAACCGATGCCCTTTTGAGGAAGACGGGTGGATTTGTCCAATGAAATCTAAACCCCAACCTCTGAAAGGCCACGGTTTGATAATAGGATGTAACATAGCAGCAGGAGCCAATTGAATATCACCAAACCTTTGACAAGCTTCACACCCTTTATAATATCTGAAGCAATCATTAATCATAGTCGGCCAAAAAAAACCAGCACATCGCAATAACCATTTCATCTTGGGAGCCGACTGGTGAGTGCCACAAATACCTTCATGTACTTCTCCCATAGCAACTCTTGCCTGGTCCTCATCCAAACACTTTAGAAGAACATCATCGACTGTTCGGCGATAAAGACCATCATCTCTCATTGTATACTTGAAAGCCATACACCGAACAGCCCTGTCCACCCTTTCACTCGGATTGCACAAGTAATCAACAATGGACTTTCTCCAGTCGGAATTATCACCTGCACTAGAATTTTTGTTAATGGCCGAATTAGTGGGTTCAGGTTCGGCCTCTCCCATATTGGCAAGACAAGACATCGGTCTTTGAGAGATATGAAACATGCCATGATCAATATGATATCCGGATGCTTGTTGTGCCAACTCATTTGCTTTCCAGTTGTCATGTCTAGATATATGTGCAATGCTAAAACAATCCAAAGTAGAAATTATATCTAGACATTTATCAAGATAAACATTAAGTGATTCGCCAAAACACTGAAAGACTCTGGATATTTGCTGCACCACTAGTAACGAATCACCGTAAGCCTCAATATGTGTAACACCTATAGCAAGTAACATCTCTAGACCGAATAACAATGCTTCATATTCGGCTTGATTGTTTGTGCAAAAATATTCTAAGCGACATGAGGCTTCAAAAACAGCACCATGAGGAGATATATAAACAATACCAACACCTTGGCCATTGCTACAAACTGAACCATCAAAGTACAATCTCCATGGCACTAATGAAACAAGGTTCATATCAACATCATGCTTGTCATTAATCCGATGTTCAACAATGAAATTAGCAACAATTTGGCCTTTCATGGATTTTAGAGATTCATAAGCCAAATCATACTCAATCAAAGCATAAGCCCACTTGCCAATTCTACCACTAAGAATTGGCCTATGCAACATGTACTTAATGACATCGGTTTGACAAGCTACTACACAAGCACTCGGCACTAGGTAATGTCTCAATTTTGTGCAAGCGTAATATAAGCATAGACATAGTTTTTCAATAAATGTATACCTTGTCTCGGCGTCCAATAAACATCTGCTCAAATATGTAATGGCATGCTCTTTTCCTTCGGTATCTTGAGTCAAAATAGCACCAATAACACCTTCCTCTGCTGCGATATAAAGTTTAAAAGGCTCTCTATGCTTGGGTGCTTTCATCACCGGAGGAGTGCACAAATAATTCTTGATCATATCAAAGGATTCTTGCTGTTTTGCCCCCCAAGTGAAATCAACATCATTCTTTAACCAAAGGATAAGAGTAAATGCATCAACTTTCCCTGACAGATTAGCTATGAACCTTCTCAAATAATTGACCTTGCCAAGGGACTTTTGCATATCTCTCTTGCATGTTGGAGCCTCCACTTTTTGTATGGCCTCTATCTTTTTGGGATCGATTTCGATGCCATCTTCATGAATAATGAAACCCAAAAATTTGCCAGCTGACACGCCGAATGCACACTTCAAAGGATTCATCTTCAGTCCATACTTTTTCATTCTTTCAAAAGCTAAACGCAAATCGGCCAAGTGAGATTCAAAAGCATCCGATTTGACAACAATATCATCAATATAAACTTCAAGTATAATACCAAGTAAATCATGAAAAATCAAATTCATAGCCCTTTGATATGTGGCCCCAGCATTTTTCAATCTGAATGTCATCACTGTCCACTCGAATAAACCAAGGAAACCAGGACATCGGAAAGCCGTTTTGTACATGTCCTCTTCGGCCATAAAAATTTGATTGTATCCGGCATTACCATCTAGAAAGCTAATAACCTTATGTCCAGAAGCATCATTAATAAGCATATCAGCTATTGGCATAGGATACTCATCTTTGGGTGTAGCCCTATTCAAATCTCTGAAATCAATGCACACCCTCAACTTGCCGGATCCTTTCTTCTCCACTGGGACAATGTTAGAAATCCACTCGGCATACCTGCAAGGTTGAATGAAATTAGCTTCAAGCAGTCGACCGATCTCTTCCTTGATCCGGTCATATGTTTTCGGATTAAATTTTCTGGCCGACTGTTTATAAGGTCTAAAATCGGCCTTTATAGGCAACCGATGCTCCACTAGCTCTCGGCTCAACCCTGGCATCTCATGATATTCCCATGCAAAGCAACAAACATATTCTTTCAATAGCTCAATTAATTTAGCCTTACAATCGGCTTTCAAATTTTTGTTTATAAACGTCGGTCGAGTGACTGAACCATCTCCAATATCTATCTCTTCTAATGGATCAGCCGAGGTAAAACCTTGTCCAAGTTTATCCATGTCATCCAACTCCTCTATAGACTCATACATATCGTCCTCACTGGACCGATATTTTACAAGACGTTTTTGTAACCACTCGGAATTAGGATCCATTTAAACATATCATACCTTGGAGCCGATTGCATTCAGTCGGCTTTAAAGACATGGGCACAAAACCATTTTTGGTCGCACTGAGAAAATCAAACTATGATAAGTCACGTCCCGTTAAGAAAGTAGCATTGGGATGTTGCCAATCCACCGATGCATCGGCCAAAGCAACACAAGCCGAATTATCCGCATGAATGACTTCCACTTCGTCATCAACCCACTGAATCAAAAACTGGTGCATAGTGGACGGCACGCACTGGTTTGCATGAACCCAATCATGGCCTAGTATGACGTTGTAGTTACCTTGCACATCAGTGACAAAGAATGCAGTAGCCAAAGTTTTGCTTCCGACTGTAAGATCCACATACATCACACCTTTGGCTTCAGTTTTTTCTTTGCCTTCAAATCCGTTGAGCACCATATTGGTCTTGATCAATTCTTCATCAGGCAAACCCAATTTCTTGAAGACCGAATAGGGCATAAGATTTACCACAGTGCCACCATCAACAAGCATCCGAGTGAGCGGCGACCCATTGATATGACCTCTGAGATATAATGGTTTCAGATGCTTTACTGGTTCTTTTGGCTTCTCGAATATTGCATTTTTAGGACCAAAATCCAGCTGAGCCACTTCCCCTTCCTCATCTACAGCACGAAACTCAGCAGGTAAGTAATACACCATATTGATATCCATACCTTCATGAACCGGTGTAGATTCATAGTCCAACATATCAGCCTCCTCCTCGAGTGCATCCACCGATTCTGAAATTTGCCCGAGTGAAGAGGAAGCAATAGGTAACGTAGACGATGCAATGATTGCATCGTCCTCTTTTGGTAGTGTGGGTGCTGCTGTGATAGGTGTAGAAGCCACTGCATCTTGTATTTGTTTGGGCCTCCACACTTGTTTTGTAGGTACCATAGGCCGAGTGTCATTGAACAACTTATCTCTTTGCTTCTCGGCCTCTTGTTCTGCCATCTCTTGACTCCTTAACCTCTGTAGTTTTCTCTTTTGTGTCTTTGTTAGCCCTGGAGGACACCACTTTGGCTGAGTGTATTTAGGATCTCTCGTTTTACTCGGCTGGTGCTTGCTTCATGGTCATTAGCCGAGTGCTTTGGCGCGATAGAAAGTATCGGCTCAGTCGGATTGCTATGCACAATAGGCTGCTGTATGGCAAATGTTTCGGTGCCCAAGATAAGTGAGTTGGCATCCATTTTCTCCTTGCCTTTTCCCAACTCAACTGCTGCAACACTCGGTGACTTAACACGCCATTCTTTTCGACTTTACAGATGCATGAAATTTCCACTCGGGTGCACCTTTTTACTCGGATGGAATCCACTCGGATGGACGTCACTCTGATGGAATCTACCCATCCATATTTTTCATTTGGATAGCTTCCACCTGGGTGCATTCTTACACTAGGATAGTTTCCACTCGGTCGCATATTTTGACCAGCCGACTGATAGTCGCCAATGTTCAGTCAGCCATTATATGAGTATTCCAGTCGATCCCAAACAGTTTGCCTCTGCTCTTCTGAAAACTGCGCCCTTGGTCCACTCGGTTTTGTATACCGACTGAACGTATCAGCTGATGGTGACCTTGGTCGTTTCAGATGAGTCGGTCGATTGAAATAAGAACCGGCCGACTGGTTAGCATACTTGGACAGCAACATATCAAAAGTTGGCTTGATCCGCTTGCTCTGCACTTTAACTTCATTCTTCTTCCACTTGCCAACTTCTGGACTCTTGGGCTTGACAAATTTAACACGAGTATTTTCTTGCACTTGCGGTTGCCCCCCGAGTGTAGGATTCTTGATGGTGATTTTGATCACTTCCTTGCCATCGGGTTGCTTATCAAGCACAACCTGTCTCCCCAAGACCTTGTTGTCCTCCTTGTCTTTCCTGGGCTCACCAACAATGACATTAGCTTTATTAGCAGATTCGGCTACCTCCGGCCGAATGAGTAGCTTCTTCCCCTCCAAATCCATGGTATCATTGGAAAAGGTTGTTTATCAACTTGCATCTCAGAAAAGTTCAATCGTCCTTCATTAATGGCCGATTGTATCTGTCGTCGAAAAACATTGCAATCGTTAGTAGCATGAGAAAAAGAGTTATGATACTTGCAATAAGCACGCCGTTTTAGCTCTTCAAACGGCGGTAAAGTATGAGATATTCTAATAATCTTAGCCTGTAGCAAAGCATCAAATATTCTATCACACTTAGCAATGTTAAAAGTAAACTTCATATCTTCATCACGATTCTTATGAATTGGTTTCAGATCATGCAAGTAAAGGGTTTGGCCTTAGATGGCCAAACAAATTCAGTAGCAAAAACATCACCCTCATCGTTCGAGTGATCACTGTCATATTCCACCATATTCATCTTTGGACGATCGGCTTTGTATCTATGCACTTCTTTGAGGTCTTTGCTTCGGCTTTCCTGAGCCAAAGCCCTTTGTAAGACTTGGTTGATATTTAGGAACTCGTAGCCTTCTAGCTTTTCTCTAATGGGAGTTCTCAAACCACTCAGCACTAGGTCTGCCAAGTCCCTCTCGGTTATCACCAAACTAAAACACCGGTTTTTCGTTTCTCTGAATCTCTTGACGTAATCGGAGACCGATTCATCATGCTTCTGCTTAACCGACGTTAGATGTGACAACTTGAGTTCATTGTCTCCGCTATAAAAGTGATCATGAAATTTCTGCTCTAGCTGCGACCAAACTCGAATGGAACCATGTGGTAAAGAAGAAAACCATGAAAATGCTGTACCAGTTAATGACAAAGGAAATAAACGCACTTTCAACTCATTCAGTGAGCCTGCCTCACCCAATTGTGCTATGTATTGACTAACATGCTCCCATGTGGTTTTTGTGCCTTCTCCATTAAACTTAACAAAATCTGGAATTTTATATCCTGGAGGGCACTGGATGGCATCAAAGTACTCGGGGTACGGCTTTTGGTAAATCCGATTCCGAGGTAACTCAACTCCAAAATTCTCTCGAAGCATCTTAGCCATCTCCTCTCTAAGATTAGCTAAACCATCATCCATAGACGATGAAGCTGGTGGCAGTGGCATAGGAGGAGTAGGGTTACTAGCTGTAGGTAGGAATTGTGGCAGGTATGTCGACCCATAATTTGCTAGTGGTCGAGTGGTTGTAGCTGTAGGTAAGGTTGGGTTCGGCGTTGCCACCGAACCTGGATGCTCATAATAGGATTAATGGGTGCATCCGCAATCTGATTTGTTTGGGTAGGATAATAAGTCATCGGCACGGTGGGCGCCGATGAGATAGGTAAAGCCATATTAGGGTTTTGCACACTATCAGCTACACCATTATTACCACTAGTCGATTGAGATGTATTCTTCTGAGCATTAGTATTTTCTATGAAAGTTTGATAGACTAGATTGTTACCATCAGCAATACGACTTTCAATCTCAGCCCACTGCTCAGGAGAAAAGGTAGTACTTACAGAGGGTTTAACCTGCTCGGCTTGAAGAGGAGGGAACTTGATTTCTTCAATCGGAGTGATGTTGCCTTGGCGATCCTTCTTGAACTTTGCAAGGAACTCCTGCAAGTCCTTCTCCTCGCTCGCCTTCTTGTACTCCTCATATACTTGGCGATGATCGGCCGATATCTCATCAAGACTGGGCTTAATGATGTTATCGGCGTCTACCTCAGATGGCTTGGGAAGATTGGACATGGTGGATGATGATGATTGATCTTCGATCCCCAGCGGAGTCGCCAAAAAAGTGTGTTGACACACGAACACGTCACGTGTACCCTCGACGCCGGGGGTGATGCACCGCAGCTCACGTCGAAGGAGACCCGACCGACAGCGCGATACGCAAGACAGTCGGCGGGTGCTTTTGCAGACCCGAAACCCCGCGCACCCGGGAGGGACCCCGTCAGGGATTGCGGCGGCTATGGTCTGCCCTAGGTCGATTCGCTCGCCCCTAGAGCCTCGGGATTCGCAGCTCTCAAACACGAAGAACAGCAAAGAACGAGAGAGAAAAACGGTGGAGAGATAAAAAGTAGACAGGAAAAAGTAGTATATTGATTTGTTCGATTGTGTGTTGTTCAATCGGCCGTCACCCCCAACATATATAAGAGGTGGCTGGACTCCCCATACAAGTAAAGGATTCATCTAGGCTTTCCTTACAAGAAAAATTACATCAATTCGCGTCCTAGAGTCCTAGTTCTATTCCAACTTGGATTCAGTCTGAATCTGGCCCAACTTCTGTCTTCCTCCTAGTGCAAGCCGCCGAGCCTCCATATGACCTCCGATCAAGATGACCCAAACATAAAACTTGTGCGCCTCGACGATACGAACAACTCTCATGTTGATCACTTTTTCAAAAAAGGCCATCTTGAATACTTTTCGAGGTCGTCTTTACCTTCCAGTCGGACTCGGTCTTGCGGTAGACTGAATTATCCGAGTCTTGTAGTGAATTTGCAGGCCATATACTATCTCTGATGACGATGAATCCAAAACCAAAGTTTACCGTCTTGATGATACGCACAACTTCTGTATTGAACACTTCCTCATCCGAGCTAATCTTGATAAACTTTCGGGCACATGTTCAGTTTCACTCGGATTCGAGCTCATCCACTCGGATATTAGAGTCTTTCACTCGGATGGTCCGACTGGACTTTTTCACTCGGATGACTATATTTTCACTCGGAAGACAAATGATGACCACATTTTCAGTCGGAATACAATCTTTTACTCGATCGGTAGGTTTTCACTCGACCTTTTACTCGATCGGTAGGTTTTCACTCGACCTTTTACTCGATCGGTAGGTTTTCACTCGACCTTTTACTCGATCGGTAGGCTTTCACTCAACCTTTTACTCGATCAGTAGGTTTTCACTCGACCTTTTACTCGATCGGTAGGTTTTCACTCGACCTTTTACTCGATCGGTAGGTTTTTACCCGAAAGGTAAACTTTCACTCGACCGGTGAGTTTTCACTCGGATGGTAAGCTTTTCACTCGACCAAAAACATAGCCTGATCTTGATTTGTCTCCCCAAGTCTCATACGACCTCGGATTGAGACGAATTATATATGAAAATCTATCGGCTCGACGAGACGAAACTTTTTCGTGTTGAAGGTTTTCCGATTCAATGCCGTCTTGAAGGCCGAATTGCTCGCGCGACCCATCAGACATGGCGTCTGGTACTTCGCGCCATATTTCCACTCAGCTTCGGCCCGCAGTGTATTGCCTCTAACTTTTGCATATGAACTCGGATTGAGATGATTTATATATCAAAATCGATCGCCTCGACGAGACGAAGACAATTCCTTTAGAGTACTCCTTCATCCGAGGTCGTCTTGAAGGCATGGTCGGCCGAAAACCACTCGGAATGTTGAATTTTGTCACTCGGAGTACAACTTCGGCCACCGAGATAAGATCGAATGGCGATAAGTTAAACATCAAAGTTATTCCACTCGGCGACCTAAAACTTTGCATGCCGAAAACTCTTTTACTTGAGGCCATCTTACTTGCCTTTTGTACCTTGCCAAAATCCAATGTCAACAGGAGCTTATTGTGTTGCCTCCCAACATATTCACGTTTGGGTGATGTCAACAATAATAATTCATGCTAACTTACATCCAATTGGATATATATATCAAGATCTTTCAAACACGAGGAGCTTGCCAAAGGATAAAATGAAAAAGGGAAAGGTGAAGATCACCTTGACTCAAGCATAAAGTAAAAACATAAAGTAAAAGATAGGCTCTTCGTAGAGGGGAGCAGAGGTTGTCATGTGCTTTTAGGGTTGGATTCATAAAATCTTAATGCAAAAGAACGTCACTTTATATTGCCACTTGTATGTGGACCTTTATTATGCAGTCCGTCGCTTTTATTGCTTCCACAACAAGATCGTATAAAGCTTATTTTCTCTACACTAATAAGTCATACATATTTAGATAGCAATTTTTATTGCCTGCAACATGACAACTTACTTGAAGGACTCTCATGGAAAAAACTGGGTTTAAGGATATTCGGAAGCACAAGTAGTATCTCTACTTGGTGCAAGGAATTTGGCTAGCATGAGGGGGAAAGGCAAGCTCAACATGTTGGGAAGATCAATGACAATATACTTTAACTGAGATGTCAGAAAACATAAACCATTACGTTGTCTTCCTTGTCCAACATCAACTCTTTTAGCATGTCATACTTAATGAGTGCTTCACAATCATAAAAGATGTCCAATATAATATATTTGTATGTGAAACCTCCCTTTCCTTATTACTTCCTATTAATTGCAACGATGACCAAAACTACGTTTGTCAACTCTCAACAACTTTTATGCCTCATACTTTCTATGTGTGAAGTCATTACTATCCATAAGATCAATATGAACTCTTTTATTCCTTTTATTCTTTCTACTTCCTCAAGATCATAGCAACATAGCAAAGCCCTTGACTCAACACTAATCTTTATTATAGATAGCTCATGAACTCGATTACATAAAGAGATCACAAAGCAAAATTCAAAACTACTTGATAGTAAAACTTCAATCTACTAGATCAAGATACTACTAAAAGGATCGAACTAAATAAAACGGTAAAGATAAGAGTGTGATGGTGATATGATACCGGGGCACCTCCCCCAAGCTTGGCAGTTGCCAAGGGGAGTGCCCATACCCATGTGATTATGTCCTCGGAGGTGGTGAAGTAGGAGTTGTTGATGATGTAGGCTTGTTGTACATCTTCCAAGGCATAGGCTCACCATCATAGAAGGATGACCGAGTCTCCGGGATCCTTAAATCTGTAGCCAAACTCATCCTCTTGAATATATATTCATACTCACAGTTTTGGTTTTGCGGGTCATAGATCTGGGCTTGGAGGTGCTCGATTTTCTCTTGAATCTTGAAGATGGTCTCCCCAATGACATTGGCATCTAGTTTGTGGTTGTTGGTGAACTCCGTGATCATCATCTGGTTGGCGTTGAGTCCATGCTCCACCATCCCTTGGCACTTGAAAACTTGTTGCTCCATGGCTTCGAGCTTTGTCTCCATGCTTCCTGTACGCCTTGGTCCCTCCACATCACGGATGTGCAGCACCCCCTCACGCATCTCAATGGTTTGAGGGTGTTCCAGCACCTCCGCGAGATAGGGGTTGATAACCCTCTCGAAAAACTTGTCCTTGGGAGCGCTTGGAGACGTCATGATGCTCTAGATCTGTCAGAAAAACAGCTCGAAACGAAAACATAGGATATTTGCGTGATACGATGGTCAAAGCCTTCGGGAGATTATATAATTAATTTTTACCGACCAAAATACGTAACTTGCAAGAAAACGGAGTCCGGGAGGCACATGAGGTGGCCACGAGACAGGGGGGCATGCCCAGGAAGGGTGGGCGCGCCTTCCACCCTCGTGGAGGCCTCGTGTCCTCCCCGGACTACTTCTTTCTTTCTAAAATTCTTAAATATTCCAAAACTGATAAAAATTGCCATTTGAATTGTTTTGGAGTCGCTTTACTTACCGTACCACATACCTATTCCTTTTCGGAGTCTGGAACGTTCTGGAAGGTGTCCCTTATGTATTCCTCCGGGGTTACGGTTTCAATAATATTATTTTCAACATTGATAGGATTACCTGAGATATAATGTTTAATTCTTTGACCTTTCACCACTCTCGGACTTGTGCCTTCGAAGTTGTTGATTTTTATGGCACCGAAATGATAGACCTCCTCGATAACGTAAGGATCTTCCCATTTAGAGAGAAGTTTTCCTGCAAAAAATCTTAAATGAGAGTTGAATAATAACACATAATCACCTACGTTAAATTCTCGCTTTTGTATCCTTTTGTCATGCCAACGTTTGACTTTTTCTTTGAATAGCTTGGCATTCTCATAGGCTTGGGTTCTCCATTCATCAAGTGAGCTAATATCAAACAACCTCTTCTCACCGGCAAGTTTGAAGTCATAGTTGAGCTCTTTAATAGCCCAATATGCCTTATGTTCAAGTTCAAGAGGTAAGTGACATGCTTTTCCATAAACCATCTTATACGGAGACATACCCATAGGATTTTTGTATGTGGTTCTATAGGCCCATAATGCATCATCAAGTTTTTTGGACCAATTCTTTCTAGATCTATTCACAATCTTTTGCGAAATTAATTTGAGCTCTCTATTGCTCAACTCTACTTGACCACTAGACTGCAGGTGATAAGGGAGATGCGATTCTATGATTAACATCATACTTAGCAAGCATCTTACGGAAAGCACCATGAATAAAATGTGAACCACCATCAGTCATAAGATATCTAGGGACTCCAAACGTCGGAAAAATAACTTCTTTAAGCATTTTAATAGAAGTGTTATGATCAACACTACTAGCTGGAATAGCTTCTACCCACTTAGTAACATAATCAACAACAACTAAAATATGTGTGTAACCATTAGAGGCGGGAAAAGGTCCCATATAATCAAAGCCCCAAACATCAAATGGTTCAATAACAAGAGAATAGTTCATAGGCATTTCTTGACGTCTACTAATATTACCAATTCTTTGGCATTCATCACAAGATAAGACAAACTTACGAGCATCTTTGAAGAGAGTAGGCCAATAAAAACCAGACTGCAATACCTTATGTGCAGTTCTATCTCCAGCGTGGTGTCCTCCATATGATTCAGAGTGACACTTGCGTAGGATCTGTTCCTGTTCATGCTCAGGTACACAACGTCTAATAACACCATCTACTCCTTCTTTATAAAGCTGTGGGTCATCCCAGAAGTAATGTCTTAAATCATAAAAGAACTTTTTCTTTTGCTGGTATGTGAAACTAGGTGGTATAAATTTAGCAACAATGTAATTAGCATAATCAGCATACTAAGGAGCAGTGCGAGAAGCATTAACGACCGCTAATTGTTCATCAGGGAAGCTATCATCAATAGGCAGTGGGTCATCAAAAACATTCTCTAACCTAGACAAGTTGTCTGCAATGGGGTTCTTAGCTCCCTTTCTATCAATAATATGCAAATCGAATTCTTGGAGCAAGAGAACCCATCTAATGAGTCTAGGCTTAGCATCTTTCTTTTCCATAAGATATTTAATAGCAGCATGATCAGTGTGAATAGTAACTTTGGAATCAACAATATAAGGTCTAAACTTATCACTTGCAAACACAACTGCTAAGAATTCTTTTTCAGTAGTAGCATAATTTCTCTGGGCAGTATCAAGAGTTTTACTAGCATACTGGATAACATTCAATTTCTTATCAACTCTTTGCCCTAGAACATCACCTACAGCATAATCACTAGCATCACACATAATTTCAAAGGGTAAATTCCAATCAGGTGGCTAAACAATAGGTGCAGTGATCAAAGCTTTCTTAAGTATTTCAAATGCTTCTACACAATCATCATCAAAGACAAAAGGAATATATTTTTGCAATAAATTAGTCAGAGGCCTAGAGATTTTAGAAAAGTCCTTAATGAACCTCCTATAAAAACCAGCATGACCAAGGAAACTTCTTATACCTTTTATGTCCTTGGGACATGGCATCTTTTCAATAGCATCAACTTTGGCTTTATCAACTTCAATACCTCTCTCGGAGATCTTATGCCCCAAGACAATGCCTTCATTAACCATAAAGTGGCACTTTTCCCAATTCAAGATGAGACTAGTGTCTTCACATCTCTGCAAAACTCGATCAAGGTTGCTCAAGCAATCATCAAAAGAGGATCCATAAACGGAGAAATCATCCATGAATACCTCACAAATCTTTTCACAGAAGTCAGAGAATATAGCCATCATACATCTTTGAAAGGTAGCAGGTGCATTACATAAACCAAAAGGCATACATCTATAAGCAAAAGTACCGAAAGGACAAGTAAAGGTAGTTTTTGATTGATCCTTCACTGACACAGGTATTTGAGAGAAACCAGAATAACCATCTAGAAAGCAGAAATGTGTGTGTTTGTCTTTCTAGCATTTGATTGATAAAAGGTAAAGGGTAATGATCTTTCTTAGTAGCTTTATTTAATTTACGGAAATCAATTACCATCCTATAACCTGTAATAATTCTTTGCGGGATCAATTCATCTTTATCATTAGGAACGATAGTAATACCTCCCTTTTTAGGAACACAGTGGACAGGGCTTACCCAATCACTATCAGCAACGGGATAAATTATACCTGCCTCAAGGAGCTTTAGTATCTCCTTTCTTACTACTTCTTTCATTTTAGGATTCAGTCGTCGTTGAGGATCTCTAACTGGTTTGGCATCGTCCTCCAAATTGATTTTTTGTTGGCATAACATGGGACCAATGCCATTGAGATCATCCAGAGTATATCCAATAGCAGCACGGTGCTTCTTCAGAGTTTTCAATAATCTTTCTTCTTCTTGCTCTGAAAGGTTAGCACTAATAATAACATGATATATTTTCTTTTCATCAAGATAAGCATACTTAAGATTATCAGGTAATGGTTTGAGTTCAAACACGGGATCACCCTTGGGTGGAGGGGGATCCCCTAGAATTTCAACGGGTAGGTTGTGTTTCAGCATAGGTTCCTATTGAAGGAACACTTCATCTATTTCCCTTCTTTCCTTCATAAACATATCATTTTCATGGTCTAGCAAATATTGTTCTAACGGATCAGTAGGAGGCACGGCAATAGAAGCAAGACCAATAATCTCATCCTTACTAGGTGATTCTCTATCACGAGGTTGTCTACGAAACTTAGCAAAATTAAACTCATGAGACATACCCTGTAAGCCAATTGTAACAATATCCTTTTCACAATCAATCTTAGCATTAACAGTAAGAAGGGTCTACCAAAAATAATGGGACAAAAGTCATCTTGTGGGGAACTAAGAACAAGAAAATCAGCAGGATATTTAACCTTCCCACACAAGACTTCAACGTCTCTAATGATCCCAATTGGTGAAATAGTATCTCTATTGGCAAGCTTGATAGTAATATCAATACCTTCCAATTCAACGGGTGCAATATCATGCATAATTTCTTTATATAAATCATAGGGTATTGCACTAGCACTAGCACCCATATCACATAAGCCATGATAACAATGATCTCCTATCTTAACAGAAATGACAGGCATGCCTACAACAGGTCTATGTATCTTAGTATCTGGTCTAACAATATTAGCAGTCTCACCACAGAAATAAATAACATGCCCATCTAAATCATCATCCAAGAGATCTTTAACCATAGCAATACTAGGTTCAACTATGATTTGCTCAGGAGGTGTATAAGCCCTAGTATTACTCTTACGAACAACAGTCAAAGTTTTAGCATGATCCTTTATCCTAACAGGAAAAGGAGGTTTCTCAACATAAGAAGTAGGAACAATAGGATCACTATAAGTGACAGTCTTTTCTTCAACTGTAATAGGTGCAACTACTTTTACTTCAATGGGAGGATTATATGTAAACCACTTCTCCTTAGGGAGATCAACGTGAGTAGCAAAAGATTCACAGAAAGAAGCTACTATCTCAGAGTCAAGTCCATATTTAGCACTAAATCCACGAAAAGCATTGGTATCCATAAAAGATTTAACACAATCAAACTTAGGTGTCATACCTGACTCCTTACCATTGTTGGAACCCCAATCTTCAGAGTTGCGTTTAATTCTTTCCAATAAGTCCCACTTGAATTTAATAGTCTTCAGCATATAAGAACCAACACAGGAAGTATCGAGCATGTTGCGATCATTGAGAGAAAGCCGAGCATAAATTTTTTGAATAACCATTTCTTTGGAGAGCTCTTGATTGAGGCATGAGTATAACATTGACTTAAGCCTCCCCCAAGCTTGAGCGATGCTTTCTCCTTCGCGAGGTCAGAAATTATATATGTAATTACAATCACGATGAACAAGATGCATAGGATAGAACTTCTGGTGAAATTCTAGCTTCAATCGCTTATAATTCCAAGATCTCGTATCATCACATAGCCTATACCATGTCAATGCATCTCCCTTCAAAGATAAAGGGAAGACCTTCCTTTTGACAACATCATCGGGAATACCTGCAAGCTTAAATAATCCACAAACTTCACCCACAAAGATAAGGTGTAAATCGGGATGCAATGTTCCATCTCCTGCAAAGGGATTAGCTAGCATTTTTTCTATCATACCCGAAGGAATCTCAAAGTATATATTTTCCATAGGTTCAGTAGGTTGAGGAGCAACTCTTTGCTCTTCAGGTCGGGGTGAAGATACTGTTGGGGAACGTTGCAGAAAATTAAAAATTTTCCTACGATTTCACCAAGATCCATCTATGAGTTCATCTAAGCAACGAGTCAAGGGAGTGAGTTTGCATCTACATACCACTTGTAGATCACGCGCGGAAGCTTTCAAGGGGATGGTGATGATGGAGTCGTACTCGACGTGATTCAGATCACCGATGTCCAAGTGCTGAACGGACAGCACCTCCGCGTTCAACACACGTACGGGACGGGAGACATCTCCTCCTTCTTGATCCAACAAGGGGGAAGGAGAGGTTGAGGAAGATTGCTCCAACGGCAGCACGACGGCGTGGTGGTGTTGGTGCAGCAGTACTCCGACAGGGCTTCGCAAGCACGTAACGGAGGAGGAGATGTGTTGGGGAGGGGAGGGGCTGCGCCTGGAAGATGTGTACAGCAGCCCTCCCCTCACCCCTCTATTTATAGGGGAAGGGGCAAGGGGGGCCGACCCCTCTAGATGGGATCTAGAGGGGGGGCGGCGGCCAGGGAGGGGGGACTTTCCCCCCAAGCAAGGGGGGGCGCCCCCCTTAGGGTTTCCCCCCCAACCCTAGGCGCATGGGCCCAAGGTGGGGGGCGCGCCCAGCCCTCCAGGGGCTGGCTCCCTCCCCTTTGCGGCCCATGTGGCCCTCCGGGAGGGGTGGCCCCTCCCGGTGGACCCCCGGAACCTCTCCGGTGGCCCCGGTACAATACCGATAAGCCCCCGAAACTTTCCGGTGTCCGTATGACAACTTCCCTTATATAAAACTTCACCTCCGGACCATTCTGGAACTCCTTGTGACGTCTGGGATCTCATCCGGGACTCCGAACAACATTCGGTAGTCACATACTAGCCTTCCTAATAACCCTAGCATCACCGAACCTTAAGTGTGTAGACCCTACGGGTTCGGGAGACATGCAGACATGACCGAGACCACTCTCCGGTCAATAACCAACAGCGGGATCTGGATACCCATGTTGGCTCCCACATGTTCCACGATGATTTCATCGGTTGAACCACGATGTCGAGGATTCGATCAAAACCCCGTATACAATTCCCTTTGTCAATTGGTACGTTACTTGCCCGAGACACGATCGTCGGTATCCCAATACCTTGTTCAGTCTCGTTGCCGGCAAGTCACTTTACTCGTACCGTAATGCATGATCCCGTGGCCAGCACCTTGGTCACGTTGAGCTCATTATGATGATGCATTACCGAGTGGGCCCAGAGATACCTCTCCGTCATACGGAGTGACAAATCCCAGTCTCGATCCGTGTCAACCCAACAGACACTTTCGGAGATACCTGTAGTGCACCTTTATAGTCACCCAGTTACGTTGTGACATTTGATACACCCAAAGCACTCCTACGGTATCCGGGAGATACACGATCTCATGGTTGAAGGAAGAGATACTTGACATTGGAAAAGCTCTAGCAAACGAACTACACGATCTTTATGCTATGCTTAGGATTGGGTCTTGTCCATCACATCATTCTCCTAATGATGTGATCCCGTTATCAATGACATCCAATGTCCATAGCCAGGAAACCATGACTATCTGTTGATCACAACGAGCTAGTCAACTAGAGGCTCACTAGGGACATATTGTAGTCTATGTGTTCACACGTGTATTACGATTTCCGGTTAATACAGTTATAGCATGAACAAAAGACAATTATCATGAACAATGAAATATAATAATACTTTTATTATTGCCTCTAGGGCATATTTCCAACAGTCTCCCACTTGCACTAGAGTCACCAATCTAGTTACATTGTGATGAATCGAACACCCATAGAGTTCTGGTGTTGATCATGTTTTGCTCGCGAGAGAGGTTTAGTCAACGGATCTGCGACATTCAGATCCGTATGTACTTTGCAAATATCTATGTCTCCATCTTGAACATTTTCACGGATGGAGTTGAAACGACGCTTGATGTGCCTGGTCTTCTTGTGAAACCTGGGCTCCTTGGCAAGGGCAATAGCTCCAGTGTTGTCACAGAAGAGTTTGATCGGCCCTGACGCATTGGGTATGACTCCTAGGTTGGTGATGAACTCCTTCACCCAAATCGCTTCATGCGCTGCCTCCGAGGCTGCCATGTACTCCGCTTCACACGTAGATCCCGCCACGATGCTCTGCTTGCAGCTGCACCAGCTTACTGCTCCACCATTCAACATATACACGTATCCGGTTTGTGACTTAGAGTCATCCAGATCTGAGTCGAAGTTAGCGTCGACGTAACCCTTTACGTCGAGCTCTTCGTCTCCTCCATAAACGAGAAACATGTCCTTTGTCCTTTTCAGGTACTTTAGGATATTCTTGACCACTGTCCAGTGTTCCTTGCCGGGATTACTTTGGTATCTTGCTACCAAACTTACGGCAAGGTTTACATCAGGTCTGGTACACAGCATGGCATACATAATAGATCCTATGGCTGAAGCATAGGGGATGACACTCATCTCTTCTTTATCTTTTGCCGTGGTCGGTGACTGAGCCGAGCTCAATCTCACACCTTGTAACATAGGCAAGAACCCTTTCTTGGACTGATCCATTTTGAACCTTTTCAAAATCTTATCAAGGTATGTGCTTTGTGAAAGACCTATGAGGCGTCTTGATCTATCTCTATAGATCTTGATGCCTAATATATAAGCAGCTTCTCCAAGGTCCTTCATTGAAAAACACTTATTCAAGTAGGCCTTAATGTTGTCCAGAAGTTCTATATCATTTCCCATCAAGAGTATGTCATCTACATATAATATGAGAAATGCTACAGAGCCCCCACTCACTTTCTTGTAAACGCAGGCTTCTCCATAAGTCTGCACAAACCCAAACACTTCGATCATCTCATCAAAGCGAATGTTCCAACTCCGAGATGCTTGCACCAGCCCATAAATGGATCGCTGGAGCTTGCATACTTTGTTAGCGTTCTTAGGATCGACAAAACCTTCCGGCTGCATCATATACAGCTCTTCCTTAAGATGTCCGTTAAGGAATGCCGTTTTGACGTCCATCTGCCATATCTCATAATCATAGTATGCGGCAATTGCTAACATGATTCGGACGGACTTCAGCTTCGCTACGGGAGAGAATGTCTCGTCGTAGTCAATCCCTTGAACTTGTCGATAACCCTTAGCGACAAGTCGAGCTTTATAGATGGTAACATTACCATCCGCGTCCGTCTTCTTCTTAAAAATCCATTTGTTTTCTATCGCTCGCCGATCATCGGGCAAGTCTGTCAAAGTCCATACTTTGTTTTCATACATGGATTCTATCTCCGATTTCATGGCCTCAAGCCATTTGTTGGAATCTGGGCCCGCCATCGCTTCTTCATAGTTCGAAGGTTCACCGTTGTCTAACAACATGATTTCCAGGACAGGGTTGCCATACCACTCTGGTGCGGAACATGTCCTTGTGGACCTACGAAGTTCAGTAGCAACTTGATCCGAAGTACCTTGATCATTATCATTGTTTTCCTCTTCAGTTGATGTGGGCATCACAGGAACGGTTTCCTGCGCTGCACCACTTTCCCGTTCGAGAGGTAGTACTTCATCGAGTTCTACTTTCCTCCCACTTACTTCTTTCGAGAGAAACTCTTTTTCCAGAAAGCACCCGTTCTTGGCAACAAAGATCTTGCCCTCGGATCTTAAGTAGAAGGTATACCCGACAGTTTCCTTAGGGTATCCTATGAAGACGCATTTTTCCGACTTGGGTTCGAGCTTTTCAGGTTGAAGTTTCTTGACATAAGCATCGCATCCCCAAACTTTTAGAAACAACGGCTTAGGTTTCTTCCCAAACCATAATTCATACGGTGTCGTCTCAACGGATTTAGACGATGCCCTATTTAAAGTGAATGCAGCTGTCTCTAGAGCGTATCCCCAAAATGATAGCGGTAAATCGGTAAGAGACATCATAGACCGCACCATATCTAATAGAGTGCGATTACGACGTTCGGACACACCGTTACGCTGAGGTGTTCCAGGCGGCGTGAGTTGTGAAACGATTCCACATTTCCTTAAGTGTGTACCAAATTCGTGACTTAAGTATTCTCCTCCACGATCTGATCGTAGGAACTTTATCTTTCGGTCACGTTGATTCGCCACCTCATTCTGAAATTCCTTGAACTTTTCAAAGGTCTCAGACTTGTGTTTCATTAAGTAGACATACCCATATCTACTCAAGTCATCAGTGAGAGTGAGAACATAGCGGTATCCTCCGCGAGCCTCAACGCTCATTGGACCGCACACATCGGTATGTATGATTTCCAACAAGTTGGTTGCTCGCTCCATTGTTCCGGAGAACGGAGTCTTGGTCATTTTGCCCGTGAGGCATGGTTCGCATGTGTCAAACGATTCATAATCAAGAGACTCTAAAAGTCCATCAGCATGGAGCTTCTTCATGCGCTTGACACCAATGTGACCAAGGCGGCAGTGCCACAAGTATGTGGGACCATCGTTATCAACTTTACATCTTTTGGCATTCACACTATGAATATGTGTAACATTACGCTCGAGATTCATTAAGAATAAACCATTGACCATCGGAGCATGACCATAAAACATATCTCTCATATAAATAGAACAACCACTATTCTCGGATTTAAATGAGTAGCCATCTCGTATTAAACGAGATCCTGATACAATGTTCATGCTCAAACTTGGCACTAAATAAAAATTATTAAGGTTCAAAACTAATCCCGTAGGTAAATGTAGAGGCAGCGTGCCGACGGCGATCACATCGACTCTAGAACCATTCCCGACGCGCATCGTCACCTCGTCCTTCGCCAGTCTCCGTTTATTCCGCAGCTCCTGCTGTGAGTTACAAATATGAGCAACGGCACCGGTATCAAATACCCAGGAGTTACTATGAGTACTGGTAAGGTACACATCAATTACATGTATATCAAATATACCTTTGGTGTTGCCGGTCTTCTTATCCGCTAAGTATTTGGGGCAGTTCCGCTTCCAGTGACCCTTCCCCTTGCAATAAAAGCACTCAGTCTCAGGCTTGGGTCCATTCTTTGACTTCTTCCCGGTAACTGGCTTACCGGGCGCGGCAACATCTTTGCCGTCCTTCTTGAAGTTCTTCTTGCCCTTGCCCTTCTTGAACTTAGTGGTCTTATTGACCATCAACACTTGATGTTCTTTCTTGATTTCGGCCTCTGCTGACTTCAGCATTGAGAACACTTCAGGAATGGTCTTCACCATCCCCTGCATGTTGTAGTTCATCACAAAGCTCTTTTAGCTTGGTGGGAGCGACTGGAGGATTCTGTCAATGACCGCCTCATCAGGGAGGTTAATGTTCAGCTGGGTCATACGGTTGTGCAACCCAGACATCTTGAGTATGTGCTCACTGACAGAACTGTTTTCCTCCATCTTACAACTATAGAACTTGTCGGAGACATCATATCTCTCGACCCGGGCATGAGCTTGAAAAACCAGTTTCAGCTCTTCGAACATCTCATATGCTCCGTGATGCTCAAAACGCTTTTGGAGCCCTGGTTCTAAGCTGTAAAGCATGCCGCACTGAACGAGGGAGTAATCATCAGCACGAGTTTGCCAAGCATTCATAATGTCTTGGTTCTCTGGGACGGGAGCGTCACCTAGCGGTCCTTCTAGGACATATTGCTTCCTGGCAGCTATGAGGATGATCCTCAGGTTCCGGACCTAGTCCGTATAGTTGCTGCCATCATCTTTCAGCATGATTTTCTCTAGGAACGCGTTGAATTTCATGTTGACATGAGCATTGGCCATTTGATCTACAAGACATATTTGCAAAGGTTTTTAGACTAAGTTCATGATAATTAAGTTCATCTAATCAAATTATGAACTCCCACTTAGATTAGACATCCCTCTAGTCATCTAAGTGTTACACGATCCGAGTCGACTAGGCCGTGTCCGGTCATCACGTGAGACGGACTAGTCATCGTCGGTGAACATCTTCATGTTGATCGTATCTTCCATATGACTCGTGTTCGACCTCTCGGTCTCCGTGTTCCGAGGCCATGTCTGTACATGCTAGGCTCGTCAAGTTAACCCTAAGTGTTTTGCTGTGTAAAACTGTCTTACACCCATTGTATGTGAACGTAAGGATCTATCACACCCGATCATCACGTGGTGCTTCGAAACGACGAACTGTAGCAACGGTGCACAGTTAGGGGAGAACACTTCTTGAAATTTTTGTAAGGGATCATCTTATTTACTACTGTCGGCCTAAGTAAACAAGATGCATAAACATAATAAACATCACATGCAATTATATAGTTGTGACATGATATGGCCAATATCATATAGCTCCATTGATCTCCATCTTCGGGGCTCCATGATCATCTTGTCACCGGCTTGACACCATGATCTCCATCATCATGATCTCCATCATCGTGTCTTCATGAAGTTGTCACGCCAACGACTACTTCTACTTCTATGGCTAACGCGTTTAGCAATAGAGTAAAGTAGTTTACATGGTGTTCTTCAATGACACGCAGGTCATACAAAAAATAAAGAAAACTCCTATGGCTCCTGCCGGTTGTCATACTCATCGACATGCAAGTCATGAATCCTATTACAAGAACATGATCTCATACATCACAATTCATCATTCATCACAACTTCTGGCCATATCACATCACATGAACAATCGCTGCAAAAACAAGTTAGACGTCCTCTAATTGTTGTTGCATCTTTTACGTGGCTGCGGGTTCTAGCAAGAACATTTTCTTACCTATGAATAACCACAACGTGATTTTGTCAACTTCTATTTACCCTTCATAAGGACCCTTTTCATCGAATCCGCTTCAACTAAAGTGGAAGAGACAGACACCCGCCAGCCACCTTATGCAACTAGTGCATGTCAATAGGTGGAACCGGTCTCACGTAAGCGTACGTGTAAGGTTGGTCCGGGCCGCTTCATCCCACAATACCGCTGAAGCAAGAAAAGACTAGTAGTGGCAAGCAAGTTGACAAGATCCACGCCCACAACAAAATTGTGTTCTACTCGTGCATTAGAGAACTACGCATAGACCTAGCTCATGATGCCACTGTTGGGGAACGTTGCAGAAAATTAAAATTTTTCCTACGGTTTCACCAAGGTCCATCTATGAGTTCATCTAAGCAACGAGTCAAGGGAGTGAGTTTGCATCTACATACCACTTGTAGATCACGCGTGGAAGCTTTCAAGGGGATGGTGATGATGGAGTCGTACTCGACGTGATTCAGATCACCGATGTCCAAGTGCTGAACGGACAGCACCTCCGCGTTCAACACACGTACGGGACGGGAGACGTATCCTCCTTCTTGATCCAGTAAGGGGGAAGGAGAGGTTGAGGAAGATTGCTCCAACGGCAGCACGACGGCGTGGTGGTGTTGGTGCAGCAGTACTCCGACAGGGCTTCGCAAGCACGTAACGGAGGAGGAGATGTGTTGGGGAGGGGAGGGGCTGCGCCTGGAAGATGTGTACAGCAGCCCTCCCCTCACCCCTCTATTTATAGGGGAAGGGGCAAGGGGGGCCGACCTCTCTAGATGGGATCTAGAGGGGGGGGCGGCCAGGGAGGGGGGACTTGCCCCCCAAGCAAGGGGGGCGCCCCCCTTAGGGTTTCCCCCCCAACCCTAGGCGCATGGGCCCAAGGTGGGGGGCGCGCCCAGCCCTCCAGGGGCTGGCTCCCTCCCCTTTGCGGCCCATGTGGCCCTCCGGGAGGGGTGGCCCCTCCCGGTGGACCCCCGGAACCTCTCCGGTGGCCCCGATACAATACCGATAAGCCCCCGAAACTTTCCGGCGTCCGTATGACAACTTCCCTTATATAAAACTTCACCTCCGGACCATTCCGGAACTCCTCGTGACGTCCGGGATCTCATCCGGGACTCCGAACAACATTCGGTAGTCACATACTAGTCTTCCTAATAACCCTAGCGTCACCGAACCTTAAGTGTGTAGACCCTACGGGTTCGGGAGACATGCAGACATGACCGAGACCACTCTCTGGTCAATAACCAACAGCGGGATCTGGATACCCATGTTGGCTCCCACATGTTCCACGATGATTTCATCGGTTGAACCACGATGTCGAGGATTCGATCAAAACCCCGTATACAATTCCCTTTGTCAATCGGTACGTTACTTGCCCGAGACTCGATCGTCGGTATCCCAATACCTTGTTCAGTCTCGTTGCCGACAAGTTACTTTACTCGTACCGTAATGCATGATCCCGTGGCCAACACGTTGGTCACCTTGAGCTCATTATGATGATGCATTACCGAGTGGGCCCAGAGATACCTCTCCGTCATACGGAGTGACAAATCCCAGTCTTGATCCGTGTCAACCCAACAGACACTTTCGGAGATACCTGTAGTGCACCTTTATAGTCACCCAGTTACGTTGTGACGTTTGATACACCCAAAGCACTCCTACGGTATCCGGGAGTTACACGATCTCATGGTCGAAGGAAGAGATACTTGACATTGGAAAAGCTCTAGCAAACGAACTACACGATCTTTATGCTATGCTTAGGATTGGGTCTTGTCCATCACATCATTCTCCTAATAATGTGATCCCGTTATCAACGACATCCAATGTCCATAGCCAGGAAACCATGACTATCTGTTGATCACAACGAGCTAGTCAACTAGAGGCTCACTAGGGACATATTGTGGTCTATGTGTTCACACTTGTATTATGATTTCTGGTTAATACAGTTATAGCATGAACAAAAGACAATTATCATGAACAATGAAATATAATAATACTTTTATTATTGCCTCTAGGGCATATTTCCAACAGATACCCCGAACAAGCCCCTCAAAGGATTAGTTTCCGTAGTAACAAGTAACAAAAAATTTCAGCACACTATATAAATGTATCCTTACCAAGTTCCACTCACCAAAAGCGCTACGCTCCCCGGCAACGGCGCCAGAAAAGAGTTTTGATGACCCACAAGTATAGGGGATCTATCATAGTCCTTTCGATAAGTAAGAGTGTCGAATCCCAACGAGGAGCAGAAGGAAATGATAAGCGGTTTTCAGTAAGGTTTTCTCTACAAGCACTGAAATTGTAGGTAATAGATAGTTTTGTGATAAGATAAATTGTAACGGGTAACAAACAATGAAAGTAAATAAAGTGCAGAAAGGTGGCCCAATCCTTTTTGTAGCAAAGGACAAGCATGGACAATTTCTTATAATGAGAAAGGAGCTCCCGAGGACGCATGGGAATTACCGTCAAGCTAGTTTTCATCACGCTGATATGATTCGCATTCGGTACTTTGATAATTTGATATGTGGGTGGACCGGTGCTTGGGTACTGCCCTTACTTGGACAAGCATCCCACTTATGATTAACCCCCATTGCAAGCATCTGCAACTACAAAAGAAGTATTAAGGTAATCCTAACCACAACATTAAACATATGGATCCAAATTAGCCCCTAACGAAGCAACACATAAACTAGGGTTTAAGCTTCTGTCACTCTAGCAACCCATCATCTACTTATTACTTCCCAGTGCCTTCCTCTAGGCCCAAAAAATGGTGAAGTGTCATGTAGTTGACGTTCACATAACACCACTAGAGGAAAGACAACATACATCTCATCAAAATATCGAACGAATACCAAATTTACATGACTACTAATAGCAAGACTTCACCCATGTCCTCAGGAACAAATGTAACTACTCACAAAGCATATTCGTGTTCATAATCAGAGGAGTAATAATTTGCATTAAGGATCTGAACATATGATCTTCCACCAAGTAAACCAATTAGCATCAACTGCAAGGAGTAATCAACACTACTAGCAACCCACAGGTACCAATTTGTGGTTTTGGATACAGGATTGGATACAAGAGATGAACTAGGGTTTTGAGAGGAGATGGTGCTGGTGAAGATGTTGATGGAGATTGACCCCCTCCTGATGAGAGGATCATTGGTGATGACAATGGTGATGATTTCCCCCTCCCGGAGGGAGATTGGTTCCGCCTCGTGGCGGTGGAGTTTCATCCCGTAAGCTTGCCCACGATTTTTTCCATGGTAAAAGCCTTCATATAGCAGAAGATGGGCACTGGAGGGCCACTAGGGGGCCCAGGAGACAGGGGCGCGCCCAGTAGGGGTGGGCAAGCCCCCCACCCTCCTGGCCTGGGTGTGGGCCCCTCTAGTAGTTTCTTCGCTCAATAATTCTTATTAATTCCAAAAATAAGTTCCATGGAGTTTCAGGATTTTTGGAGCTGTGCAGAATAGGTTTCCAATGTTTGCTCCTTTTCCAGCCAGAATTCCAGCTGCCGGCATTCCCCCTCTTCATGGTAAACCTTGTAAAATAAGAGAGAATAGCCATAAGTATTGAGATATAATGTACCCAGGGCCAGAGCAAGTTGGGTTGGGTTATAGAGCCGTAAGCGCGGTGGGGATAACAGCCCATAATGCAATAAATATTGATATAAATGCATGATGCAAAATGGACGTATCAGAGGCATACTTTTCCCACCAACGAAAACGAGTTAGAGCCCCCAACACTTTCCATGCTAGAAAATTCATAGGCGGTTCCCAAATAGAAGCTAAAGTTTATTCCTTTTTTCACCATTACTTTCACTTTTCATGGCTAACCGTATCCACGGGTGCCCTCCATACCAACACTATGCAAGGAATTTATTATTTGACAACATAAAGTAAATTCATTTTTCATTTCGGGCATGGGCATCCATAATACCTTTGCCATACTATCATACAACGGCAAGTGAATAAACACCCATCATGAGAATAACACATCTATCATGGAAAATTTTGGCCATCCCTCACCGCCTCATGAGCGGTACGAGCACACAAAAGAGAAATTTATTTTGAAAACTAGAGATGGCACATACAAATTTGCTTAGAACGACACAGAAATACCACATATAGGTAGGTATAGTGGACTCATATGGCAAAACTGGTTTAAAGGATTTTGGATGCACAAGTAGTGATCATACTTAGTGCAAAAATGAAGGCTATCAAAAAGGTTGAGAAGTGACCAACCAAGAAACTAAAAATCTCGTACCCAAGCATTAAGCATATGTAGCACTGAATAATGCACCACAAGTAGGATATAAATTTCATTGCATAACTATTGACTTTCGTGCTTGCATAGGGAATCACAAACCTTAATGCCAATATTCTTACTAAAGCACAATTACTCATCAACATGACTCACATATCATATCGTCATATCTCAAAACCATAACTAAGAACCAAGTTTATTTTGTCCAATGATCTTCATGAAAGTTTTTATTATATCCTCCTTGGATGTCTATCACTTTGGGACTATTTTCATATGTTGCTTTTAGTAAGCTCAAACAAATATAAGTGAAAAACATGAGCATAATATTTCTTTCTCTCAAAATAATCTAAGTGAAGCAAGAGAGAATTTCTAAAAAAAATTACTAACTCCCAAATTAATCTAACTGAAGCATGAGAGCATTTCTTCAAAAATATCAAAGCACACCGTGCTAAAAAAGATATAAGTGAAGTACTAGAGCAATACCACGGCTCTAAAAATTTAAGTGAAGCATAGGAGCAAGCATACCATAATTTTTGGCTCTCTCAAAAAGGTGTGTCCAACAAGGATTCAAGACTTAAAACACATAGCAAAACAAGAAAAGACTCATATCATACAAGACGCTCCAAGCAAAACTCATAATATGTGACGAATAAAAATATAGTTCCAAGTAAAATACCGATGGTTGTTAGAATAAAGAGGGGATGCCACTTGGGGGCATCCCCAAGCTTAGTTGATTGCTACTTCTTGAATATTATCTTGGGGTGCCTCAGGCATCCCCAAGCTTAGCCTTTTGCTAATACTTATTCCTTCATCCATCGTAAGATCACCCAATACTTGAAAACTTCAATCACACAAAACTCAACAAAACCTTTGTGAGATCCGTTAGTATAAGAAAGCAAAACTACTATAAGTAATGTTGCAAAACCATAGAATCATCAAAACAAGCACACAAGGCAGAGAAAATAGAATCTGTCAAAAACAAAACAGTCTGTAGCAATCTGACTACTTCGGATACTTCAGTAACTCCAAAAATTCTGAAAAATTAGGACGATGTGAATAGTTTGTTTATTAATCTTCCGCAAAAATAATCGACTCAAAATAACTATTCTGACAAAAATTAAAAATAATTTCATGAGCGCAAAAAGTTTTTGTTTTTCAGCAAGATCAAATCAACTCTCACCCAAATCATCTCAAAGGCCTTGCTTCGCACAAACACTAATTTAAACCAAAAAAACACATCTAATCAGAGGCATAATTGTTTTTATTTAAAACATCAAGAAAACCAAAAAGAAAAAAGATACAAGTTGGGTTGCCTCCCAACGAGCGCTATTGTTTTACGCCTCTAGCTAGGGATAACGCGAAGGATCTAAGTGTTGTCATCTTTGGTTCTAGATCCATATGATGCCCTCATGATTGATTCATATGGTGGCCTAATTCCTGTTCTAGGGAAGTGTTTCGTACCCTTCCTTAGTGGAATTAAAATTTAATATTGCCTTCTTTCATATCAACCACGACACCAATAGTACGTAAAAATGGTCTACCAAGTATAATTGGACAAGACGGATTGCAATAAATATCAAGAACGAAAAAATCTATGGGCACATAATTCCTATTTGCAAGAATAAGAACATCATTCATTCTTCCCATAGGCTTTTTAATAGTAGAATCCGTCAAGTGCAAATTTAAAGAACATTCTTCAATATCAGTAAGACCAAGTACATCACATAAAGATTTTGGAATTGTAGAAACACTAGCACCCAAGTCACATAAATCAAAACACTCATAACTTTGAATCTTGACTTTTATAGTAGGTTCCCAATCATCATGTAATTTTCTAGGAATTGAAATTTCTAATTCCAACTTTTCTTCAAAAGCTTTCATCATAGCATCAACAATGTGTTTAGTAGAAGCTTTATTTTGTTCGTAAGCATGGGGTGAATTTATCATGGATTGCAACAAAGAAATACAATCAACCAAGGAACAACTATCATAATTAAAGTCTTTGTAATCCAATATAGTGGGCACATCACTAGTTAAAGTCTTGACCTCTCCAAACCCACTTTTATCAATTTTCTCAACAAGATTTTCACCCTCTAAATCATAGGGACGCCTTCTAGCTAAAGTTGACTCTTCTCCAGTCCCATTTTCACCAATATTAATTTTAATAAACAAATAATCAATAGAAGAAACACCAATCATTTTAAGATCTTCATCACTTTTATGAAAGTAATCACTAGAAAACGCCCTTTCTAAAAACTCTCTTTTAGCTCTAAGCATGGCGGTTCTTTTCTTACTTTCATCCATGGAAACATAAAGAGCTTTAATTTATTCTTCAAATTTAGGAAAAAAATCATCTTGAGAGTTTCTACATCATGAGAAATTCTATCAATACTTCTCGACATATCATCAAATTTATTCAACTTTTCTTCTACTGAAGCATTGAAAACTTTTTGAGTATTGATAAATTCTTTAATATTGTTCTCAAGATCAGAGGTGTTTCTATTATTAGTATAAGTAGGATTACAATAGTAATTACCATATTTATTAGAGGAATTACTAGGAAAAGGCTTAGGATTAAAGTTACCTATATAAGCATTGTTATTGAAATTGTTTCGCGAGATAAAATTCACATCTATGGCATCACTATTTTGCTCGATCAAAGTAGACAAAGGCACATCATTAAAGTCAATAAGATCACTTTTATTAGCAGCCAACTTCATAAGAGCATCAACTTTTTCACTCAAAGAATTGATTTCTTCTACCGAATTGACCTTTTTTTACTAGTAGGACCTCTTTAGGTATGCCATTGTGAGTAATTGGCCATAATATTTCTAGAAATTTAGTAGCTTCACTCAATGTAATTTCCATAAAATAACCCCCGGGGCGGAATTCAAAAGATTACGAGAAACAAAATTCAACCCCGCATAAAAAATTTGTATGATCATCCAAAGATTTAACCCATGAGTTAGGCAATTCCTTAGCATCAATTTATTCCTTTCCCAAGATTGTGCAACATGCTCATGTTCAAGTTCCTTGAAATTCATGATCTGGGTTCTAAGGGAAATGATTTTTGCGGGTGAAAAATACTTGGTAATAAAAGCATAATTGCATTTGTTCCAAGAATCGATACTATTGCGAGGCAAAAAAGAAAACCAATTTTTTGCACGATCTCACAAAGAAAATGGAAATAATTTCAACTTCACAACATTGTTGTCCACATCTTTTTTCTTTTGGATATCGCATAATTCCACGAATGTGTTAAGATGGGACGCGACATCCTCATTAGGAGTACCGGCAAATTGATCTTTCATAACAAGATTCAGCAAAGCAGTATTAATATCACAAGAATCCGCACTAGTGGCGGGAGGAGCAATAGGAGTGCTAATAAAATCATTGTTGTTGGTATTTGAGAAATCACACAACTTGGTGTTCTCTTGAGTCATGGTGACTTCGCAACAAGATTGCACTCAAAAACAGATCTGACGAGAAAACGCGAACGAAAAGGAGGGTGAATAAAACGGTAATTTTTTGTGAAGTGGGGGAGAGGAAAACGAGAGGCAAATGGAAAATAATGTAAATTGCAAGCAAATGAGATTTGTGATTAGGAACATGGTTGATGTTGAAGATCCTCCCCGGCAACAATGCTAGAAATTCCTTTTGATGCCTGCTTGAACTACATCGGTATTTCCCCAAAGAGGAAGGGATGATGCAGCACATCGATGGTAGGTATTTCCCTCGGTGATGAAACCAAGGTTATTGAACCAGTAGGAGAACCAAGCTACACAATGTAAACATCCCCTGCACACAAATAACAAATGCTCGCAACCCGACGTGTTAAAGGGGTTGCCAATCCCTTTCGGGTAACGATGCCTCGAGTTGGCGAGAAGACGTGATAAAGTTGTGATAGATACGATAAATAGATCGCAAAATAAATAAAGTGCAGCAAGGTATTTTTGTTTTTTTGGTTTAATAGATCTGAAAATAAAATCAAAGGAAAATAGATCGCAAAGGCAAATACGATGAAAAGAGGCCCGGGGGGCGTAGGTTTCACTAGTGGCTTCTCTCGAGAAAAATAGCAAATGGTGGGAAAACAATTATTGTTGGGTAATTGATAGAACTTAAAATAATCATGATGATATCCAGGCAATGAACATTATATAGGCATCACGTCCAAGATTAGTAGACCGACTCCTGCCTGCATCTACTACTATTACTCCACACATCGACCGCTATCCGACATGCATCTAGTGTATTAAGTTCATAGAAAAACGGAGTAATGCAATAAGAACGATTACATGATGTAGACAAGATCTATTTATGTAGAAATAGACCCCATCTTGTTATCCTTAATAGCAATGATACATATGTGTCGTTTCCCCTTCTGTCACTGGAATCAAGCACCGTAAGATCGAACCCATCACAAAGCACCTATTTCCATTGCAAGATAAATAGATCCAGTTGGCCAAACAAAACCCAAATATCGGAGAAGAAATACGAGGCTATAATCAATCATGCATATAAGAGATCAAAGAAGACACAAATAACTTTCATGGACAAAAACATAGATCTGATCATAAACTCAAAGTTCATTGGATCCCAACAAACACACCGCAAAAAGACTTACATCATATGGATCTCCAAGAGACCATTTATTGAGAATCAAGAGAGAGAGAGAGAGAGAGAGAGAGAGAAGAGAGAGAGAGAGAGAGAGAGAGAGAGAGAGAGAGAGGGATCCATCTAGCTACTAGCTACGGACCCGTAGGTCTACAAAGAACTACTGTTGCATCATCGGAGAGGCATCAATGGACATGATGAACCCCTCTGTGATGGTATCTAGATTGGATCTGGTGTTTCTGGAACTGATTTTCGTCGACTCTCCTAGGGTTTCTGGAATATTGGGGTATTTATAGAGCAAAGAGGCGGTGTGGGAGGCCACCCAGGTGGGCACAACCCACCTGGGTGCGCCTGGGCCCCCAGGCATTCCCTGGTGGGTTGTGCTCCCCTCGGAGCTCCCCTCGGGTAATTTCTTGGCCCACTGGATATCTTCTGGTCCAAAAAAGCCATAAAAGTTTCATTGCGTTTGGACTCCGTTTGATATTGATTTCCTGCCATGTAAAAACAAGCATAAAACAGCAACTGGCACTAGGCACTATGTCAATAGGTTAGTACTAAAAATGATATAAAATGATTGTAAAACATCCAACAATGATAATATAATAGCATGGAACAATAAAAAAATTATAGATACGTTGGAGCGTATCAACCTCTACGATACTCACAGTGACAAATCCTAATCTCGATCTATGCCAACCACTGTTTGGGATATCGCTTATCGTTATCTTCTCGGTCGGCTGGAGATAAGAGATTAATCGGGAAATTGGACGATTAATCAATTTTATCGGTGGACTATTAATAGGTCAGTTCTTTTTACAAGTCATAGGTTTCAAGCACTGATAAGATAAAAATAGATACAATTGTCAGTAAAACAGCGCCTTAAATACGACAATACTACAGAACACTACATCAATATATAACAATAGCCCATGCCCTTTTTTGCATGTTCCAAAATTCAAATAGGGCAGCAATTCATACTACAGCAGTGCATATGATAGTAAGTAGGAGAACACTACAACAGCACATGTACTGTTTTTGCATGTCTCGAAGAGTGCATATATAATAAATATTACATGGCAGATACACTTAATAGTTGAAAGCAATACAGTACAACAATGCATATAATAGTCTTGCTGCTTTGCAAGCAAATACAGAAGAAGGTCCAGAATAGTTCAAAGTTTAAACAAGTTTAACAAGGTTATCAAAAAACATAAATAAAATAGTTTCTTGCTACTTTGCTTTTGCTAGCAGTAGCACACAACCAAACACCAATCAGCACATAGTCCTTCCTTTGCTCTCTGATTCTCACAACTCACAACCAAAAGTCCAAAATAAAGTACTAGGCTGCTAGCAAGCATAAGACATATTCATTGGCATAGGATTCAAGGTTGCATACGGTATTCCTCACCATTGTCACTGGTTTCTTCTATCCCATTCCCAACCACATCATCATTAGACTCGAACTCTATCTCATCCTCATTGATAGGCACAGTGTCATCTTCATCATCGGAAACAAACTCTTCCACTTCATGTAGTTCTCTCACCCTTTGACTTCTACGAGGCTCCATTGCATTGTCATCTTCATTTCCCCCATCTCATCATCAATGTAAGCATCTTCACATATCCAATCTTGGGCTGTGGAAGAATCTTCACCAAGGAGGACATCACAAGATGATGAATACTTCTTTCGCTTGTCTAGCATTCTTCCATTGAATTGAATATAAACTAGATCATCCCTACGACGCACATCTAGTTTATTTCTCCTCTTTGCATCTACCTACAAATTGCAAAGTGAAGCTTAGAAATTCACATCTTGTCCAAAACAAAGTAAGGATAAGATTTGAGTATTTGCAAGTTGAGAATTACTTGTTCAAAAATGCTCCAATTTCTTTCACATCCGGATGAACTTGTGGTCAAGTTGAGTATCCTCAAAGCCACATGCATCAAGGTAGGAGTTTGTAGTCCATAAGTTGCCCACCACTCCCCTACATTCATAGAAAATTGAAACTATAATGCACCAGCCCAAAACTTCCAAAGATGCAATATGGAAAAATTATCTTTGAGAACAAGCTTACCGGCATTGTAATTTTGATTGGTAATGGCTCTTGTGGCAGCCACCTTCCCAAACATGCCTCCCTTCTTCTTAAACTTGGGCAAGTCTTGTGGCAACCACCTTCCCAAGCATGCCTTCCTTCAATAGCCTCCATCAACCCGGACATGACTTCTACATCAGTAAAGATGCTTGCGGTAGCATAGCTATAATAAGGATTCAAGGCATATGCTGCCATGTGCAATATGGTATCTAGCCTCCCATTCATCTTGCTCTCCATGGCTGTTGTGATCACCTTGTAATCCTTCTTCGAACTTTCAACCACAAGCATTATTGCCTTCTTTGTGTCTATTATTTGTCCATACATAGAGGCCATGGACTGCCCATCACTATCAGCCAACCGAAGTAACTTCACCAAAGGCTCGAAAACCTTGCATTTCAACATAAAACATAGACAAGCACAACATTAGTATTTAACTATTGTGGCATAATGAGACATGATGAAACAAGACAGAATTTGTGGTTCGTCTAACCATACCTTGATGCAAAGAGATATTTTTTTCCAAAATTCCCTACTCATTATTGTGGCATGAGCCACCTTCCCTTTCTTTGTTCTTGTGTGTTTGCAATCTTCCCAAGTGGGACTACAACACATATCCGTTAGTTGCTTCCTCTTAGCAGTAAAACTTTGCAAGGTGAGAAATGCCGAAGCAAATCTAGTTACTCCCGGCCTAACAATGTCTCTCTTTTTTGTATGATGCCTCATCAATGCCAAGGTTGCATGATGTGCATAAAGGAAACATGTCATCTCCTTGGCTTTGGTTATTGAAGGAGCAAACTGCTTCAACTTCCCAATTGCTTCTACCATCAAGTTGATTGTGTGAGTTGCACATGAGGTCCAAAATACTTGGGCCTTTTACTTTTCAACACCGCCTTTACTCCCATGTTGTTTGACGCATTATCCGTGACTATTTGCACAACATTTTCAGCCCCTACAAAATATCATTGCAAAACACAATAACAAAAACATAACATTCAACACACAAGCACATGATGAAAATTTAAAAAACAATGAATGAGAGCAAATTAAAAAGTTCAAATTAGTACCATTTTTCTCAATGCACTCATCCACATAATTAAAGATGTATAGACTTGTGTGTGCAAAGGCCGATGCCTCCTTTGATACAAGAAAGGATGTCCCCAACTTGCAATGCACACACAAGTTCATGATGCTTCTCCTTTTCTTGTCTGTCCAAGCATCAGTCATGATAGAGCACCCGATATCCGCCCTCTCAACATCATGTGGCTTCAACAAATCCCTAGTCCTTTCCACCTCTTGCAACAACATATTCTCTCAAATCATATATTGTGAAGGTTGCTTCCAATTAGGACGATAACGACCAAGAGCCTCACAAAACTGTTTGATGTCATCATCATTTATAGCATTAAAGGGTACATTCTTCTTGTACAACCATCTAGCCATATTGCCCTACTCGGTAGCTTCTCCCCATATCAACACTATCATTAATATTCCGCTGAAATTTCATCATGTTCAACGGGATCGAAGGGTCGATTGGAGCAAGATATTGATCCATAGGCCCCTTCTTCGGATCACCTTTGCCAACTTCATTGAGCTCTTCTTGATCATCCTCATTTTCATTGGCCTCTATGGTCACTAAAGCTCTTACTTCTTCCTCTTGTTTTTGCTTTTCCTTCTTCCTCTTCTTTGGTGCCTCATGTGCAGCCTTACATCGAGCTTTCTGATCTGGTGTGGCTTGCAAACAACTTATTACTTTCCCTTTAATTCCAGCTATGTGTTGCTTCATCCTAGTCACCCCTCCCGACATCTCTTTTCCACAAAGAATGCACTTGACTCTTTGCAGATCATCTAGATCAATCAGCATAGCAAATTCCCAAGCCATGTCATCTAAGTTTCTCTTCAAGTTGGAACTTGCAACCTCTGAAGTACCAGAAGCAGACATCTACAAACATCACAAGGGCAACAACATTTATTACTTTATTAGCAGCACTACACAGCAAGCTCTACAAATCCACAATACCAAATTATCAAAGAACAACATCTATTCATCTATAGCGACTTAAATCAAAGGGCAACAACAACATGTATTAGACATTTAGACATAAATCAAAGGGCAGGAGCCGCAATATCTATTCTACTGATCTACATTAACATCTACTCATCTACATATCAACATATAAATTTATCTTGCACAAACAAAACTAAAAAATAGTAAAAAGAAAGAAAAAATGCCCTGCTGCTGTGCTGCATGAGAGACTCCAGTCTTGCAATTTGCATTACACTGGAAGGAGTAGAGTTGGCCTCCTTGCTGCTGGAGGAGGGAGTGGCAGAGATGGTGTCGTGTGCAGTGTGTTGTTGCAGGAAGTGATGGCGGCAGTGAGATGCTCCTGGAGGGACGGGAGTCGAGGAAGGGGTCGCAGTGCTCTGCTCTCCTGGAGGAAGGGCTGACGTGGTGGCGGCCGCGAGATGCTCCGGCCGTCGGACGTGCTCCTGTAGGAAAGGAGTGTGTGGTGGCTGCTGCGAGATGCCCCGACCGTAGGGCGTCAGACATCGGGCTCCTGGAGGAACGATGGAAGTGGTGGCGGTGGTGAGATACCGCGGCTGCCGGGCGTCGGGATCCTGGCGACGCTCTCCTGCTGCTGCCTGCTAGCT
This sequence comes from Triticum dicoccoides, assembly GCF_002162155.2. Taxonomy (NCBI): domain Eukaryota; kingdom Viridiplantae; phylum Streptophyta; class Magnoliopsida; order Poales; family Poaceae; genus Triticum; species Triticum dicoccoides. Next base: position 243,950,475 of record NC_041391.1, read on the forward strand.
GTGGGAAGATGGAGAGGGTGCAGGTGACTGGGGTATTGGGGAAGAGGAGGAGTGGAGGAGAAGATCTAGAGGACGGGCAGCAACAACGGTGCTAGCTCCGACCACCGGAGCCAAGCAGGGTGGCGGCAGCAGTGTGGACCGGGAAGGTGGAGGCGGCAGTGTGGATGGGGAACATGGCGGCGGTGTGGACAGGAAACCCTATCGAGTGGCAATGTTTTGTGGTTTGCGGGGGAAGGGAGGCCCATTTTGAGGTTTTTGTACGCAGGGGCCCATACCGATTAATCGGAATATTCGCGATAAATCGGTTGTAAGGACGATAAATCGGCCCAACAGATTAATGTCAACGATTTGGCCTTATCTTAGCGGCCACACCCCGAGTAGCGATTAATCGGCGAATCGGCCGATTTCTTGAACAGTGATGCCAACCCAACAAACACTTTGGAGATACCTGTAGAGAATCTTTATAATCACCCAGTTATGTTGTGACGTTTGATAGCACATAAGGCATTCCTCCGGTATCCGGGAGTTGCATCATCTCATAGTCGGAGGAATATGTATTTGACATGAAGAAAGCAATAGCAATAAAACTAAACAATCATAATGCTAAGCTAACGAATGGGTCTTGTCCATCACATCATCCTACTAATGATGTGATTCTATTCATCAAATGACAACACATGTCTATGGTTAGGAAACTTAACCATCTTTGATTAACGAGCTAGTCTAGTAGAGGCTTACTAGGGACGCAGTATTTTGTCTTTGTATCCACACATGTATCAAGTTTCCGGTTAATTAAATTCTAGCATGAATAATAAACATTTACCATGATATAAGGAAATATAAAATAACAACTTTATTATTGCCTCTAGGGCATATTTCCTTCAGTCTCCCACTTGCACTAGAGTCAATAATCTAGTTCACATCACCATGTGATTTAACACCAATAGATCACATATTTATGTGATTAACATCCATAGTTCACATCGCCATGTGACCAACATCCAAAGGGTTTACTAGAGTCAATAATCTAGTTCACATCGCTATGTGATTAACACCCAAAGAGTACTAAGGTGTGATCATGTTTTGCTTGTGAGAGAAGTTTAGTCAACGGGTCTACCACATTCAGATCCATATGTATTTTGCAAATTTCTATGTCTACAATGCTCTGCATGGAGCTACTCTAGCTAATTGCTCCCATGTTCAATACGTATCTAGATTGAGACTTAGAGTCATCTAGATTAGTGTCAAAGCTTGCATCGACGTAACTCTTTACAACGAACTCTTTATCAACTCCATAACCGAGAAATATTTCCTTAGTCCTCTTAGGTAACTAAGGATAATTTTGACCGATGTCCAGTGATCTACTCCTGGATCACTATTGTACCCCCTTGCCAAACTCATGGCAAGGCAGATAACAGGTTTGGTAATCACCATGTCATACTTTATAGAACCTATCGCTGAGGCATAGGGAATGACTTTCATTTTCTCTATATCTTCTTCTACCGTGGTCGGGCTTTGAGTCTTACTCAACTTCACACTTTACAATATAGGCTAGAACTCCTTCTTTTACTAATCCATTTTGAACTCCCTCAAAATCTTGTCAAGGTGTGTGCTTTGTGAAAGTCCTATTAAAAGTCTCGATCTATCACTATAGATCTCGATGCTCAATACATAAGCAGCTTCACCGAGGTCTTTCATTGAAAAACTTTTATTCAAGTATTCTTTTATGCTATCCAGAAATTCTATATCATTTCCAATCAACAATATGTCATCCACATATAATATTAGAAATGCTACAGAGCTCCCACTCACTTTCTTGTAAATACAGGCTTCTTCAAAAGTCTGTATAAAACCATATGCTTTGATCACCTCATCAAAGCGTATATTCCAACTCCGAGATGCTTGCACCAGTCCATAGATGGATTGCTGGAGATTGCACACTTTGTTAGTACCTTTAGGATCGACAAAACCTTCTGGTTGCATCATATACAACTCTTCTTAGAGATATCCATTTAAGGAATGCAATTTTGACATCCATTTGACAGATTTCATAAAATGTGGCAATTGCTAATGATGTCTACTACACAACCGTCTTCTTGTAGATGTTGTTGGGCCTCCAAGTGCAGAGGTTTGTAGGACAGTAGCAAATTTCCCTCAAGTGGATGACCTAAGGTTTATCAATCTGTGGGAGGCGTAGGATGAAGATGGTCTCTCTCAAACAACCCTGCAACCAAATAACAAAGAGTCTCTTGTGTCCCCAACACACCCAATACAATGGTAAATTGTATAGGTGCACTAGTTCAGCGAAGAGATGGTGACACAAGTGCAATATGGATGGTAAAAGTGAAAGTGAGCGTAAATGGTATTGCAATGCTTTGAAACAAGGTCGAGGGCTCATACTTTCACTAGTGCAAGTTCTCTCAACAATAATAACATAACTGGATCATATAACTATCCCTCAACACGCAACAAAGAGTCACTCCAAAGTCACTAATAGCGGAGAACAAACGAAGAGATCATTGTAGGGTACGAAACCACCTCAAAGTTATCCTTTTTGATCGATCTATTCAAGAGTCCGTAGTAAAATAACACAAAGCTATTCTTCCCGTTCGATCTATCATAGAGTTCGTACTAGAATAACACCTTAAGACACAAATCAACCAAAACCCTAATGTCACCTAGATACTCCAATGTTACCTCAAGTATCCGCGGGTATGATTATACAATATGCATCACACAATCTCAGATTCATCTATTCAACCAACACAAAGAACTTCAAAGAGTGCCCCAAAGTTTCTAACGGAGAGTCAAGACAAAAACGTGTGCCAACCCCTATGCATAAGTTCACAAGGTCAATGAACCCGCAAGTTGATCACCAAAACGTACATCAAGTAGATCACGTGAATATCCCATTGTCACCACAGATAAGCACATGCAAGACATACATCAAGTGTTCTCAAATCCTTAAAGACTCAATCCGATAAGATAACTTCAAAGGGAAAACTCAATCCATTACAAGAGAGTAGAGGGGGAGAAACATCATAAGATCCAACTATAATAGCAAAGCTCGCGATACATCAAGATCGTACCGAATCAAGAATACGAGAGAGAGAGAGAGATCAAACACATAGCTACTGGTACATACCCTCAGCCCCGAGGGTGAACGACTCCCTTCTCATCATGGAGAGCGTCGGGGTGATGAAGATGGCCACCGGCGAGGGATCCCCCCTCCGGCAGGGTGCCGGAACAGGGTCCCGTTTGGTTTTTGGTGGCTACAGAGGCTTGCGGCGGCGGAACTCCCGATCTATGGTGCTCCTGGATGTTTTCGGAGTATATGGGTATATATAGGAGGAAGAAGTAGGTCGATGGAGCTGCAAGGGGCCCATGAGGGTGGGGGGCGCCTCCGTGCCTCGTGGCCTCCTCACTTCTTTCTTGACGTCCACTCCAAGTCCTCTGGATCACATTCGTTCCAAAAATCACTCTCCTGAAGGTTTCATTCCGTTTGGACTCCGTTTGATATTCCTTTTCTGCGAAACACTGAAATAGGCAAAAAACAACAATTTGGACTGGGCCTCCGGTTAATAGGTTAGTCCCAAAAATAATATAAAAGTGTATAATAAAGCCCATTAAACATCCAAAACAGATAATATAATAGCATGGAACAATCAAAAATTATAGATACGTTGGAGACGCATCAAGCATCCCCAAGCTTAATTTCTGCTCGTCCTCAAGTATGTAAATGATAAAAATAGAATTTTTGATGTGGAATGCTACCTAGCATAATTCTCAATGTAATTCTCTTTATTGTGGCATGAATGTTCAGATCCAAAAGATTCAAGATAAAAGTTTAATATTGACATAAAAATAGTAATACTTTAAGCATGCTAACGAAGCAGTTTATGTCTTATCAAAATAACATAGCCAAAGAAAGCTTATCCCTGCAAAATCATATAGTTTGGCCATGCTTCATTTTCATCACAAAAAATGCTCCCATCATGCACAACCCCGGTTTCAGCCAAGCAATTGGTTCATAGTTTTTAACGTGCTTCAGCCTTTTCAACCCTCACGCAATACATGAGCGTAAGCCAGGGACATAGCACTATGGGTGGAGTAGAGTATGATGATAGGGATTATGTGAGAAAACAAAAAAGGAGAAAGTCTCACATTGACGCGGCTAACCAACGGGCTATGGAGATGCCCATCAATTGATGTCAATACGAGGAGTAGGGATTGCCATGCAACGGATGCACTAGAGCTATAAATGTATGAAAGCTCATCAAAAAGAAACTAAGTGGTTGTGGATCCAACTTGCTTGCTCCCAAAGACCTAAGGCATTTTGAGGAAGCCCATCATTGGAATATACAAGCCAAGTTATATAATGAAAAATACCCACTAGTATATGAAAGTGACAGCATAGGAGACTCTCTATCATGAAGATCATGGTGCTACTTTGAAGCACACGTGTGGTAAAAGGATAGTAGCATTGCCCCTTCTCTCTTTTTCTCTATTTTATTTGGTGGGCTTCTTTGGCCTCTTTTATTATTTGGGCTTCTTTGGCATCTTTTATTTTTCGTAAAGTCCGGAGTCTCATCCCGACTTGTGGGGGAATCATAGTCTCCATCATACTTTCCTCACCGGGACAATGCTCTAATAATGAAGATCATCACACTTCTATTTACTTACAACTCAAGAATTACAACTCAATACTTAGGAAAAAATATGACTCTATGTGAATGCCTCCAGTGGTGTACCGGGATGTACAATGAATCAAGAGTGACATGTATGAAAGAATTATGAATGGTGGCTTTGCCACAAATATGATGTCAACTACATGATCATGCAAAGCAATATAACAATGATGGAGCATGTCATAATAAAAGGAACGGTGGAAAGTTGCATGGCAATATATCTCGGAATGGCTATGGAAATGCATAGGTAGGTATGGTGGCTATTTTGAGGAAGATATAAGGAGGTTTATGTGTGATAGAGCGTATCGTATCACGGGGTTTGGATGCACTGGTGAAGTTTGCACCAACTCTCAAGGTGAGAAAGGGCAATGCACTGTGCCGTAGAGGCTATCAAATTGCGGAAGGGTAAGAGTGCGTATAGTCCATAGACTCACATTAGTCATAAAGAACTCATATACTTATTGCAAAAGTTTATTATCCCTCGAAGCAAAGTATTACTACGCATGCTCCTAGGGGAAGGGTCGGTAGGAGTTAACCATCACGCGATCCCGACCTCCACTCATAAGGAAAGCAATCAAAGAACACTCCATGCTTCAAATTTGTCACACAATGTTCACCATACGTGCATGCTTCAGGACTTGCCAATTAACACAAGTATTTCTCAATTTCATAATTACCCAACTAGCATGACTGCAACATTACCACCTTTATATCTCAAAACAATTATCAAGTATCAAATTTATCATAGTGTTTAATGCACTCCATATGAAAGTTTTTATTTTACCCAACTTGGATGCCCATCATATTAGGACTAAATTTATAACCCAAGCAAATTACCATGCTGTTCTAAAAGACTCTCAAAATAATATAAGTGAAGCATGAGAGCTCATCTATTTCTTCAAAATAAAACCACCACCGTGCTCTAAAAAGATATACGTGAAGCACTAGAGCAAATGACAAACTACTCCGAAAGATATAAGTGAAGATCAATGAGTAGTCGAATAATTATGCAACTATGTGAAGACTCTCTAACATTTAAGAATTTCAGATCTTGGTATATTATTCAAACAGGAAGCAAAACAAAACAAAATGACAATTCAAGGATAGCACACATCAAGTGAAGAAGTAAAAACTTAGGTTCAACCGATACTAACCGATAATTGTTGAAGAACAAACGTGGGATGCCTACCGGGGCATCCCCAAGCTTAGATGCTTGAGACTTATTGAAATATTATCTTGGGATGCCTTGGGCAACCCCAAGCTTGAGCTTTTGTGTCTCCTTAATTCCTTTTATATCTCGGTTTCCCTAAATCTCAAATACTTCATCCACACAAAACTCAACAAGAAATCGTGAGACAAGTTAGTATAAACCAATGCAAAAACCTTATCATTCTCTACTGTAGCAAATCACAAAAATTATTATTCAACATTTCAAACTAAATGTCTCTGCATATTTAATACACCTATCCTCAAATAGAATCATTAAACAAGCAAACATATGCAAACAATGCAAACATAACAGCAATCTGCCAAAACATTACAGTCTGTAAAGAAGGCAAGATTCATCATACTTCCCTAACTCCAAAAATTATGAGAAAAATACTACACTGTAGAAAATTTATCATATCTCAATATGAAAAAAGTTCCAACATTTTATCATTTTCAGACTTTTCTAGGGAATTTTTGCAACAGCGGTAAACTTTCTGTTTTGAAACAGCAACATGTATACTTGCAAAATAAGCATGGTAAAGGCTATCCTTGACATTTTTATTGAAAATATAGATGCAAAACATTATTCTAAATAACAGAAAGAAAATACTAAAAAAAATAAAATGATGCTCCAAGCAAAACACATATCATGTGGTGAATAAAAATATAGCTCCAAGTAAAGTTACCGATGAACGAAGACGAAAGAGGGGATGCCATCCGGGACATCCCCAAGCTAGGCTATTGGTTGTCCTTGAATATTAACTTGGGGTGCCTTGGGCATCCCCAAGCTTAGGCTCTTGCCACTCCTTATTCTATAGTCCATCGAATCTTTACCCAAAACTTGAAAACTTCACAACACAAAGCTCAAGAGAAAACTCGTAAGCTCCATTAGTATAAGAAAATAAAACCACCACTTAGGTACTGTGTGAACTCATTCTAAATCCATATTGTTGTAATATCTACTGTATTCCAACTTCTCTATGGTTCATACACTCTGATACTACTCATAGATTCATCAAAATAAGCAAACAACACATAGAAAACAGAATCTGTCAGAAACATAACACTCTGTAGTAATCTGTAACTCTCGAATACTTCTGTAACCCCAAATATCCTACAAAATTAGAAAAACCTGAGAAATTTGTTTACTAATCCAGAGCAAAAAGAATCAGATAAAAATCACATTTGTGTGAATTATCAAAACTAATTTACTGGGCGCAAAAGTTTCTGATTTTCAGCAGGATCAACACAACTATGACCGTAAGCTGTCCTAAAGGTCTTACTTGGCAATTTATTGAAACAAAATCTATAAAACATGATTAATACAGTAGCTTAATAATGTGGACATACAAAAACAGTAAATGTAAATATTGGGTTGTCTCCCAACAAGCGCTTTTCTTTAATGCCTTTCTACCTAGGCATGATGATGACAATGATGCTCACATAAAAGATAAGAATTGAAACATAACGGGAGCATCATGAAGCATATGACTAGCACATTTAAGCCTAACCCACTTCCTATGCATAAGGATTTTGTGAGCAAAAAACTTATGGGAACAAGAATCAACTAGCATAGGAAGGTAAAACAAGCATAGCTTCAAGATTTTCAACACATAGAGGAAACTTGAAATTATTGCAACTCCTACAAGCATATATTCCTCCCTCATAATAATTTTCAGTAGCATCATGAATGAATTCAACAATATAACTATCACATAAAGCATTCTTTTCATGAGACACAAGCATAGAATTTTTATTACTCTCCACATAAGCAAATTCCTTCTCATGAATAGTTGTGTGAGCAAACTCAACAAAATAACTATCATGTGAAGCATAATCCAATTGAAAATTAAAATCATGATGACAAGTTTCATGGTTATGTTTATTCTTTATAGCATACGTGTCATCACAATAATCATCATAAATAGGAGGCATTCTTTCATCATAAAAAATTTTCTCATCAAAACTTGGGGGACTAAAAATATCATATTCATCAAACATAGCATCCCCAAGCTTGTGGATTTGCATATCATTAGCATCATGGGTATTAAAATAATTCACACTAACAACATTGCAATCATACTCATCATTCAAATATTTAGTGCCAAACATTCTAATGCATTCTTCCTCTAGCAATTGAGCACAATTGTCGGAATCCTTATTTTCACGAAAGACATTAAAAAGATGAAGCATATGAGGCACCCTCAATTCCCTTTTTTTTTGTAATTTTCTTTTATAGACAAAACTAGTGGTAAAACAAGAAACTAAAAGATTTGATTGCAAGATCTAAAGATATACCCTCAAGCACTCACCTCCCCGGCATTGGCGCCAGAAAAGAGCTTGATGTCTACTACACAACCTTCTTCTTGTAGACGTTGTTGGGCCTCCAAGTGCAGAGGTTTGTAGGACAGTAGCGAATTTCCCTCAAGTGGATGACCTAAGGTTTATCAATCCGTGGGAGGCGTAGGATGAAGATGTTCTCTATCAAACAACCATGCAACCAAATAACAAATAGCGGAGAACAAACAACAAAGAGTCACTCCAAAGTCACTAATAGCGGAGAACAAACGAAGATATTGTTGTAGGGTACAAAACCACCTCAAAATTATCCTTTCTAATCGATCTATTCAAGAGTCCGTAGTAAAATAACAGAAAGCTATTCTTTCCGTTCGATCTATCATAGAGTTCGTACTAAAATAACACCTTAAAACACAAATCAACCAAAACCCTAATGTCACCTAGATACTCCAATGTTACCGCAAGTATCCGCGGGTATGATTATACAATATGCATCACACGATCTCAGATTCATCTATTCAACCAACACAAAGAACTTTAAAGAGTGCCCCAAAGTTTCTACCGGAGAGTCAAGATGAAAACGTGTGCCAACCCATATGCATAAGTTCACAAGGTCACTGAACCCGCAAGTTGATCACCAAAACGTACATCAAGTAGATCACGTGAATATCCCATTGTCACCACAAATAAGCACATGCAAGACATACATCAAGTGTTCTCAAATCCTTAAGACTCAATCCGATAAGATAACTTCAAAGGGAAAACTCAATCCATTACAAGAGAGTAGAGGGGGAGAAACATCATAAGATCCAACTATAATAGCAAAGCTCGCGATACATCAAGATCGTGCCGAATCAAGAACACGAGAGAGAGAGATCAAACACATAGCTACTGGTACATACCCTCAGCCCCGAGGGTGAACTACTCCCTACTCGTCATGGAGAGCGCCGGGATGATGAAGATGGCCACCGGTTAGGGATCCCCCCTCCGGCAGGGTGCAGGAACAGGGCCCTGATTGGTTTTTGGTGGCTACAGAGGCTTGCGGCGGCGGAACTCCCGATCTATGGTGCTCCTGGATATTTTCGGAGTATATGGGTATATATAGGAGGAAGAAGTAGGTCGATGGAGCTGCAAGGGGCCCACGAGGGTGGGGGGCGCGCCCAGGGGGGGCAGGCGCGCCTCCCTACCTCGTGGCCTCCTCGCTTCTTTCTTGACGTCCACTCCAAGTCCTCTGGATCATGTTTGTTCCAAAAATCACTCTCCCGAAGGATTCATTCCGTTTGGACTCCGTTTGATATTCCTTTTCTGCGAAACACTGAAATAGGCAAAAAAACAACAATTTGGACTGAGCCTCCAGTTAATAGGTTAGTCCCAAAAATAATATAAAAGTGTATAATAAATCTCATTAAACATCCAAAACAAATAATATAGTAGCATGGACCAATCAAAAATTATAGATACATTGGAGACGTATCACTAACATGATTCGAACGGACTTAAGCATCGCTACGGTTGAGAAAGTCTCATCGTAGTCAACCCCTTAAACTTGTCGAAAAAACCTTTTGCGACAAGTCAATCTTTGTAGATAGTAACATTACCATCAGCGTCAGTCTTCTTGAAGATCCATTTATTCTTTATGGATTGCCGATCATCAGCCAAGTCCACCAAAGTACACACTTTGTTCTTAGATATGGATCCTATCTCAGATTTCATGGCCTCAAGCTATTTATCGGAATCTGGGATCATCATAGCTTCTTCATAGTTCGTTGGTTCGTCATGCTCAAGTAACATGACTTCCAAAACAGGATTACCATACCACTCTGGTGCAGATCGTGCTCTGGTTTACCTACGAGGTTCAGTAGTAACTTGATTTGAAGTTTCATGATCACTATCATTAGCTTCCTCTCTAGTTGGTGTAGGCATCACGGGAATAGATTTCTCGGTTGAGCTACTTTCCAAATTGAGAGAAGGTATAATTACCTCATCAAGTTCTACTTTCCTCCCACTCACTTCTTTTGAGATAAACTCCTTCTCTAGAAAGGTTCCATTCTTGGCAACAAAGATCTTGCCTTCGGATCTATGGTAGAAGGTGTACCCAACTGTTTCCTTTGGGTATCCTATGAAGACGCACTTCTCCAATTTGGGTTCAAGCTTATCAGCCAGAAGCCTTTTGACATAAGCATCTCATCCCCAAACTTTAAGAAACGACAGCTTAGGTTTATTTCCAAACCACAGTTCATACGATGTCATCTCAACGGATTTTGACGGTGCCCTGTTTAATGTGAATGTAACTATCTCTAATGCATAACCCCAAAACAATAGTGGTAAATCGGTAAGAGACATCATAGATCTCACCACATCTAATAAAGTATGGTTACGATGTTCGGACACACCATTACGCTGTGGTGTTCCATGTGGCGTGAGTTGTGAAACTATTCCACATTGTTTTAAATGAAGGCCAAACTCGTAACTCAAAAATTCACCTCCACGATCAAATCGTAGAAACTTTATTTTCTTGTTACGATGATTCTCCACTTCACTCTGAAATTCTTTGAACTTTTCAAATGTTCCAGACTTATGTTTCATTAACTAGATATACCATATCTGCTCAAATCATCTGTGAAGGTCAAAAAATAATGATACCCGCCGCGAGCCTCCACACTCATCGGACCGCATACATCGGTATGTATTACATTGTTCCGGAGAACGGAATTTTAGTCATCTTGCCCATGTGGCATGGTTCGCAAGTATCAAATGATTCATAATCAAGTGATTCCAAAAGTCCATCTGCATGGAGTTTCTTCATGCGCTTTATATCAATATGACCTAAACGGCAGTGCCACAAGTATGTTGTGTCGGCGTTCTAGGAACGGGGGTCCCCAAACTTGCCTGCCTGCGGCCCGTAGCGTGGCTCCACCAGTGGCCCAGTACGGCCCGTCTTCATCAACCAACACTCAAGACCCTCGCGAGGATCCAAGCCTCGCGGGGCGGACGACACAAGGCCTCCTCAGGAGTGGCCTCACCAGGCAGGCTCGCGTGGGGGCAGAGAGGTCAAGGCAAAGGGTACCTCGCGAGGTCCCTATGACGCAAGCCATGACGACCAAGGCCAGGCGGGTGCCAGCCCGCGCAGTGTCCTCGTTCCCTCTTTGGTGCTAAGGGGGCAAGTGCAGGCGCGGAGTACCGAGGCATTAGGAAAAGGTTTCCATATCAGTGCAACAAGACCAAGACTAGCAGGACGACGGGACGGAGGTCATCGTGGAGCCCAAGACGGCATCATCACCAGCACCTTTGACAGGCGAAGACCACCTTTAGTCAGGATGGCTTGTACTAGCTGTCCCCTTTCAAAATGGCCGTTGTTGGATCCCTTCCCGCTCAATATTTGGGGAGGACCAGGGCCTCTATAAATAGGGCTAGCCACCACAGTAGACGGGGATCGAATCCTTCCCAAGCAGAACACCACACCAGCTCAAGAACACCTCTCCTCACGAGGCTGTTCTTCCCTTGTACTGTTCATCATCAGCCCAAGAGGCAATCCACCACCACACACATAGGAGTAGGGTATTACACCACAACGGTGGCCCGAACCTGTATAAATCTCGTGTCCCTTGTGTTGTGAGTTCATCGTGCTAGCTTAGAGATCGCGGCGAGGCTGAGGGCGTGTTTCAGTAGGGGGAAATCTTCGTGCACACCCTAGTGTTTGAACCTCAAGGGTTTTGCCAGAACCAATTATCTGACATTTGGCGCGCCAGGTAGGGGTGCGCCGAAGTCTTCTTTCTGCTGATCCGTGTCCCATCGCTTCGTCGCATACATGTCTGACGCCCGCCAAGCCCATGCCAAGCGCCGGGTTGCTCTAGCCTCTCGTGTCGCCCAGACGGCTCCTGTCGGCGGGCCTCCCCGTCGTTCTCCGTCGCCTTCCGCCAACGCCGCCACCGGCCCAGCAGGGAACGAGCAGCAAGCATCCTCGCTGCACCCCTCGATGCGGCGGGAAGGCCGCACTGCCACTCCGTCGCTAGCCCCGGCTAGTTCGTCGTCCTACGCTCGTCACGCACCCGCGGACGCGCAGGCCGCGCTGCTTTTGGCATGTGAGCTCCTGCATTACCGCCCCGTCGACGTCCTTGATGTAGAATGGCTCGCTCGCATCACCGATCTCATCAGCGCCGCAGGGGGCTCTCCTGCGTTGTCTCTCTCGCTGCCTTGCCCTTCGCCAGGTATGGGCGACGTGGCTCAAGGAGCACCTCCACCACCTCTCCCCCAAGATGGCGCCCTAGCTCCGAGGCGCACGGCCTCTAGACATGACCTACCACATCCAGCGCCTGCGCGACAAGAAAGAAGCTGCCAAGAAATCCCTCGGCCTCAAGAAGGCGCCCCCGTGCTCCCTGCACTGGCACGACAAGACCGTGTCCCTGCACCAGCGCGACAAGACCGCGTGCTGCCCCTGGCGGTGGTGCGCGGGTACCATCAAGAGCAAGCTCCGCATCAGCAAAGGGCCCCGATGACCAGCAGGTTGCCGCGCCTTCACCCCCGAGCTACATAGCATTGCCTGGTCGGTCAAGTTCAAGCCGGACCTGCCTCCTCGCTACGACGACACCCCTGACCCTACAGATTTCTTGTAGCTCTACGAGCTGAGCATCGAGGCGGCCAACGGAGACGAGAAGGTCATGGCGAACTGGTTTTCCATGGTGCTCAAGGATGGTGCCCGCTCATGGCTCCTGAACCTGCTCCCGGCTCGATCTCCTCCTAGGACGAGATGTGCAGCCGTTTCATCGCCAACTTCCAGGGCACTCGTGACCGCCCCCCGGCCGCGGGTGACCTGCGCCGCATCAAGCAACAACCTGGGGAGACCCTGTAGAAATACATCCAGTGCTTCAACAGCGTCCGCCTCAAGATCCCCAAAGTGACGGACGAGGCCATCATCTCAGCATTCTCTGATGGCGTCCGTGATGTCAAGATGAAGGAGGAGCTCACCATCCACGAAGAGTTGTGCACATCCCTGGAGCTGTTCAACCTGGCGACCGAGTGCGCAAGAGCTGAGGAAGGACACCTCTCCCTCTTCGAGCTTCCAGCTGCTGACCCGGAAGAAAAGAAGACCAAGGCCAAGGACGTGAAGCGCAAGGGAGTGGCCGTGCTCGCGGCGGAACCTGATATGAAGCGCGGCAGGGACCAGCCGGAGTCGTCCAATGGCAACCGACCATTCTGCGCCTACCACAACCTCCACACCCACAACCCCAGCGACTGCCAGGAGCTCAAGGCCGTTCGAGAAGGACGCTTCGGTCGACGCCCCGAGCGCAACGATCGGGGCTACGGCAGAGAAGGAGGACGTGGCGGAGGACAATGGGATGATCGTGGCCCTCGCCAGGACTGGCGTGATCGACCTCGTGAGGATCGCTGGCAGGACCAGCCTCGCGAGGGCGCCTGGAGGGATCAACCTCGCGAGGATCGCCCGCAGGGTAACGCAGGCCTTCCTCCGCTTCTGCCGCCACCAAGAAGGAATGATGACCATCATCAGGACGAGGGGGCTGGGGGCTTCTAGGAGCCACATGCTATCGCTTGCATCTTGGGCGGAGCCCAGGCCCCAGCCTCTCAGCGCATCTTCAAGCAGTTTGCTCGCGATGTGAACGCCGTCCTCCCCAAGCTCAAGGCCACACGCCCACTCAGGTGGTCCAAGTGTGCCATCACCTTCAGCTCGGCAGACCAGCTCAAGTGCGCGGCTACTGCTGGCGTCCTCCCGATGCTCTGTTCGCTAGTCATCAGTAATGTGCAAGTCACCAGGACCCTCATCGATGGTGGCGCAGGCCTTAACGTCCTGTCCGTCGATATGTTCGACAACCTTCAAGTGCCATACGATCAACTCCAGCCTACCAAGCCTTTCTCAGGAGTTACCGATGGTTCCACTACCCCAATAGGGCAGGTCCGCCTCCCTGTCACCTTCGGATAGCGCGACAATTACCGCACCAAGCTCATCGACTTCAACGTCGCCCACATGCACCTGCCATACAATGCCATCCTCGGGTATCCAGCCCTGGCCAAGTTCATGGCAGTGACCCACCACGGCTACAACGTCCTCAAGATGCCAGGAAGCGGAGGAATCATCACGGTCCCCTGCGAAGAGAGAGATGTGCTGTGCTCCCTCGAGCGTGCCTTCCAAGCTGTATCAATCGAGGACCCGGATAGCCCGGGCAAGAACCCTCCTGAGACCATACCCAAGTAGAAGAAGCAACCACTCCGCACCAGGACTCAGGAGGTCGGCATCTCAGGCGGTGTCGCGTCAGGATCAGCGCCCGCGCCTGGGACGCCTCATTCCATGACATAGGAAGGCGCACCCGGTGCCCTCCTCGGGCAGGGCTCGGGGGCTCTCTTCTGGAGGGCCTTAGACCTTGCCAACATCACGAGGGAGGCGCTCGGGTACCACTTGGAGGCGTGCTTCATGGCACGTTTCCCTCAGGAAGGCATGGGGCAAGGAAAGCCCAACATTCAGGAGTTCATCACCAAGACCACTCAGGAGCTTCAGGAAGCAAGGACCATGCACGGCGACCGCCGCCAACCCGGCGCGGCTCCCCATCCAGGCGAAGATGGTGGGCCGCGCGTCTGTTTCGACATCCCAGGGCTCAACCGAGCCACATCTCAGGAGCGCCTCTGGCCTTCGCGTGTGGGACGCTACGAGGGTCCGCCGCACAGCTACGTTCGCATGCCCTTCGGCCTGCCAAACGTGGCTGCCATCTACCAGCGTCACCTGCAGAGCATTCTGGCAGCTCAGGAGGCAAGGCACCACGCGATCCTAGCGGATATGGAGAAGGTCCTCAAGGAACCACGTGGACCCCCAGAGCCTCTCGAGGCTCAGGGCCTCGGTGGCTCGTGAGGGTCGGCCCCTTCACCGTGCATCTTCAGCTACTTCAACACCCCCTCTACAAATGGAACCAGGTGACATCTTCCAAGTTCATTTTAGCTAGGAGCGCCTCAGGGCTGTATTATTCCCAGGCCGCTTGGGTCCGTCCCAGCAGCATGTATCCCTTTTTCTTATGTCTTTAGCTTACCTTGCTGGGGGCGCCCCTCGGTCTGCATCATCCCCAAGCGGCTTGAGTCTGACCCAGTGACATGTATCCATCCTGCAGTTACCTAAGCTGATTTGCCCTTCATGCCTAATCTACCTGTGATTATCACCTGCTCGATTGACGTCTACCACGGGAGCCACTCGCACTTGCACGGTGCTTGCGCACGGGTCCGTCCCTGCAACGCCGACAAATCTGAGCGGTCGAGCTCTGGCCCGCGGCAGCCCCGCACGCGTCACCTCACCAGACCCTCAGTGCCCTCTCCTCTGTCTCGGAGCAACCAATGGCCATCCGGCAAACATAATGGCAACCCGCGCTTTTCTCGTGCTGATTTGCAGGAACCTCCTGAGGACTACATCATGTGGCACCACGAGCTCCCTCTCTTTTCCATGTGATCCGCTTGCGCATTAAAAGGGGGGCTCCTGAGCATCGCGACTCAGGAGCTCTTACTGGCTCTCCAGCCCTCACCCCCTGTCCTTGACCACGGCATCACGACCTGGCATACCAGCGGCGGCTGAGCTCGCTCGAAGGCCGGGACCTGAGGACGTAGAGCGTGAAGCAGAGTGTGGGGAAGAAAGCGGAGTGTCAGGACCCCGACTCAATGGCACACTGATCTAGCATGTAACACCTCATATCATTTTGCGGCCTCACGCACGGTATTCCCACGGGTGTCGCCTTACCAGGCCCGGGACCATTTGCGCCTTTTGGCACACGTATATGATAGTGTCTCTAGCATCCATATGACAAGGAGCCTGGGCTAACATGGCTAGTCGTGAACCCAAAGTGGCACTAACTTGCAGGGACAGGCATACATGACCCAGCAACGAACGTGTCGGTCATCAGCGAGTGAATCCGGGCTGTAGCAACTGGGCTAGCAGGACTCCGGTAAACCGGGCTGTAGCGGGCTAACAGGACTCCGGTAAACACCACGTGACATTTGCCCAAAGGGACAGACACAGGAACGAAGAAGGACACATGCCGGCCAGCCTAAGTGTTCCGGAACAGTAGCAAGCTACCAAGGCTCAGTGGAAGCACTAGGAGACATTTCCCGGTAAGAGAGGCTACCAAGGATAAACAACTAGATAGTCAGATCCCACACATACCAAGCATTTCAATAACATACACACAATATGCTCGATATGTGCAAATACAACATGGCATCACAACATGACTCTACAACTCAAGTATTTTATTCAATAGGCTCCGAGGAGCGAGATAATACAAACATGGGTCTCATGACCCAACATTCAGAGCATACAAGTTAAAGCACAAGCGGAAGCTTAACATGTCTGAGTACAGACATCTACAAATGAAAAAGGCTGAGGAGCCTGACTATCTACCAGATCCTACCGAGGGCACAAGATCGTAGCTGAGGTAACAAGCTAAACATCGAAGTCCACATGGAACTACTAGCGAGACTGAAGTCTCTCTACAAAAACATAAATTAAGCAAACGTGAGTACAAATGTAACCAGCAAGACTTACATCAGAACTAACTACATATGCATCATTATCAACAAAGGGGTGGTGGGGTTTAACTGCAGCAAGCTAACTTTGACTCGGTGGCTATCCTGAACTACGACTGCAAGTAACTCTTTTGAGGTGGCGCACACGAGTCCACATATTCACCATATCAATACACCACTATGGATCCGCTCCCGTCTCCCTACGAGAACACCATCCATAGCACTCATGCTTATGTTGCGTATTTTAGAGTATCCACTTTCACTTGTCTATGAACTGTACAGGCAACCCAGAAGTCCTTTACCGCGGGCACGGCTATTCAAATAGATAATGTTAACCCTGCAGGGGTGTACTTCTTCACACACGCTCTCGCCACTTACCGCCATGTACACGTCATGTATATCGACAACCTTCAAGCGGAAGCCTGGTGAGGGTGTCGGCCACGACCTGACTAACCATGCAAGTCTCTAGTCGACGTTTATCGCCTATTCAGGTTCCATCCACAAGGAGATCCGACCGAGGTGTCGCTCATGGCCCCAAATGATGTGTGCAGGGTTCCCAAGCCCACCTCGACGGGTGTGTCTACGCTTGGTACACCGTGCCATAGTGCCTAGTCTGTCCCAAGCCCACCTGTACCGGGTGCCACTTGGTAGACTACTAACACTACCTACAAACACCAGAAACTAGTTGCAACTCCTGGACAGAGATCATGTTGATTAATAAGTCGAGAGGGGTTGAGTTACCGGAACCTAATGTGTGGTAGTAACTGAAGGAAATATGCCCTAGAGGCAATAATAAAGTTATTATTTATTTCCTTATTTCATGATAAATGTTTATTATTCATGCTAGAATTGTATTAACCGGAAACATAATACATGTGTGAATACATAGACAAACATAGTGTCACTAGTATGCCTCTACTTGACTAGCTTGTTGATCAAAGATGGTTGTATTTCCTAGCCATAGACATGAGTTGTCATTTGATTAACGAGGTCACATCATTAGTAGAATGATGTGATTGACATGACCCATTCCGTTAGCTTAGCATTTGATCATTTAGTATGTTGCTATTGCTTCTTCATGACTTATACATGTTCCTATGACTATGAGATTATGCAACTCCCGTTTACCGGAGGAACACTTTGTGTGCTACCAAACATCACAATGTAACTAGGTGATTATAAAGGAGCTCTACAGGTGTATCCAAAGGTACATGTTGAGTTGGCGTATTTCGAGATTAGGATTTGTCACTCCGATTGTCGGAGAGGTATCTCTGGGCCCTCTCGGTAATGCACATCACTATAAGCCTTGCAAGCAATGTGGCTAATGAGTTAGTTGCGGGATCATGCATTACGTAACGAGTAAAGAGACTTGCCGGTAACGAGATTGAACTAGGTATTGAGATACCGACGATCGAATCTCGGGCAAGTAACATACCGATGACAAAGGGAATAACGTATGTTGTTATGCGGTTTGACCGATAAAGATCTTCGTAGAATATGTAGGAGCCAATATGAGCATCCAGGTTCCGCTATTGGTTATTGATCGGAAACGTGTTTCGGTCATGTCTACATAGTTCTCGAACCCATAGGGTCCGCACGCTTAAGGTTTCATATGAGTTTATGAGTTTTGATGTACCGAAGGAGTTTGGAGTCTCGTATGAGATCGGGGACATGACTAGGAGTCTCAAAATGGTCGAGACGTAAAGATCGATATATTGGACGACTATATTCGGACATCGGAAAGGTTCCGAGTGATTCGGGTATTTTCGAGGGTACCGGGAGTTACGGGAATACGAGGAAGAAGCAATGGGCCTCATGGGCCAAGTGGTGGAAGAGAGGAGGCAGGGCGCGCGGCCCCCCTAGCCCAAACCTAATTGGACTAGGGGGCCGGCCCCCCTTTCCTCCTTTTCCTCCCTCTCCTTCCTTCTCCTTCTCCTCCCCTTCCTTCCCCTCTCCTACTAGGACTTGGAAAGAGGGGGGAATCCTACTTGGAGTAGGATTGTCCCCCTTGGGCGCGCCTCCTCCTCCTTGGCCGGCCCTCCTCCCCTTGCTCCTTTATATACGGGGGCAGGGGGGCACCTCTAGACACAAGTTGATCTTCGTGATCGTTCCTTAGCCGTGTGCGGTGCCCCCCTCCACCATATTCCACCTCGGTCATATCGTTGCGGAGCTTAGGCGAAGCCCTGCGTCGGTAGAACATCATCATCGTCGCCATGCCGTCGTGCTGACAGAACTCATCCCCGACACCCTGCTGGATCGGAGTCCGGGGATCATCATCAAGCTGAACGTGTGCTGAACTCGGAGGTGCCGTACGTTTGGTGCTTGGATCGGTCGGATCGTGAAGACGTACGACTACATCAACCACGTTGTCATAACGCTTCCGCTTACGGTCTACGAGGGTACGTGGACAACACTCTCCCCTCTCGTTGCTATGCATCACCATGATCTTGCGTGTGCGTAGGAATTTTTTTGAAATTACTACATTGCCCAACAGTGGCATCCGAGCCAGGTTTTATGCGTAGATGTCATATGCACGAATAGAACACAAGTGAGTTGTGGGCGATACAAGTCATACTGCTTACCAGCATGTCATACTTTGGATCAGCGGTATTGTGAGATGAAGCGGCCCGGACCGACATTACGTGTACGCTTACGCGAGACTGGTTTCACCGTTACAAGCACTCGTTGCTTAAAGGTGACTGGTGGGTGTCTGTCTCTCTCACCTTAGTTGAACCGAGTGTTGCTACGCCTGGTCCTTGCGAAGGTTAAAACAACACTAACTTGACGAACTATCATTGTGGTTTTGATGCGTAGGTAAGAATGGTTCTTGCGCAGCCCGTAGCAGCCACGTAAAATTTGCAACAACAAAGTAGAGGACGTCTAACTTGTTTTTGCAGGGCATGTTGTGATGTGATATGGTCAAGACGTGATGCTATATTTTATTGTATGAGATGATCATGTTTTGTAACCGAAGTTATCGGCAACTGGCAGGAGCCATATGGTTGTCGCTTTATTGTGTGAAATGCAAACGCCCTGTAATTGCTTTACTTTATCACTAAGCGGTAGCGATAGTCGTAGAAGCAATAGATGGCGTAACAACAACGATGCTACGATGGAGATCAAGGTGTCACGCCGGTGACGATGGTGATCACGACGGTGCTTCGGAGATGGAGATCACAAGCACAAGATGATGATGGCCATATCATATCAATTATATTGATTGCATGTGATGTTTATCCTTTATGCATCCTATCTTGCTTTGATTGACGGTAGCATTTTAAGATGATCTCTCACTAATTATCAAGAAGTGTTCTCTCTGAGTATGCACCATTGCGAAAGTTCTTCATGCTGAGACACCACGTGATGATCGGGTGTGATAGGCTCTACGGTCAAATACAACGGGTGCAAAACAGTTGCACACGCAGAATACTCAGGTTAAACTTGACGAGCCTAGCATAAACAGATATGGCCTCGGAACACGGAGACCGAAAGGTCGAGCGTGAATCATATAGTAGATATGATCAACATAGTGATGTTCACCATTGAAAACTACTCCATCTCACGTGATGATCGGACATGGTTTAGTTGATTTCGATCACGTGATCACTTAGATGACTAGAGAGATGTCTGTCTAAGTGGGAGTCCTTAAGTAATATGATTAATTGAACTTAAATTTATCATGAACTTAGTCCTGGTAGTATTTTGCAAATTATGTTGTAGATCAATAGCTTGCGTTGTTGCTTTCATATGTTTATATGTTGCTAGAGAAAATTGTGTTGAAAGATGTTAGTAGCAATAATGCGGATTGGATCCGTGATCTGAGGTTTATCCTCATTGCTGCACAGAAAAATTATGTCCTTAATGCACCACTAGGTGACAGACCTATTGCAGGAGCAGATGCAGACGTTATGAACGTTTGGCTAGCTCAGTATGATGACTACTTGATAGTTTAGTGCACCATGCTTAACGGCTTAGAATCGGGACTTCCAAGATGTTTTGAACATCATGGACCATATGAGATGTTCCAGGAGTTGAAGTTAATATTTCCAGCAAATACCCGAGTTGAGAGATATGAAGTCTCCAACAAGTTATATAGCTAAAAGATGGAGGGGAATCACTCGACTAGTGAGCATGTGCTCAGATTGTCTGGGTACTTCAATCGCTTGAATCAAGTGGGAGTTAATCTTCCAGATAAGATAGTGATTGACAGAATTCTCTAGTCACCATCACTAGGTTACTAGAACTTCGTGATGAACTATAGTATGCAAGGGATGACGAAAACGATTCCCGAGCTCTTCGTGATGTTGAAATCGACGAAGGTAGAAATCAAGAAAGAGCATCAAGTGTTGATGATTGACATGACCACTAGTTTCAAAAAAAGGGCAAAGGGAAAGAAATGGAAACTTCAAGTAGAATGGCAAGCAAGTTGTCACTCCCGCGAAGTAGCACAAAGCTGAACCAAAGCCTGAAACTGAGTGCTTCTACTGCAAAGGAAATGGTCACTGGAAGTGGAAATGTCATGAATATTTGGTGGATTATAAGGATGGCAGAGTGAACAAGGGTATATTTGATATACAGGTTATTGATGTGTGCCTTACTAGTGTTTATAGTAGCTCCTGAGTATTTGATACTTGTTCGGTTGCTAAGATTAGTAACTCGAAACAGGAGTTACAGAATAAACAGAGACTAGTTGAAGGGGAAGTGACGATGAGTGTTGGAAGTAGTTCCAAGATTGATAGGATCATCATCGCACACTCCCTATACTTTCGGGATTAGTGTTAAACCTAAATAAATGTTATTTGGCATTTGCGTTGAGCATGAATATGATTTGATCATGTTTATTGCAATACGGTTATTCATTTAAAGTCAGAGAATAATTGTTATTCTGTTTACATGGATAAGACCTTCAATGGTCATACACCCAATGAAAATAGCTTGTTGGATCTCGATCGTAGTGATACACATAGTCATAATATTGATGCCAAAAGATGCAAAGTTAATAATGATAGTGCAACTTATTTGTAGCACTGCCGTTTGGATCATATCGGTGTAAAGCGCATGAAGAAACTCCATAAAGATGGATTTTCGGAATCACTTGGTTATGAATCATTTGATGCTTGCAAACCGTGCCTTTTGGGCAAGATAACTAAAACTCCGTTCTCCGGTACAATAGAACGAGCTACTGACTTATTGGAAATAATACATACCGATGTATGCGATCCGATGAGTGTTAAGGCTCGCTGCGTGTATTGTTATTTTCTGACCTTCACAGATGATTTGAGCAGATATGGGTATATCTACTTGATGAAACATAAGTCTGAAACATTTGAAAAGTTCAAAGAATTTCAGAGTGAAGTGGAAAATCATCGTAACAAGAAAAATAAAGTTTCTACGATCTGATCATGGAGACGAAAATTTGAGTTACGAGTTTGGTCTTCATTTAAAACAAAATGAAATAGTTTCGCAATTCACGCCACCTGGAACACCACAATGTAATGGTGTGTCCGAACGTCGTAATCGTACTTTACTAGATATGGTGCAATCTATGATGTCTCTTATCGGTTTACCACTATCGTTTTGGGGTTATGCATTAGAGATAGCTGCATTCACGTTTAATAAGGCACCATCTAAATCCGTTGAGATGACACCGTATGAACTATGGTTTAGCAGTAAACCTAAGCTATCGTTTCTTAAACTTTGGAGTTGCGATGCTTATATGAAAAAGGTTTTCAACCTTATAAGCTCGAACCCAAATCGAAGAAGTGCATATTCGTAGAATACCCAAAGGAAACTGTTGGGTACACCTTCTATCACAGATCTGAAGGCAAAACATTCGTTGCTAAGAATGGATCCTTTCTAGAGAAGGAGTTTCTCCCGAAAGAAGTGAGTGGGAGGAAAGTAGAGCTTGATAAGGTAATTTGTACCTTCTCCCGAATTGGAAAGTAGTTCACCACAGAAATCAGTTTCAGTGATTCCAACACCAATTAGTGAGGAAGCTAATGATGATGATCATGAAACTTCAGATCAAGTTACTACAAAACCTAGTAGGTCTTCCAAAGTACAGTCCGCACCAGAGTGGTACGGTAATCCTATTCTGGAAGTCGTGTTACTAGACCATGATGAACCTACGAACTATGAGGAAGCGATGATGAGCCCAGATTCCGTGAAATGGCTTGAGGCCATGAAATCTGAGATGGGATCCATGTATGAGAACAAAGTGTGGACTTTGGTGGAGTTGCCCGATCGGCAAGCCATATTGTATAAATGGATCTTCAAGAGGAAGACAGATGCTGATAGTAGTGTTACTATCTACAAAGCTCGACTTGTTGCAAAAAGGTTTTCGACAAGTTCAAGGTGTTGACTACAATGAGTTTTTCTCAACTGTAGTGATTCTTAAGTCTGTCCGAATCATGTTAGCAATTGCCACATTTTATGAAATCTGGCAAATGGATGTCAAAACTGCGTTCCTTAATGGTTTTCTTAAAGAAGAGTTGTATATGATGCAACCCGAAGGTTTTGTCAATCCTAAAGGTGCTAACAAAATGTGCAAGCTCCAGCGATCCATCTATGGATTGGTGCAAGCATCTCAGAGTTGGAATATACGCTTCGATAAGTTGATCAAAGCATATAGTTTTATACAAACTTGTGGTAAAGCCTGTATTTACAATAAAGTGAGTGGGAGCACTACCGCCTTTCTGATAAATATATGTGAGTAACATATTGTTGATCAGAAATGATGTAGAATTTTTTTTGGAAAGCATAAAGGAGTATTTGAAAGGAGTTCTTTAAAAGAAAGACCTCAGTAAAGCAACTTACATATTGAGCATCAAGATCTATTGAGATAGATCAAGACGCTTGATAAGTTTTTTCAATAAGTACATACCTTGTCAAGATGTTGAAGTAGTTCAAAATGGAACAGTCAAAGAAAGAGTTCTTGCCTGTGTTGCAAAGGTGTGAAATTGAGTAAGACTCAAATCCCGACCACAACAGAAAATAGAAAAGAGAATGAAAGTCATTCCCTATGCCTCAGTCATAGGTTCTATAAAGTATGCTATGCTATGTACCAGACCTATTGTATACCTTGCTCTGAATTTAGCAAGGGGGTACTATAGTGATCTAGATGTAGATCACTGGACATTGGTCAAGAATATCCTTAGTGAGGACTAAGGAAATATTTCTCGATTATGGAGGTGACAAAAGAACCTATCGTAAAGAGTTACATCGGTGCAAGATTTTACACCGATCCAGATGACTCTAAGTCTCAGTCTGGATACATATTGAAAGTGGGAGCAATTAGCTAGAGTAGCTCTGTGCAGAGCATTGTAGACATGGAATATTTGCAAAATACATACGACTCTGAATGTGACAGACCCGTTCACTAAGCTTCTCTCACGAGCAAAACATGATCACACCTTAGTACTCTTTGGGTGTTAATCACATAGCGATGTGAACTAGATTACTGACTCTAGTAAACCCTTTGGGTGTTGGTCACATGACGATGTGAACTATGGTGTTAATCATATACAGATATGAATATTGGTGTTAAATCACATGGTGATGTGAACTAGATTATTGACTCTAGTGCAAGTGGGAGACTGAAGGAAATATGCCCTAGAGGCAATAATAAAATTATTATTTATTTCCTTATTTCATGATAAATGTTTATTATTCATGCTAGAATTGTATTAACCGGAAACATAATACATGTGTGAATACATAGACAAACATAGTGTCACTAGTATGCCTCTACTTGACTAGCTTGTTGATCAAAGATGGTTGTGTTTCCTAGCCATAGACATGAGTTTTCATTTGATTAACGAGGTCACATCATTAGTAGAATGATGTGATTGATATGACCCATTCCGTTAGCTTAGCACTTGATCGTTTAGTATGTTGCTATTGCTACTTCATGACTTATACATGTTCCTATGACTATGAGATTATGCAACTCCCGTTTACCAGAGGAACACTTTGTGTGCTACCAAACATCACAACGTAACTGGGTGATTATAAAGGAGCTCTACAGGTGTATCCAAAGGTACATGTTGAGTTGGCATATTTCGAGATTAGGATTTGTCACTCCGATTGTCGGAGAGGTATCTCTGGGCCCCCTCGGTAATGCACATCACTATAAGCCTTGCAAGCAATGTGGCTAATGAGTTAGTTGCGGGATGATGCATTACATAACGAGTAAAGAGACTTGCCGGTAACGAGATTGAACTAGGTATTGATATACCGACGATCGAATCTCGGGCAAGTAACATACCGATGACAAAGGGAACAACGTATGTTGTTATGCGGTTTGACCGATAAAGATCTTCGTAGAATATGTAGGAACCAATATGAGCATCCAGGCTCCGCTATTGGTTATTAATCGGAAACGTGTTTCGGTCATGTCTACATAGTTCTCGAACCCGTAGGGTCCACACGCTTAAGGTTTCGATGACAGTTTTACGAGTTTATGAGTTTTGATGTACCGAAGGAGTTCGGAGTCCCGAATGAGATCGGGGACATGACGAGGAGTCTCTAAATGGTTGAGACGTAAATATCAATATATTGGACGACTATATTCGGACATCGGAAAGGTTCAGAGTGATTCGGGTATTTTCAGGGGTACCGGGAGTTACGGGAATACGAGGAAGAAGCAATGGGCCTCATGGGCCAAGTGGTGGAAGGGAGGAGGCAGGGCACGCGGCCCCCCTAGCCCAAACCGAATTGGACTAGGGAGCCGGCCCCCCTTTCCTCCTTTTCCTCCCTCTCTTTCCTTCTCCTTCATCTCCCCTTCCTTCCCCTCTCCTACTAGGACTTGGAAAGAGGGGGGAATCCTACTTGGAGTAGGATTTCCCCCCTTGGGCGCGCCTCCTCCTCCTTGGCCGGCCGTCCTCCCCTTGCTCCTTTATATACGGGGGCAGGGGGCACCTCTAGACACAAGTTGATCTTTGTGATCGTTCCTTAGCCGTGTGCGGTGCCCCCCTCCACCATATTCCACCTCGGTCATATCGTTGCGGTGCTTAGGCGAAGCCCTGCATCGGTAGAACATCATCATCGTCACCACGCCGTTGTGCTGACGGAACTCGTCCCTGACACCCTGCTAGATCGGAGTCCGGGGATCATCATCGAGCTAAACGTGTGCTGAACTCGGAGGTGCCGTACGATTGGTGCTTGGATCGGTCGGATCGTGAAGACGTACGACTACATCAACCGCGTTGTCATAACGCTTCCGCTTACGGTCTACGAGGGTACGTGGACAACACTCTCCCCTCTCGTTGCTATGCATCACCATGATCTTACGTGTGCGTAGGATTTTTTTTGAAATTACTACGTTCCCCAACAGTAACTATTCATGGATCACAAACACAGAACTCAGTTCCTGAGGACAGTTTCAATGAGACAACCCACCATGTACTCCTACATAGCCTCTCATCGCTACCTTTACCAAATCGTGTTCACACACTTAGCTCTCAACAGTAGGACATGTTCACCACATTCCAATTCATCCCCGATGAATCAGACCCGACACAACTCTAAGCAATAGCAGGCATGACAAACAAGCACGAATGAGTAGGCACATCAGGCCTCAAACAACTCCTACTCATGCTAGTGGGTTTCATCTATTTACTGTGGCAATGACATGTCATGCAGAGGAAAGGGGTTCAACTACCACAGCATCTAACAATTGAATCATTGTTGTCCTAATGCAGTAAAAGAGAGTAGGAGCGAGAGAGTGGGATTGTATCGGAATGAACAAGGGGGTTTTGCTTGCCTGGCACTTCCGAAGATAGTATAGCTCTTCATCGGTGTCATCGATCACATCGTCGGAACCACGTCTATCAAGAGGGGACAAACACCGGCAAACAAGGAAGAACACAATCAATGCAATGCACAATATGATGCATGATCATGACATGTCAATATGTTGTGATTTGAGCTAATGCAACTAGCACCAGGTTAAATGAAGTTGGTTTGAAAACAAGATTCAAATTCAAACTCCATATGTGGAAATTCAAATGCCATTTACATTATTTGTCCTAAACAGTAGCTATAAGTTGCTCTAACATGCATGAAAACGGTACAGATGAATAGATTGGTTTTTTCTAATCATTTTTCATATATAATTTATCTTATTTGGATTTATAGATTATTTTCTATGATTTTTAGAACTTTTAACTATTTTCTTGAATTTCCTGGTTATTTTGAATTAGACTAAAACCAGAAATTAGTTTATTGTGTTAGCATGACATCATGCTGACGTCCGCAGGCAACGGGCAGCCCAGGTCAAACTGACTAGTGGGTCCTGCGTGTCAGTGACTAACCTAACTAACTGGGTTAATTAGCATTTTAACTTAAGCTAACCTAGATTAATTAGGCAGGCTAGTCCCGCATGTCAGTGACCAGGGGGAGGTCAAACCCCCAGTCAAAAGGGTCAACATTATCGGCGGCTTGATGCCGACGACGGAAAATGCGGTGGAGCGCTGCGGGGTTGCTTCTCAGACGGCTAAACGCGCAGCGGAGGGCACCAGGAGGGAGCCCTTGCTCTCCCGCATCTAGGGGCACACGCAGCTGGGCACAGGGAGGCCGGGGTCAATGGCAGCGACCACTTGGGTGGCGCTCGGAGCTACGACATCGAGCAGAATGGGGCTGCTGAGCACAACAGGAGGAGCTGGGGGACACGTTCGGATCCTGGGAGCTCGGTGAGCACGGCAACATGCTAAAAAGCGGGTTGAGGCGGCTGTTGCCATGGCAACGACATGGCACGGCGGCGGCGACCTCGGCCATGGTCGGAAGACAGAGCTAGGGGATGGGAACAGAGGGGGCGAGCAAAGAGAAAGCAGTAGGAGCTCACAGGGAGGACGATGAGGTGGTCAGTGAGCTCGGGGGCGTCTTCGGTGCTGCGAATCGAGCGGCGGCGATTGCCAGCCGTGGCGATGAAGATGGCAGTGATGGCGGGGCTTCAGGACACCCGGCGTTGCGTGCGTCGTGGTAGAGCTTTCCGAATCCAAGGCGGAGCTCGTGGCCTAACTGGCTGGGCATGGGG
The DNA here is from genome assembly GCF_002162155.2 of Triticum dicoccoides. Classification (NCBI taxonomy): domain Eukaryota; kingdom Viridiplantae; phylum Streptophyta; class Magnoliopsida; order Poales; family Poaceae; genus Triticum; species Triticum dicoccoides. The sequence goes on from NC_041391.1 coordinate 243,978,216, forward strand.
ACGCTGGTGGCCGTGGTGGTGCTCGTCGGCGATCTCGGGTGCGTCCGGGGATGAGCTAGTGAGAGAGACAGAAGAGGGAGAGGGGCACGAGGAGAGTAGGAGGGCTAGAGGGTTGCGTGGCGCTCGAGAGAGGCATCCAGACCCTCGGCGGCAAGCAGGAGCTGGTGAGGCGCGTGCTCGCGAGCGGCGGCCACGCGCGCTGCGTCCTTTTGGCGTGAGGTTGGTGGTGACTGGCAGGCGCTAGTGGGCTGGGCCGCACAGTGCGAGGCCAGGTAAGTGGACCACGTAGGTCCTTCTCTCTCTCTTTTCTAATTCTGTTCCTGTTTTCTATTTATTTTCCTCTGTTTTGATTTAGTTAAAAAACTAAACCATTTCTAAAAGTCCTGAAACTATTTGTGGGCACTGTTGAAATTATTCCCAACAACCCTCAACTAGTTTCAGAATTATTAGAGCATTTAAATATTTATAGGATTTGAATGCCCCAATTCAAATACAATATGAGTTAAATCAAAAATCCAGAAATGACCTAGAAATATGTTCATCATTTTTGGCAGAGGTTTATACCTTTATCAGAAATGATGAACATTTCCAAAGGGCATTTTGGGTTCATTGAAAATATTTCATTTTGATCCTAGTTGGATTTCATTTGGTGCTAGGGTTTGAACATCCCCATTTCAAGTTTAAATGCAAATTAAACATGATGCAACACATGACTAGCTAGCCCAGATCATACCAGAACTAGGGATGTGAAACAGAGGCTCACATGGGCCTAACCTAGCTGTGCCATGGCCGCCGATGCACAAGTCTAGCAATGCAAGGGAGCGACTCCAGACTACCGAGATAAGTCTTGCACCTAGAACAACTAATCGTTGCAGCGCAAAATTCTCACTTGATGCGGCTCTGCGACGGCAACGTCGCTTTCCTTTCTTGCCTCTCGGCGGTTGCTTGCACGCTAAAGGGGACCTCCTAAGCATCGCGCCTCAGGGGCTCTTACTGGACCTCGGGCCGCTCACCTCCTAGCCTTGACCATGGCATCGCGACCTGGCATACCAGCAACGACTGCAGCTTACCTGGGGACCGGGACCTGTCAGTGTAGAGAACCAAGTCGTCGCGAGGTTAGAAAGGGGGAACCAAGCCGGGACAGGACAAGCACTCGCATGATTTCATAATAAGGGTAATATCAACAAAAGACATCGCAGACCATTTACACACCCCCGCGGGGTGTTTTCTTGATTCCTCGCAGGGAAGAAAAGACGAGAACTCTGAGGAGCCCTAACTACACGCGCCTTCGTGGCCGATGCCATCATCAACAGTGGGCCACGGGAGACCGGCGCCAACCCCATCCAGATCAGCGGCGGCGACGTCCTGATGTTGCCGCCTTGCGTCGGGCCCGGCGAGAGCTCGGGGGTGCGTAACTGTCGTCGCTTGTCTTTGGTGTCTCGAAGAGCTCGGGAGAGATGCTGAACTCCCGAGCGTCGCTGCTGCTGCCCGAGGAGTCGCTGGAGGAGCGGACGGCAGGCCCAGCCCCTGCCGCATCAACGTCTTGACTGCCTCCTCCGGGGCAGCACTCCAGGCGGCGGCCTTCCGCGTTGAAGACCTTGAAGGACAACAAGGAGACGCCATCGTATTCAAAATGGATCACGAGGGCGCCCCCCGTTCGGCAGACCCGGGCGACTTCGCCCCAGCCTCGGGTCATGAAGACCTTGCCAGGGGAAACAACTTCAACCTCCGCTCCAGTCGCCGGGGCGCCACAATCGGCGTGCTGCAGCCCAAGCTCAAGAGGCCCCCTCGGTGGCACCTCGGTGGAGAAGAACGAAGGGAAGCGGATCCAGGTGCTTGGAGGCATTGCCGCGTGCAGCACGAGCTCGCGAGAGGAGTCCGCAGGGTGGACTCCAGGAGCGACGGCGCGCGCCACCACAGCGCGTCGACGTTGGCTGCGGCGCGGGCGGCGCCGTCCACTACTTCTTTCTCCGGGGCCCTCGGCTGGGGCGCACTGGAGTAGTGGGTACCCAGGAGGTGGCTGCTCCCACCAAGGCCTCGTCATCTCCAGCCTCACGGCCTCGCCACGGCTGTGGACCGGCCTCTTCTTCGGCGGGAGTGGATCAGGCCCATCCCGGGGAGCCTTCCCCTTCTCTTCGGCAGAGAATCTGCAGATTGGTGCCATTGGCGTCAAGACTGGAGGTGGAGCAGGGGAGAAGGAGCAGGCAGAGCGAGAAGAGATGGGAGACGTGGGCTTCTCGCCCCTCCTCATTTATAGCCCAAGAGAGGCCAACCGTCGACCTCCACGATCGCACGTAATGATGACCCTTTTTGCATGCAGCAGGGAATCGTCAAATCGGGAAGTTGCCGAGGCAGCACGGGGAAGCGGAGACGCTCACGTCCAATCAGTCGCCACACGTCAACCAAGGCCGCAGGCTGTTGGGGTCCGCGGCGCTCTGCACTTGCCCTTTGGCTTCGCCGCTAAGCCAAGTCCGAGCACGCCTTGGGCTCGGGGGCTACTGTCGGCGTTCTGGGAACGGGGGTCCCCAGACTTGCCTGCCTGCGGCCCACGGCCTGGCTCCACCAATGGCCCAGTACGTCCCGTCTTCATCAACCAACACTCAAGACCCTCGCGCCAAGCCTCGTGGGGCGAATGACACAAGGCCTCCTCAGGAGTGGCCTCACCAGGCAGGCTGGCGAGGGGGCGGAGAGATCAAGGCAAAGGGTACCTCGCGAGGTCCCTGTGACACAAGCCATGACGACCAACGCCAGGCGGGCGCTAGCCCGCGCAGTGTCCTCGTTCCCTCTTTGGTGCTAAGGGGGCAAGCGCAGGCGCGGAGTACCGAGGCATTTTCCATATCGGTGCAACAAGACCAAGACTAGCAGGACGGCAGGACGAAGGTCATCGTGGAGCCCAAGATGGCGTCATCACCAGCACCTTTGACAGGCGAAGACCACCTTTAGTCAGGATAGCTTGTACTAGCTGTCCCCTTTCAAAATGGCCGTTGTTGGATCCCTTCCCGCTCAATATTTGGGAAGAGGACCAGGGCCTCTATAAATAGGGCTAGCCACCACAGTAGACGGGGATCGAATCCTTCCCAAGCAGAACACCACACCAGATCAAGAACACCTCTCCTCATGAGGTTATTCTTCCCTTGTACTGTTCATTATCAGCCCAAGAGGCAATCCACCATCACACACACAGGAGTAGGATATTACACCACAACGGTGGCCCGAACCTGTATAAATCTCGTGTCCCTTATGTTGTGAGTTCATCGTGCTAGCTTAGAGATCGTGGCGAGGCTGAGGGCGTGTTTCGGTAGGCGGAAATCTTCGTGCGCACCCCAGTGTTTGAACCTCAAGGGTTTTGCTGGAACCCGATATCCGACATGTTGCACTATATATATCAACTCCGCATCTTTTGGCATCAATGTTATGAATATGTGTATCACTATGATCGAGATTCGGTAAACCATTAACATTGGGTGTATGACCATAGAAGGTTTTATTCATGTAAACAGAATAACATTTATTCTCTATCTCAAATGAATAACCGTATTGCAATAAACACGATCCTATATTGTTCATGCTCAACGCAAACACCAAATAACATTTATTTAGGTTCAACACTAATCCCGAAAGTATAGGGAGTGTGCGATGATGATCATATCAATCTTGGAACCACTTCCAACACACATCGTCACTTCACCCTCAACCAGTCTCCATTTATTCTGCAACTCATGTTTTGACTTACTAATTTGAGCAACTGAACAGATGTCAAATACCCAAGGGCTACTATGAGCACTAGTAAGGTACACATCAGCAACATGTATTTCAAATATACATTCATTCACTTTGCCATCCTTCTTATCTGCCAAATATTTGGGGTAGTTCCGCTTCCGGTGACCATTTCCTTTGCAGTAGGAGCAGTCAATTTCAGGCTTAGGTCCAACTTTGGGCTTGTTCACAGGAGTGACAACTTGCTTGCCATTCTTCTTGAAGTTCCCTTTCTTTCCCTTGCCCTTTTTCTTGAAACTAGTGGTATTGTTAACCATCAACACTTGATGCTCTTTCTTGATTTCTACCTTTGCTGATTTCAGTATCACGAAAAGCTCGGGAATCGTTTTCGTCATCCCTTGCATATTATAGTTCCTCACGAAGTTCTAGTAGCTCGGTGATAGTGACTAGAGAACTCTTTAAATCACTATCTTATCGAGAAGATTAACTCCCACTTGATTCAAGCGATTGTAGTACACATACATTCTGAGCACATGCTCACTAGCTGAGCTATTCTCCTCCATTTTGTAGGCAAAGTATTTGTTAGAGGTCTCATACCTCTCTACATGGCCATGAGTCTGAAATACCAATTTCCGCTCTTGGAACATCTCATATGCTCTGTGGCGTTCAAAACGTCTTTGAAGCCCTGATTCTAAGCCGTAAAGCATGACGCACTAAACTATCAAGTAGTCATCATATCGAGCTTGCCAAACATTCACAACATCTACATCTGCTCTTGCAATAGATTTGTCACCTAGTGATGCATCAAGGACATAATTCTTGTGTGCAACAATGAGGAATATCCTCAGATCATGGACCGAGTCCGCATCATTGCTATTATCATCTTTCAACTTAGTTTTCTTTTGGAACATATCAAAAATAGGGGAGCTATAACACGAGCAATTGATCTACAACATAATTTGCAAAAACTATCTGGACTAAGTTCATGATAAATTATGTTCAATTAATCATAGTACTTAAGAACTCCCACTTAGATTGACATCCCTCAAGTCATCTAAATGATACGTGATCCAAATCAACTGAACCATGTCCGATCATAACATGAGATGGAGTAGTCATCAATGGTGAACATCTCTATGTTGATCATATCTACTATGTGATTCACGTTCAACCTTTTGGCCTCCAATGTTCCGAGGCCATGTCCGTAGATGCTAGGCCCATCAAGTTCAACCCAAGTATTCCGCATGTGCAAAATTGTCTTGCACCCGTTGTATGTGAACGTAGAGCCTATCACACCCGATCATCGCGTGGTGTCTCGGCACGAAGAACTGTCGCAACGGTGCATACTCAGGGAGAACACTTATACCTTAAATTTTAGTTAAGGGATCATCTTATCATGCTACTGCCGTACTAAGCAAAATAAGATGCGTAAAAGATAAACATCACATGCAATCAAAATATGTGACATGATATGGCCATCATCATCTTGTGATTTTGATCTCCATCTCCAAAGCATCATCATGATCTCCATCGTCACCCGCTCGACACCTTTATCTCCATTGTAGTGGCATGGTCGTCTCGCCAACTGTTGCTTCTACAACTATCGCTAACGCATAGTGTTAAAGTAAAGCAATTACATGGCATTTGCATTTCATACAATAAAGCGACAACCATAAGGCTCGTGCCAGTTGCTGATAACTTTTACAAAACATGATCATCTCCTACAATAACGTATATCACATCATGTCTTGACCATATCACATCACAACATGCCCTGCAAAAACAAGTTAGACATCCTCTACTTTGTTGTTGCAAGTTTTACGTGGCTGCTACGGGCTTCTAGCAAGAACCGTTCTTACCTACGGCACAAAACCACAACGGTGATTTATCAAGTTTGCTATTTTAACCTTCAACAAGGACCGACCGCAGCCAAATTCGATTCAACTAAGGTAGGAGAAACAGACACCCGCCAGCCACCTTTATGCAAAACTAGTTGCATGTCTGTCCGTGGAACCGGTCTCATGAACGTGGTCATGTAAGGTTGGTCCGGGCCGCTTCATCCAACAATACCGCCGAATCAAAATAAGACATTGGTGGTAAGAAGTATGACGATCACCGCCCACAACTATTTGTGTTCTACTCGTGCATATCATCTACGCATAGATCTAGCTCTGATGCCACTGTTGGGAAACATAGAATGTAATTTCAAAAAAAATCCTACGCCCACGCAAGATCTATCTAGGATATGCATAACAACGAGAGGGGGAGAGTGTGTCCATGTACCCTCGTAGACCGAAATTGGAAGCATTTGACAATGCGGTAGATGTAGTCGAACTTCTTCTTGTTCTGACCGATCAAGCACCGAACGTACGGCACCTTCAAGTTCTACACACGTTCAGCTCGATGATGTCCCTCGAACCCTTGATCCAGCAGAGTGTCGAGGAAGTAGATGAGTTCCATCAGCACAACAGCGTGGTAATGGTGACGATGAAGTGATCCGCACAGGGCTTCGCCTAATAACTACGGGAATATGACCGGAGGCGTAAACTATGGAGGGGGGCACCGCACACGGCTAACAATAGTTGATGTGTGTTCCAGGTACCCCCTCCCCATGTATATATAGGTGGGAGGGGGAGGGTAACAGCCTAGGGGTGCCCCAAGTAGGAGGAATCCTACTTGGGGGCCTAGTCCAATTCGCCCCCCTGTCTTACCATATTTTCCGGAGGGGGAAGGAAGGAGGAGAGTGGAGGGAAGGAACGGGGAGGCCGAATCCCTCCCCTTCCTTCTCTCTTCCCCTCTTTCCTTCCTCCTCTGGTTCAGCCCATAGGGGGGCGCAGCAGCCCCTACTGGCTGTTGTGTTACCCCTCTTGGCCCATTAGGCCCATATCTTTGCCGGGGGTGCCCGGAACCCCTTCCGGTGACCCGATATGTACCCGGTACCCTCTGGAACACTTCTGGTGTCCGAATACTATCGTCCTATATATCAATCTTTACCTCTCAGCCATTTAGAGCCTCCTCTTAATGCCCGTGATCTCATCCGGGACTCTGAACAACATTCGGTCACCAAACCACATAACTCATATAATACAAAATCATCATCAAACGTTAAGCTTGCGGACCCTACGGGTTCAAGAACTATGTAGACATGATCGACACACCTCTCCGGTCAATAACCAATAGCGGAACCTAGATGCTCATATTGGATCCCACATATTCTACGAAGATCTTTATTGGTCAAATCATTATGACAACATACGTTATTCTCTTTGTCATCGATATGTTACTTGCCCGAGATTCGATTGTCGGTATCTTCATACCTAGTTCAATCTTGTTACTGGCAAGTCTCTTTACTCGTTTCGTAATGCATCATCCTGTACCTAACTCATTAGTCACTTTGCTTGCAAGACTTCTTATGATGTGCATTACTGAGAGGGCCCAGAGATACCTCTATGATACTCGGAGTGACAAATCCTAATCTCGATCTATGCCAACCCAAAAAACACCTTCAGCGATACCTGTAGAGCATCTTTATAATCACCCAGTTAAGTTGTGACATTTGATAGCACACAAGGCATTGCTCCGGCATCCGGGAGTTGCATAATCTCATAGTTGGAGGAATATGTATTTGACATGAAGAAAGCAATAGCAATAAAACTGAACGATCATAATGCTAAGCTAACGAATGGGTCTTGTCCATCACATCATTCTACTAATGATGTGATCCCGTTCATCAAATGACAACACATGTCTATGGTTAGGAAACTTAACCATCTTTGATTAATGAGCTAGTCTAGTAGAGGCTTACTAGGGACATAATATTTTGTCTATCTATCCACACATGTATCAAGTTTCTGGTTAATACAATTCTAGCATGAATAATAAACATTTGCCATGATATAAGGAAATATAAAATAACAACTTTATTATTGCCTCTAGTGCATATTTCCTTTAGAACGCCTATGATGTATGTAGCATGGAATGTATTGGGAACTACTCGATCATTTTCGTTGATAGGAAAAGCATGCCACCCAAAATGTTTTATCTCTATTTTTTTGCTTTGAGCTCTGGCACCTCTACAAATCCCTACTTCCCTCTACGAAGGGCCTTTCTATTTACTTTATGCAATTTCTATTTTTACTTGAGTCTCCATCTTATCTCATAAGGCACCAACTAAGGGGCAATATGATCGTACTTGAGCATTGGGTGTAGCTAATATGCGAGTGTGTTTCATGAATGGATCAATGATTGAGCATAATGGGCTAGGGATAACTTGCTTTAGTGTTGATATTTTGAAATATATGGTTGCTTGTTGATATGCTTGAGTATTAAAGTATTCATGTCAAAACTACATTGCTTTGAATCATATCACTACAAAAAAAATACACTTCTGTGATGATACATGTTTGCCATAGTAGGTCGCGTTTTTTGTCATGCATGTACATCCATGACGATTTTATGACAGAATCAAGATAGTCATACCTGTGCTGTCGTAGAAGTGTTCCATGACATTACCAAAATTATCATCACGGAAGTGTCCACTTCCATGACGATAAATCGCGCGTAACAGAAGTGCTTTCGTCAAGGGTGACCGACACGTGGCATCCACCGTAACGGAACGCCGTTAAGCTATCGGGTCGGGTTTTGGATCCGATAACCCATTAACAGCCCCGACCAATGGGGATTTTCCACGTGTAAAATCATCATTGGCTAGAGGAAACACGTGTCGGCTCATCGTTGGGACAGATGTCATCCACTCATTGGACAGAAGGCGCCTATGATACGTCGGCACGTGGCACGACCCAACAGAGGCCCAATCCTGTGAAAAGGCCGGCTCATTTGACTTGGTCAAAAGGTGGCGAGCTGACCCATGGAAAGCCTGTTAACGGCCTATTCGCATATAGCCCATTTACAGCCCCCTAACCCAAGGCCCGTGTTAGGACCGGATTTTCGGGATATTAATTTCCAGAAAATGGCCCTTGCGCTCACCAGCCCCAGGATTACTGTTAGCTGATGAGGCACCAACTTCATACAGGAATTCCAAGCAAAATACAAAATATGTAGTACAAGACCATTCTGGCCTATGAGTACAACAAAAGGTTTCTAGTGGTTGATGGCGGAAGCGGTTTGTGGATCATCAGCGTCTCTGGGACTCCATTTCCCACAGGAACAGCTGACCAGGTTAACTCCTATCTTCGCGAAGCTGCTATCACCATTGCGTAGGTTCCGGGGTTGTCATCGCAACGATCCTCTCCAAGCAAGTAATCTGGCCAAGACAATAGCCAGGGACAAGCCAGTGAGTACTTTGAATGTACTCGCAAACATTATGAACGCGGGTATAATATAACAAATGGTAATCATATACCGAAATATTCTATGATCATAACATCAGTCATAAAATAAAATCCTTGATGCATGCAACTAGATTATTTATATGCAACATGAATATGCAATAATGGAGTAGAAATAAAATGCATCGATCGGGTGTCTGGAGCGACGCCTCGAAAGGATCATGATATGAAGCATGCCTCAGTCGGGCGTCTAAGCGACACCACATAAAGGGCTTATAAGGAAAATAAATAACAAACATGCCACAGTCGGGCGTCTGTGCGACACCACATAAAGGGCTTATAAAGTAAATAAATAACAAGCATGCCACAGTCGGGCGTCTCAGCGACACCACATAAAGGGCTTATAAAGTAAATAAATAACAAGCATGCCACTGTCGGGCGTCTCAGCGACACCACATAAAGGGCTTATAAGGAAAACAATCATAGTGAATATCCAGGAGGTAGAACCGTCCCATGGATACTCAATACTTCAAAATAATATAAACGGTTAGTCCATAATAATAATCATCATAATCATCACAGGTCACAAGTCATGATCCATGTTCTGGTTTAGCAGTTTCTCCTCCGAAGACCGACACTAAGACCGACACTTGACCCAACCCAGACTGTAGTCCTTAACCATGGACACGGCTATTCGAATAGATATTATCTCTGCAGAGGATGTACTCTTTACCCACGAGTAACGGATTCCTTTAGTCCATTGGGACTAATTCCGTCTACGGTCTTTTAATTGAAAACACACCTGACTTGCACACACCAGCTTAACTTACCGGTGTCTGGAATCACCCCCGACACCTGTCAAGTAAAACTCTAAGTGGGGAGGCTACAAACTCGCGTAGCATGGGATCAAATTTATGTCGCACGCTCTAAGAGGTGCCCCCCTCTTGGTCCCAACCGAAAACACCCATGCCCCCGGACCAGGTGGCCTACCTACCGGCTGAAGTCGGTATCTTCCACCGTGGCCTCTCTGTACGGTGTGTGCTAGAAAGTGGTTGACAACTTACTGGACCGTACCCTACCTGCTGCAGGGACCAGTGGCAGTACGAACCAAGTATGGGGGTTACTAGAACAAGACTCGATCTACGGTCGACTCAGGAGGTTTAAAAATTCCCTGCATGATATGTGTAACCAATATATATTTCAACCAACAAAATCACCACTCATTATACCTCACTATGCCATACTGGACATAACCGTCCGGACGGAGACCGGAGACAAGCTCATGCCTACCCAAGGCAGAGGCTTTCCCGGATTTCTTTTTGGCATGCATGCAAGGCATACGAGGACGATTACCATCACAAGTATATCCATTTCCAATAGCAAGGAAATCTCCAATATGCATTCATGCAAATGATCGTGTCACCACATAAAATAACGAGTCCTCCGTATTAAGGTGGTGTTATAATCGTGTCAACTAACACACAAAATATTATGCCAGGGTTCAGAATGCTTGCCTTCAAGTTGTGGAGGGGTGAGGTGCACTCCAAAACTTTTGAAAGTTATAATCTCCCCTCCAAATTCCTATTTTCAAAAATATTCAAATAACACATACTTTAAAAACCGTACAAAAAAGTTGCTTGGAAAATTTCCAAATAAATCTTAAAATAAACTAGACTAAATTTGAGAGAGGTAGGAAAAAGAATCAACTCATTTGGAGTTTTATTTTAAAAGATATAGCCAGTCAAAAATTAGTCAAATTCTGTTTTTTAAATAAAACAAAAAGAAAAACGTTTCGAAAACTGAACACATCGAAGGCGTACTCTGTGTTTACGCTACCATTTAAAACACGTGGCGGAGGGGCTGGTCACTGACAGTAGGTCCCCTGGGCCCACTGGTCAGGTTTGACCAGTCGCCCGCGTCTTCTCCCTCCTCTGCCCGAGCGGGGGGCGGGGTTCCGGCGATCGCCACCGACGAACGGAGGCTCCCCACGGGGATCCAAGGGCAGGGATGGATCCGCCAGGCCGGGGCGGTCCTCCCGGTGGTTGTTGGGTCGGCGGGAGTGAAGGGAGTCGCCGGCGGAGGTGGCTTCGGGCACGATTGGGGATTTGGGCTGTGGTGGCTCCCGACCGTGTTTGAAAGGCTGGGCAGCTCCGCAGGGTTGAGGGGAGGAGGGTGGTGGCGTTGGAAGGGCAGGAGAGGCCCTGGTTGTGACGAACGGCGCTGGGGCGTGGCGGCGGCCGAATCGGCCGGAGTCGGGGAAGACGGCTTTCCCCCGACGATTTCTGGCTGTGGGGGTGCTATGGGGGTGGCCTGAGGTCGCCTGAGTGGCTGGACGAGTCCCAGGGTCTCCTTTTATAGCACATCGAGGTCGGTTCCGCGGTGGTGGATAAGGATGCCGGTGACCGTCGTTCTGTAGCTTGCAGGGCATCATGGCGGCGACGAGCGCTTGCGGACAAGCTGGCACTGCTCCAGGGGCGAGCTGGCGGGCGCGGGAGGCTCGGGCGGCACCGTCCAGGGCCGGGGCCTGCTGTGGTCGGCCGCTAGTGGCTACAGCCGACCTGACGGCGGCGCTGTGGAGCTCCAGGGGGGTCCAGTCAGCTCTGTGGTGAGGGGGGAGTCGGGGCACGACGGCTGGGAGAAGGGAGGTGCCAGAACGGGCACGGGGGGAGCGACAGTGGGACGCGGCGACTCGTGCGCATGCACGTGCAAAATGAGCGCTCTGGCCGCGCCCAGAGCGTGCACGCCAGGCGTTCGGTGAAATGCCAGCATGGGTTAGAGAGCGTGGGTGGGGCTGGGGATTAGCAGGTCTGGGTTAGGGTCGTCTAGGAGCTTAGTGGACATGCTGGTTTGTCCAGAGGTGCAAGGTTACAGAGCAAAACAAAAATCATGTCAAAACTGTCCATGCACTCAAAGTGTTTGACAAAATGCCAAGGGCACTAAGGCATTTCTTGGGGTGGCCAAACCCTCCAGGCTAGTGTCTCTTTAGATGCAAAAGAGGGTGGTAATGTTAGTTTGTCAAAAATAGAAACTTGTTAGTGCAAGTTTTGCAAATCTTCAGTTTTGGACAGAAAGAAAAAGGCATGATTGCAAGCACTTAAAATCCTCCAATGGGTCCACTCTCCTGGACGTAAGGGTTTTGCAGGGTGGTCTATAAGCAGGAAAAAGAATCATGGGTAAAGGAGCAAGTTAACATATGGTTGTAGTACAAATCATCAAGTTGGACTAGAATGAAAATGAGGTTGATTCACTCAATTTTTTCAAAGGACATAACTAGGTTTTTGCACAAAGATGAATAATATACTCCTACTGACATCCCCTAATTTTGGTGGAAGTTTTAAAGAAGTATTTAAATAGGTTGCAGTGCAAAAGTGAGATTTGACCAGATTTAAAAACTTGTGGTAAAACTCAAAATCTCCAAATGACTAAGGAATATTTTTGCATAAAAGTGATTTAGGGACATCATATGTCATCCCCAAATTTTGGTGGGATTTTTAAATGAATTTATCAAAGGGTTGCAGTGCAAATGGAACCCTAAAACTTATGAAAACCCCTTTTTGAGAAATAAAGCTCAGGGAAAAATAATTATATAAATAATCCCACTGATAAAAGAATTGTTTTATTCAGGAATGGTTCTGAAATCAAAAGGAAATCCAGAAAATAAAAGTTTAAGTTTCCTGGCAAAATTTTAATTAATAAAATAAGGTTAAAATTTTGGGGTGTCACAGCCCATTACGCCCTCTCTGAATTAGGCCCAGTAGCATCATCTGGGCCATCCAATATGATTCAAGCCCATTTTCACTTCTGGCCCATGTATGGCCCATGACGTCTTTTGGCCCATATGAGGCCCTTTGTAACTCTTGGCCCATTAACGGGCCTCGGTGAAACTGGCCCGTAATAAACAGTGTATCACTTTACACCCATTAACGGCCCGTGGTGAAACTGGCCCGTAATGAACTGTGTATCACTTTATACCCATTAACGGCCCATTATTTCGTTGGGCCGTTTACAACCCATGTTATCTTTCGGCCTTCTAAGAGCCCATTTATTCTTGGGCTCATTTCCAGCATTCGTTTACTTACGGCCTGTTACTGTCATTTTCTGCTTGTGGGCCAAGTTCAGCCCGTGGTTACAGTCGGCCCGTTTGTGGTCTGTTAATACGTTGGGCCGTTTTCATAGTGTCATCAAATACAGCCTATTAACGATGGCCTGTTATGGTCGGCCCATGAACGGACAATTCCAACTCTAGCCTGTTTACGGCCATAATGCGGCCTGTAATTGGCCCATGTTTGTCCAATCGATCATACAGCCCGTATAAGGCCCATTAATGATATGGCCCGTAGAAGGCTCATTGTTTCTACGGCCCGTAGAAGGCCCACTATTTCTATGGCCCATAGAAGGCCCACTGTTTCTACTGCCCGTAGGAAGCCCAGTGTCACTACAGTAAATATTAGCCCATGGTTATTGTGGCCTAGTTTTAAAAAATAGGTTATTGCAGCCACTAGCAAACCGCGGAAAAAGAACTGCAATGACTACAAGCAAACAAATAAACAAGACAACAAGGAAATAAACAAGCAAAGAAACTTACGCTAGGCTATCACGGCTATCACACATATTACATCCACTGGGCATCAAAGTTCGCCACCAGTGCAAATAAACACGCCGACAGAAGAATATACAAAACTGAGAGCACTTCAAAAGGCACTAGGCCTGGCTAGGCCGGGCCCCCAAATAGCCGAAGAAGCTGAGTAGACCTCAGTTGTGTCATCGATAGATGCATCAACACTAGATTTATGGCATGATGGTGCGCACGACAGTCCTCTGACATCTTCATTGCATCTTTGACTTCAAGTCGGAGCTAAGCTGAAGCAAGCCTTTCCACTTTAAGTTCATACTGAAGAACTCGAACTGATTGAGGCAGCGACTGCACAGAGGTTGTCTCACACCTGCTGGTGAGTAGCTTCAACTCACTGTCTTCATCAAGACAGGACCTTGGGGTCATCTCGCTGTCCTCAAGATGGTTTGGCTCACTATCTTCCCTAAAGTTCTGCCTGGCGTAAGAGATACGACTCTGAAAGAGAAACAAGGAGACACGTAACAGGTTTCACAATTATATAAGCAAATAAATGGATCTGTTCTGCATAAGGAACATGTTTTTACAACTACAATTTGAAACTGGTAGTTGTTGCAAACATCCAATCAGATGTAAACAGCAAAGCAAACAGCAGTGGAGGAAATGATGCCTATCCAAATCTATACTAGAACAAAGTTTGAAGGCTTGAGAAGGATGAACTTACATTACATGTTAACACGGGCTGGACAAAGCCTTTCTCCATGTTGATGAAAGGATAATTCAATAAATTCCCCCAAGAAAATTCTTTATAAGTGTTGCCATTATTCTACATTTTGCAAAGAGTAAATATAGATCAAATAATATTGGAAGAAACAGAGGATAAGGAAGCGCAGGTGCAGACTGATGATACATAATCAAATAGCAATTAATTAAGTACAGCGTTACAAGGCAAAATGGAGAGAGGTACTGACAAGAGCAATGCAGAGCCCATTGTTTTGAGATCGTATGATCCTTTGTGCAAGGAGATTCATCTGAAATTAGTTGTCATACAAGAGAGAAGGTAAGGCACAAGCAGAAATTTAGGAGTTCAAATTTTGAATTGATATCATAGACAATACCTGACGCTGGGCTCCCAGCAGTTCTAATAGGGGTTTGGCCACTGGAGTAGGGGTAAAGTGTGGTACAGTTGGGCCTGTGTTTTCTGTGGCTGCTGATCTATCTGATTTAATAGGTATCACTACCTTTTCCAAATACCTAGTTTGTACTCCTTGAGGATCTTCACTCACCCTCTTCCTTTTGGACATCTATTACGAAAGAACAACATTTGACTAGAAAAACATAGTGTGACGACACATGGAATAGGTACAGAAAATGGATAGGTATGGCATATACTCATATATGATGCTTAAACTAAGCAGATGGTGTAACAAAGTAGAAGTAATGCAAGAGGTCAGATGCAAAATATGTGCGACCAATACAACTTTGCAAAGTTAGAGCAATCACCCTGATGGGTGAATAAGATAGGCCATCCTCCACCATGCCAAGTTTGTTAGCCAGTGGATTGTTCCGCAATATTCCTCTCGTGCACCCATTCTCATATTCATTTTGATAATGTTCAATATCTGACATGCATGAAAACATAAAAACAATTGAGATTTTCTTTGTAATGCAGAAGTGATTCTAATCCAATACTGCCTTCCTGTAAACCCCTTTGTGATATTTCTGCAATTCTTTTAAGAGATGCCATGCATGCTGTAATTTGTTGTGTGCATTAATATAATGTGGCCTACTGTTCAAAATATGAGAGCTCCAGAAGTGATGACACTTCGCAGATGACAGCTTCAACATATAGTAAAGAAGAACAAGTCGACCTGACCTGGTAGATTCAAAATATACTAAGGGAGAACAACTCGACCTGACCAGTCGACCGCAAGAGAAGAGTATCATCTTAAAGAAGAGCAGAAGAGCAAGCAGATTGAAGATATTACAAGTCTTTCAATACAATGTCGGTTGGCCACCCATGATGAACCAGAGCGCACATAGAAATACTATTCTTTCAGGTCTCTCCATATGTGGCTCACATGCATTTCGAAACTAAAGTAGGAACATTTAGCTAACCAATTAAACATCTCTCACTTTTATTAATATCAGCAATAATATCAGATATGAATTTGTACAACTAAGCTTGTTTAGCTCGATGGGTGGAGAGTGCTATTACGACATGAACCACATAGGCTGATTGTGGTCATCATAAAATGGGGAAACCATAAGCATGATGAGTACAGTGTTGACCGTGGCAGTGGGATGGCAGATCTGAAGCTGCAAACCGCGCAAAGGGTAGTTAGCAGCCGATGTTTGCTTTGAAATAACAACTAAGATTTGGTATGGACAAGAAAGTACGGTCAACAAGTGACAAAGAAATGCAATTATGTTGTCTCTTTATATGTCACGACATGCATTTGGAAACTCAAGTGGGACCTTTAGCTAACCAATTAAATGTGTAGGTTAACTAATATCAGTATCATATCACAATCATATTTGAACAACTAAGCTTTCGAATTCTGAGTGTTGTGTTGTTCAGCTTGAAAGGTGGAGTAATGCTAGTACGGCAGAAAGCACCTACGCAGATCATAGTAGAGTAGATAAAAGGGGAAAACCCTAAGCATCAAGAGAAAAATCAGGAAAGTGGAACTAGCTGGACCAGTGGGTGGCGCACATGCTTTTCAAAATGAATATAGGAACGTTAGGTGACCAATTAAACATTCTCTGTTTTAGTGATATGAGCATCATATCATATTCGTATTTCAATACGTAAGCTTTGGGTTGAGGTCTCGAGGAGAAGTGCTAGCACGACACGAATCACCTACGATGATGGTAGTGAATATAAAGGGGGGAAACCATAAGCTTTACGAGTATAGTGCCCGTGCCATGGCGGATCTGAAGGTGCAAACCGGACAAAGCTACTTCACAACCAATGTTTGCTTTCAACTAGCCACTACGATTTGGTACGGACAAGAAAAGTACAGTAAACAAATTATGATCTATTTTCCGGGTGACATCAATAACTTAAGCACATATGGAAGAGTACCACCTCTCTTGCGACGCCGTGTAGGCCTATGATGATACGTTGAGGGTGCTGCGGGTGTGATGGCTGTCGGCGGGGAAGAAGACTTTAGACGGCAGACGGCCGGGTCGGGGGATATATCCTGTTGCCGTGGACGAGGCAGTTGTAGGAGCGGCAACGGCAAGGTGGATGACAGCGCCGATGAAGTGAGAGGAGGCGATGAAAGGATCCTGGTCCAGCGTCATGGATGAGAGACGTCCATCTCTTGCAGTGGACGACGGGGTAGGGGTAGCGGCTCCGGCAAGGTGGAGGATGGGGTGGCGGACGGAGGAGGCTGGCCGCAGTGCGGAGGTTGTCGTGCCGCCGACGGTGTATGAATGGGGAAATGAAGGGGAGGGAGGATCTCAAACATTGGGACGTGCTTCTCGGAAATGTGGGAAAGTTATGAACTTATCCCCCGTTTAAAATTTCGGACATTGCATCGGTTGGGGATAGGACGATAATCTCGCATCTCCCAAATATTTGCCGGTAACTATTTCGGGCGAGGAGAGGGTGTTTTGCCGCCCACGGTTGGCGCCCATGGTGTATGAACTCGGCTAACAGGTAGGGCGGTTGTGTCACATCTGAGGGAAGTTACACATCTACCCCTATTTAAAATATTAGCCTACATCGATTTCGGATGAGGAGAGTTTGTTTTGCCGCCCACCGTGTATGAATGGGGAAATGGAGTAAGAGACACATGTCTTTTGGACGAGCTTCAATCAAATGTGTTTTGCCGCCCATGTTTGGCGCCCACCGTGGCTAAATGGGCTCAGAGGCCATCGTGTCACGTCTGATTGAAGCTACTAGTCTACCCCTATCGACATCAGTGTAAATCCAATCGATAAGGATGTCAAGTGTCAGGGGTAGACAGTAATTTCCATCTCGCAAAACACTTGCTTCGGGTAGCCCACAAATTATAGTAAGTGTTTAGCCGCTTCGTTCAAAACTTGGGAGAATTAGCATTCACGTTTGCCCTGGGCCCTGGCAAACTAAATTCAAATCCAATTTGTATTCGATTACGAATATCCACAGATAATTCTACATTTTGTTATTTATTTCTTCAAAACCACAACAAATATTTATTCCACCTTTATATATGATTATGATTTAGAAATTCCGTGATCTTCGAATTAAGTAGGTTGGATACACTCTGAGTCAAACAATTATTTCATCCAATACAATATGCTCACACGAAAAACAGTTCACCTTATGTCAATCATACAAGTACTGAGGATTACCTCGCCTAAAAAATTCAGATCATTACAACACATGGACAACATAGGGGGTCTTGCAACATAACCCATTCAGAGACATGACACAACATGCAAGTACAATAATCTAATGACAATTTCAACTGGTATCTGAAGAAGAACCAGGATTACCTTGGGCTTCAGATAGCAAAAACAGCAGGACCTCCTCTGTCTTCAAATGCAACATTCGTACTTCCTCCAATTCTTGGGTTGCTTGCATAATGCGTGTCGCTAATTCCGTAATTTCCACCCTCAAGATAAAGATTACCTCATTCATGGCAGCCACACCATCTCTATCTGCCTCTAGTAGAGCCTCAAGCACTATAATATCTGTGCTCAGACTGCTCTCCGGCGGTGTTGCCTCTGAACTGCTACCATCTGGTAACATGGATGGTGCACTACTTCCATAAATAGATTTTGGGGTTGTACATTGTGTCCTAGTGTGAACAGCATCCTGAAAGGTTTCCGCTGGACATAAGTAAGAGATAGTTATCGTATGATCCAGGCAGTAAGCTTACATGGTAAACGACGGACGAATTATTGCCGAGCATGGCAAACTATATTTAAATGGTTCAAAGCAGCATCAGCCGAAAAGAAATTAAAATGGTAAGATGAAACTAGGGATGTAAGTGGCAAATAAATGACATCCTCCAGTCCCATCTAGTTAGTTTTTGCTACCTCCCTAGTTCATTTTCCTAAAAAACAAAAACTCTTTTGAACTATCATACCACTAGTGGACTTTAATCGGGATTAAATGGGACCCAGTTGACATCCCTAGTTGAAAGGGAGTGTACCACCGCTATATTTAAGTTGCCAAGGCATCTAAGCAGTTGAAATAATCTGAGAAAGCACTTAACAGTGTGGCCTCATATAAACTACGAAGACGGTCTTGTGATGAAGTTGAGAGGAAAAGTTAAGGACTCAAATGAAATAGGCATGCATTTCTTTACGATAGTACAGCAGGCACTGCTGACATATTGGCCAACTCAGGTATAGCGTAACAACAAACAAGCATTCGTATCAAGCAATACAGCAAAGCAGACAACTTAACTGTTTGTAATTCGGTAGTATTACAGGTTGAGGGCATGTCGGTGGGAAACGACACCTATGGGATCACTGGAATCCCTACTACGGTTGCGGGGCGCTGGATTGTGAGAAGAGCGGGACTAGTAGACAACACAAAGGGGATTTACCCAGGTTCGGGCCGCAAAGATGCGTAAAACCCTACGATCCTGCTTTGGTGGATGTATTTAGAGTTCTGGAGCTTTTGAACTAGCTCTGGGTGCTGCTAGGTTCGAAAGAGCCGAATCCTTCTCCAGTGCGCCATGGGCCTCCTTTTATAGACGAAAGGGTCTGCCACAGTGGCACACAGGAGGTGGAAAGTGCTACAGCGTTGTGAGCTTATCGCTGGTACTACAGGACAAAGTGCATTTAATGCGAGGCTTAGGTGTCCCTTCACTTTATCGGGGACGGGAGCGACGCCCGTCCCGTCCGTCATCGCTCCTCCATGCTTTGACACGCGCCCTGGCCAGTGATGCATCCGGTGGCATGTAGGCAGGCAGGCAGCTAAGGTGGCGTGGTGGTGGAGCCTCCACGAAGGGCTGCATCTTGCCACGCAGGTGCCTGCCCAGCTGGTTGGGTCGGCAGCTGCATGCGAATGGCGGTGGAGACTTGGCTGGCGTGGGCCTGGCAGTGGCCCCGCTGGCGCGCTTGGTGAGGGCCTTGCCGGGTGGCCCGGCAAGGGTCTTGCCGCGGCATGCCGTCATCCCCGGCAAGGGCCTTGCCAGGGGTCTCGTGGGCTTCCTCGGCACGAACCCCTGCCGAGGATTATTGCCTTCCTATCCTCATTCGATCTTGACTATTCTTTGTCTTCACAAAGATCTGCATGCCACCACGGAGGTGCCTCCTGAGCCCCGTCCCAATGCGTTTGTCTAGCGTTGGTGGGCTCAAAGGTGGCTCGCTCAGCTGGCGTGGACGAGCCACCTCGGCAAGGGTCTTGGGGGGCCGCTGAGGCTGCCCCGGCAACGGTCCTTGCTGGGGAAACCTGCTTCGTCCATCCGATCTCTGTGGCCTTGGTCCTTGTCGTTGCTTTGTTTGTCTTGTGCCTTCGGCTTCCCTCCGGCTTCCTTTTCCTGCCCTGTTATGTGTGGCCGTGGCGGGTGGCTCTGACTGCCCGTGCACAAGTAAAGGGGTAAAAAGCAGAGCCCCTACTTTTGTACACTGGCAGGAGCCCCCGGGCCTGGGCCATACATAACTGCAGCACATTGTTGGGCCAGGCCCAGAATGGTGCGCGGGGAGTTGGGGCGGATTTTTACGGCGGTAACTGTTCCGTCCGCTGTGCCTCCCCATGACCCGTGTTGACCGCGCGATGTGGGGATCGCGCGCGCGCATGACGGAAGCATGCAGGCATCACCTTGTGGTGGATAGTAAAGAGGCGGCTTGCGTGTCTCTTCGAGATCGCAGGGCTACCTCCCATATACTGCCCTCGCTTGGGAACCGTCGTTCCACATGTCCCATTGCGCCCGCCCCTTGCGCCACATTCGCTGCATGCATAATGCAGAGCGAATGACAGGCGCGCGGGATGTGGGAAGTCGGTCGCGCGCGGGTCGATTCCCGCGCGCCTTCAATGGAGCGGGAAGGGCGGTCGACGGCCCCGCTTGCTGTCACTTCAACGGGCCGGATTGGCCGAGAGGGGGCGGCCGGGCCTCGCCCCCGCCCCTTTATAAAGAGGGGAGCAGTTGGAACGGCGCCCCTCAATCCTTCGTCATCTGCCCTTACCCATTCCCGCTTCTTCCTTTGTTCTGCCTTGGCGAGGGGGCATGGCGACACTTCATCGGTGGCGGCGAGGGTTTCAGCCAGATAGCGCATCACTCCTCCCCGAGAGCTCGTAGCGGCGGAGCCAGTCGCTAGAGAAAGGGGGAGGGGGCGAGGTCGAGGTCGTCGGGGTGCTCGAGGGAGAGGAGGACGGGGTAGCAGATCAGCCTCGCCTCCGCCAGCAGCCCCTCCTCCGATGGAGGGCCACGCCAGGGACAACCCTTGCGAATTCTTTGTCAGGCTGCGCCAGCCACCACGCCGTTGCCTTCACCTCTCGACTCCATTTGCGCGGGAGATGGGGCTGGATCCGCCACAGGCGTTGCGGCTGCATATGAGGGGTTGTGGGAACAACGGCATATGGGCCGACGTCAAGTTCCCCGCCCCTCATGTCATGTATCTCCACCGAGGGTGGAAGACCTTTGCTCGCCTCCACAACTTGACGGAGGGGCTCACTCTCCACTTCAAACTAAAGGAGAGTGGCCTCCTCTCTGTTAAGATCTTTGGGCACTTCGGGACTCACGTAAGGTTCTGCGTGGAGAGCTCTTCTGATGATGAAGATTCCTCCTCGAGCAAAACTGGCAAGGAAGAGAATGGCAGCGGCGACGAGGCTAGCGGGCGCGAGGATGATGGGTCCGACTAGGCGTCGGGCGCCGCTCTGAGAGGCACTGGCGATCCCATCATCCGTGTTGCCGGCTCCTTGAACTTCTCGGGGTCATCTCCTTGGGCGGCTGGCGTTGGGAGGCTGCGGAAGAGGAAGAGGGCGGGCGGCAAGGCCGTTAAGTCAGAGTACGCAGGCACCAACGCCTTCGTCGCGTATTGACATCCTGCCGCCTCGTCTTCGAGCTCTTCCGCCGGCGCCGCCATCACCATCCAGCCCTCGGACGGCCACCGAGTTGTTCTCTTGGTGTCTTCCGCTACTCGTAGCTCGCCAAGGCGCCCCTTTTGCCCTTCTGCTTTCTTGTTCCATTTTCTAAAGAGAGGGACAAGAAAGGGATTACGGGCACCTTATCTCTTTTTAGTCCTGTAAGCCTTCGGGCCTTTGTTAGATTTAGAACTTGTAATCCCCTTGCTCATGTTTTTCATTTCGTATAAACTGTGCTTGTGCGGGATGTTTTTCAATGAAAAAGGGATGTTTGCCGGGTTTTTCATTCGCAGGTGGAACCCACGACAAGGAGTGAATCCTTGTTATCTTTAAGATAAAAGTTTTTCCTCCCGACAATAGGCCTTGCCGTCCCCCCACTTCGCTTGACCTTTCTCACGCCCTTGGCGGAGGCAGGGATGAGGCGGGCTTAGGCTCTTCGTTTCATTTCCTTGCTACCGCGACTACGACCAAACTCGGCCCCAGGAGATGAGTCCTGGGGTATGGAATGAGGGGAGCACCGTAGCCTAAGGATAAAATGAGGTTTCACATACCTCATTCCATAATGAAACGCATGATAGAGGATAGAAGACTTATATGGATCTGCAGCCCCCGGCAACCTTGGCTTGCCGCGGATGGATCCTTGCTCTTGTAGCCCTCGGCAACTTTGGCTTGCCGGGGCTCGGACGCTGGTCCATCCCCTTTCTTCCAAAATAGCTCGGCAAGGATATTTATGTGCCCTGCGAATGAAAGAAGACAGAGAAGAACAGAGAGACGCACACTCGACCAAGCTAGGGGTTAGCCTCCGCTAAGCACGATCAACCCTAACCAAGGAAGAGACTCAACCTAGCATGCATGCTATAACTTAGGGCGCCAGCGCTTCGTTTATTTATGCTCAGGGTCTGTGCCTGGCTTTGTACGAAGGGTTACATGCCTTGTCGGCAAGGCTTGTATAAAAGGGTGGCTTGCCGGGAGGCCCGGCAGCCGTGCCTTATGGGTAAAACTTGCGGAGATGCTCGATGTTCCAGGAGTTGCTCACTGGAACGACATCTTCGGTCTCCAGCCGGACTGCGCCGAGCCTGGTGAGTCGTGTTACCCGATAAGGGCCTTCCCACTTCGGCGTCAACTTGTTGGAATTCTTGGTCGACTGAACATGCCGAAGAACAAGGTCGCCTTCCTCAAAGCTTTGGGCATGAACTTTGCGGCTATGGTAGCGGCGCAAGGCTTGCTGGTAGCGTGCTGCTCTCACAGCCGCCCGGAGACGATCTTCCTCAGGGAGCGTCGCGTCATCTTGCCGCAATTGCTCTTGCTCAAGATCATCATAAGCGAGCACTCGAGGTGACCCGTATATGAGTTTTGTGGGGAGAACTGCTTCTGCCCCGTAAACCAGGGCAAAGGGTGTCTGGCCGGTGGCTCGATTTGGCGTCGTTCTGATCGACCAAAGAACCGCCGGCAACTCATCAATCTAACACCTTCCACTCTTACGTAGCCTGTCAAAAGTCTTCGTTCTTAAGCCTCGCAGGACTTCGGCATTTGCTCTCTCCGCTTGGCCGTTGCTCCGTGGATGTGCCACGGAAGCAAAACAGACCCTGCTACCGAGATCCTCAGTGTATTGCATGAAGGCATGGTTGTGCCATTGTCGGTGATGATCCTGTTGGGCACCCCAAAACAGCACACTAGTCCCTTGAAGAACTTGATGGCTGACTGCACTGTCACCTTCCTCACTACTTCCACCTCTAGCCACTTTGTGAACTTATCAATTGCGACGTACAAGTACTCAAAGCCCCTAACAGCATGGGGGAAGGGCCCAATATGTCGAGCCCCCAGACCGGGAAGGGCTAGGAGAGAGGGATAGTTTCAAGGGCTTGAGCTGGTTGATGGAGCTTCTTCAAAATGGAACTGGCATGCTGCACACTTGGTTACTAGTGCTGGTGCATCCTGGAGGGCGGTGGGCCAGAAGAAACCTTGCCGGAAACCCTTGCCGGCAAGGGCCCTCGACCCTATGTGGGAGCCACATATGCCTCCATGTATCTCTGCCAACAGCTTTAGTCCTTCCTCCCGGGAGATGCACTTCAACTTCACACCATTTGGTCTTTTTCTGTACAATACGTTATCAACGAATTGGTACAGAGCAGACCGGCGGGCTACTCTTTCTGCCTCTTCCTGCTCCTCAGGAAGCTCTCCTTTTTGAAGGAATCGGACGGTGTGCTGCGCCCATGCCGGAGCATGTGGCTCGATGACAAGGACCAAAGGCATCTCTTCTGCCACGGGAGCGGCCGCCTCCACGGCCATGACCTGAGGTGCTGCCGGAGTCGGTTGTCCCACGGTAGGATCGACATCCATGGCAACATCTTCGCTGGCGGCTCCGGGGAGCTCGGTGGGGAAGTACTTGCCGGAGCCTAGCTTCCTCCGCTTGTTCTTCCCGGTCGACGGCTCAACGGATGGTTGAGTTATCTGAAGCACAAAAGTACCTGGTTCCACAGGTAGCTTGAGGGCAGCACGCTTTGACAGGTAGTTGGCCATGTCGTTCTCTGTCTGAGGGCTCCTCCAGTTTCCTCACCTCATCTACGTAAGCTTCCATCAATGGGCTTGATAATCTTTGTTGATCTGCCTGACGACGAGTTGTGAGTCGCCCCTGACGATGAGCTTTTTAACTCCGAGGTCCGCCGTGATCCTGAGACCGGCAAGCAAACCCTCGTACTCGGCGGTGTTGTTGGTTGACATCTCCTGGGGAGAGTGCATTTGGATGACGTACTTGAGGTGCTCTCCGGTGGGTGCGACAAGCAGCACACCGGCACCGGCGCCTTGCAGCGAAAAGGCCCCATCAAAGTACATGATCCAGTTGCCGCTTGTTTCATCGCCGGGGAGAGTAGTCTCCTATACCTCTTCGTCAGGCGTCGAGGTCCATTCTGCAACAAACTCCGCCAAGACTCTGCTCTGGATCATTGAGGTACTTTCAAACTTTAGACCAAAACTTGACAGCTCCAGGGCCCATTCCACGATCCTTCCTGTTGCATCAGGGTTATGCAGTATCCTTTGCAAAGGAAGGTGGGTAACCACGGTGATCTCGTGCGCTTGGAAGTAGTGGCGCAGCTTCCTCGAAGCCATAAGGAGGCCGAAGAGCAATTTTTGCACACCTGAATACCTCGACCTAGCTCCCTGCAAGAGGGAGCTAATGAAGTAAACCGGGTGCTGCACCATCTTCTTCCTTTGCGCCACTTCACCTGGCCGTGCGGGTCCTGTCGTACTAGCGCTAGTCTTGCCGGGACCGAGCTCTGCCGGGGACTCAGTCTTGCCGGGACCGAGCCCCGCCGGGGAGGGTTCTGGCCCGCCAACCGTTGACTCTGCCGCTGCTGTTGTCTCCTCATCGACCTCTCTCTGAGCCACCAATGCAGCGCTAACCACTTGGTTTGTTGCCGCTAGATATAGCAGCAACGGTTCTTGTGGTTTGCGCGCAACCAGCACCGGGGTAGAGGAGAGGTACTTCTTCAAGTCTTGTAACGCCGCCTCGGCCTCTGGGGTCCACTCTACTGGGCCCGTCTTTTTTAAGATCTTGAAAGAAGGGAGGGCACGCTCCGCGGATTTGGAGATGAATCTGCTCGTGGCGGAACGCAGCCGGTGATCCGACGCACGTCCTTGATCCATTTGGGTGCCTCAATCTACTCGATGGCCCTAATCTTGTCTAGGTTTGCCTCAATCCCGTGTTGTGACACAAAGAACCTGAGAAGTTTGCCGGACGGGACACCGAAGACACACTTCTCAAGGTTCAATTTGAGGTTGATCTTGCGCAGGTTCCTGAATGTTTCCTCTAGATCTTGCACAAGTGTTGCTTTGTCCTTGGTTTTGACCACTATGTCATCCATATAAGCTTCCATATTTCTATGTAGCTGCGGTTCAAAACCAATTTGGACTGCTCTTGCAAAGGTTGAGCCAGCACTCTTCAACCCGAAAGGCATCCGTAAAAAACAATACGTATCACATGGGGTGATGAATGCTGTCTTTTCCTCGTCTTCTTTTGTCATCAAGATCTGGTGGTATCCTGAGTAGGCGTCATGGAATGATAACAGGTCACACCCAGCCGTGGAGTCAACAATCTGGTCGATGCGCAGTAACGGGAAGGGATCCTTTGGACAGGCCTTATTGATGTCTGTGTAATCAATACATAGCCTCCACTTCCCATTTGCCTTGCACACTACCACCGGATTGGCCAACCACATCGGATGGATTACTCCTCTCACCAAGCCTGTTGTCTAGCTTTTTGATTTCCTCCGTGAACTCCTGCCTCTCCAGAGCTTGCTTCCTGACCTTCTGATTGATGGGCCGCGCATGAGGACAGACAGCAAGGTGGTGCTCAATCACCTCCCTGGGAACGCCGGGGATGTCGGAGGCTTGCCATGCAAACACATCGACATTCGCCCACAGGAAGGCGACGAGCTCGCTTTCCTATTTGCCGTCGAGGGTGGAGCTTATGGTAAAAGCTCCCCCATGCCGTCCTCCTTGACGGGCACCTTCTTGGTCTCTGGTGGTGTGGCTCTGGACTTCTTGCTCTTGCCGGCGGAGCTCTCAGGCTCGTCCTCAACGGGAGCGCAACACCCCGAAGAGGTGCGCTTGCCGGAGTGGGTGCGAGGGGTCTCGCCAGTCTTCTTCCCCCTCGGGGCTCCGTCGGCAGGAGCAGGTGCCTTAGAGGCAGCTGCTGCAACTGCTTCCCGGTAGAGTTGGTCGGCACAGATCAGCACATCTTTCTTGTCGGAGGGGACGGTGATGGTGTTCAGTGGCCCGGGCATCTTCAGCATGTTTAGGCGTAGTGTGAAGCCACCATGAACTTGGCTAGTGCCGGGCGGCCGAGGATCCTGTTGTAAGACAAGGGGATCTCGGCTACATCGAAAAAAATCCTTTCTGTCCTGTGGTTCAGCTCGCCTCCGAATGTCACGGGCAGCATGACCTTTCCCTTTGGCTGGCTCCTCCCCGGGTTAACCCCTTGGAACGTGCCCGTTTCCTCGAGGTCTCCATCAGGGATCTGCAGCCTTTTGACCACAACAGGCGAGACCAAGTTCAGGCCGTCCCCGCCGTCAACCAACATCTTTGTCACCTTGAGGTTGCGGATTGTTGGTGAAACCAACAATGGCAGGCACCCGACCGCAGTAGTGCGGTCAGGGTGGTCCTCGGTGTCGAAGATGATGGGCGTGCTAGACCATTTCAGCGGCTTTCGTGCGTCGAACGATGGCTCCACCGCCGTAATCTCACGTGCCCACTGCTTGAGTTGGCGGTGGGACGTATGCAGCGAGGCGCCACCATCGACGCACATGGACTCTGTGGCTTTCTGAAACTCGTGGTTGCCAGACTCGTCGTCCTCCTCATGATCATCGTCTTCCTACTTCTTGTCGCGGCCCCGGGCGGGCCTCTCCTGCTGATTATCCTTGCCGCAGCAGCCTCCTTGGCCGCCACACTTCTTGCTGGATCCCTCGGCACCATCTGGGCCTTTCTCCTTGTCCCGCCGCTCATACTCGGCTTTCTACTTCTCGGCGAGCAGATCTACCTGCCAGCAGTTTTGGAGGTCATGGCCCTTGGTGCGGTGGATCTTGCAGTACTGCTTGTGGGAGCTTCCTGGCTTGTCGGCGGCTGCCAAGGCCCGGCAAGCGACACACCCGGCAACCTCCTTGTCGGGGTCGCTCGCCTTGGTCTTCTTGGTGGCACCGGTGTCGTCGGACCCCTCAATGACAAGCACGGCTTTGCCCTTGCGCTTCCTGTTACGGCGCCGGCCCTTCTTTGCTGGGGTGGCGGTGTCTCCAGTGGAGTCGATTTCTGCGCCGGCATATTCGCCGGGGTACTTCCTCCCCTCTTCAGCACGAGCGCATCGATCGGCCAGGACATAAAGCTCGGCCACATCCTTGACCTTGTTCATCGCCAGCTCTTCACGCATCTTGCGGTTGCGCACATTCTGATGGAACGCACTGATCACGGTGGCGGGATGAACATCAGGGATGTTTTACTACACCGGGCTGAACCTTTGGATGTACTTGCACAAGTTTTCTCCTTCCTTCTGGGGGATGATGTGTAAATCACTCGCCTGGCCATGAGCTTGATGACCTCCGGTAAAGGCGCCAACAAACTCGTGGCATAGATCCGCCCAAGAAGAGATGGAATCTACCGGCAAGTGCATCAACCATGACATAACATTAGGCTTGAGTGCCAACGGGAAGTAATTGGCAAGCACCTTATCATCGCGGGCCCTAGCAGCGTGCATCGCAATGGTGTAGATGCTGAGAAAATCTGACGCGTGAGTCTTGCCGTTGTACTTTTCACCAACGTCGGGCTTGAACGTGCGGTGGGAGGGCCACTGGAACTGCCGCAGCTCACGGGTGAAAGCCGGACAACCCACCTCGTAGGGTAGGCCACCGTAGCCTCCTGGCGCTGGCCGGTCCATAGCGGGTCCTGCCCGCCTGTCCGGCTGGTGGCGCGTGTCATGTTGGCGCTCGATGGTAATTCGAGCGTCCTCATGAACCCATTCCTGAAGGACTTGACGCTGATCGCGGTTGGTTCGCGGGTCGGAAGACATGATGGAGATATCGTCTCGAGCGTCGTCGTGACGGACCGACGCCCGGGCTGGCCGGGATGGAGGAGGGGAGTGCACCGTGGCCGCATCGCCTCCGGTACGGTCTTCGTTGGCATGCGGTGGCCCGGTGGAGCGACGGCCTACGGGTCCCGCCTGCCGCAACTCATCGTTGTTGGCGATGCCGACGAGCCTCCGGACGGTGGCCCTCCATTCGTCGAGCTTCTCCGCGGCGGGAGGAATATTGAGGAGCAGCTGTGCATGCTAGGGCTTCCGCTGGCGTGGGTGGTGGCAAGAGCTGGGTGGACCGCGATGCGCCTCAACTTCTAACCACGTTAGAAGGAGCTACGTCACGGCCCCGCAGCCGTTCGCCACCTCCGTCAGCACCTCGGCGTGCACGCTGGCCCTCCTCATCATGTGATGGGCGCACGAGACTCTTCCCAGGGCGGCGCGCAGGGTCATCGGCAGGGTGACGCTGCTCATCGTGCACAACCTGAGAAGAGCGCGCCGGTGTTGGCGTCTTGGAGGTCGCCGTGCCGTCGCCTGTGTCAGGACCCCGATTCTAAGTCACACCGATCTAGCATGTAACACCTCATATCACTTTGCGGCCTCACGGACGGTATTCCCACGGGTGTCGCCTTACCATGCCCGGGACCGTTTGCGCCTTTTGGCACACGTATATGACAGTGTCGCTAGCATCCATATGACAGAGAACCCGGGCTGACATGGCTAGTCGTGAACCCAAAGTGGCACTAACTTACAGGGACAGGCATACATGACCCAACAACGAACGTGTCGGTCATCAGCGAGTGAATCCGGGCTGTAGCAACTGGGCTAGCAGGACTCCGGTAAACCAGGCTGTAGCAGGCTAACAGGACTCCGGTAGACACCGCGTGACATTTCCCCAAAGGGATAGACACAGGAACGAAGAAGGACACATGCAGGCCAGCCTAAGTGTTCCGGAGCAGTAGCAAGCTACCAGGGCTCATTGGAAGCACTAGAAGACATTTCCCGGTAAGAGAGGCTACTAAGGATAAATAACTAGATAGTCAGACCCCACATATAGCAATACACATTACACGTACGCATAACATGCAAGTATGTGTTGTACAACATGGCATCACAACATAACTCAACAACTCATATAGATAAAGGCTCAGAAGAGCCATCATAGCATTTATTACAAACAGGGGTCACATGACCCAACATTCAGAGCAAACAAGCAACAAGCGGAAGCATTACATGACTATCTACAATGTCCGATCAAGATCGTAGCTGAGGTACAAGCTACTTGTCGAAGTCCACGAGAACACTAGTAAGACCGAAGTCTCCACTGCAAAAACGTAAATAAAGCAACATGAGTACAAAGGTACTCAGCAAGACTTACATCAGATCCTATCATACATGCATTTGTATCAAGAAGGTAACGTGGGGTTTAGTTGCAGCAAGCCAGCTTTGACTCAGTGGCTATCCTGTTCTACGACTACGAGAACTTCTTTGAGGTGATATGGCGCACACGAGTCCACTAATCACCACACAATACACTACTATGGATTCATTCCCGTCACCCTACGAGAAGGCCATCCATAGCACTCACACTTGTCTTGAGCATTTTAGAGTATCCACTTCAAGTTGTCTATGTACCATGTAAGCATCCAAGAAGTCCATAACCGCGGACCCGGCTATTCGAATAGATCATGTTAACCCTGCAGGGGTGTACTTCTTCACACATGCTCTCACCACTTACCACCATGTACACGTTGTGTATCTCGGCAATCTTCAAGCGGAAGCCTGGCGAGGGAGTCGGCCACGACCTCACTAACCACACAAGACTCTAGCCCAGGTTTATCACCTATTCGGGTTCCATCCGCAAGGAGATCCGGCCGGGGTGTCTCTCACGGCCCCAAACAATGTGTGCAGGGTTCCCGAGCCCACCATCCGGGTGCCACTCGGTACACCAGGGCACATGTGCCTAGTTTATCCCAAGCCCACCCTGTCGGGTGCCACTTGGTAGAAAAATAGCACTACCTACAAACACCAGAAACAAGTTGCGACTCCTGGACAGAGATCAAGTTGGTTAATAAGTCGAGAGAGTCAATTAAGGATACCAATGTGTGGTAGTATCGAGTCATTGGACAACATACATAGAACTCAGTGCTTAAGGACGGTTCCAGTGAGACAACCCACCATGTACTCCTACATGGCCTCTCACCGCTACCTTTACCAAATCGTGTTCACACACTTCACTCTCAGCATCAGAACATATCGTAACACTCCAATTCATTCCCAATGAATCAGACCTGACACAACTCTAAGCAATAGCAGGCATAGCATGGTAGGAACACAACATGGCTCAATCAACTCCTACACATGCTAGTGGGTTTCAACTATTTACTGTGGCAATGACAGGCCATGCAGAGGAATGGGTTCATCTACCGCAGCACAAAGTAGCAGATGAATCGTTGTTGTCCTAATGCAATAACTGAGAGCAGGAGCGAGAGAGTAGGATTGTATTGGAATGAACAAGGGGGTTTGCTTGCCTGGTAGATCAACAGAGGGGCACTGCTCCTCAGACAGGTACTCTGGAACACTCTCCGGAGCAGGACCTATCGAGAAGGAACGGTGTCGACAATCAAAACACAATCATATGCAACAACTTGATGCATGAATATGGCATGTAGATGTGATGTTGTTTGAGCTAATGCAGCTAGCATTCTATTTGGATGTAGTCCATTTGAATCAAGGATTCAAATGCAATTCCAAGTAAGCTCTTAAAATGCCATTTACATGTTTTCACTTATACAGTAGGTATAAGTTGGTTTGTCATGCATGAAACTAGTACAGATGGAAAGATTGCATTTTTCTGATCATTTTTCATATATAAATTATTTCAATCTGAGCTACGGTTGAATTTCTATCATTTTTTGAAGTTTTGCTAATTTTCTGGAATTTCCTGGATTACTTTTAAACCAGAAAATGATTAACTGCGTCAGCATGACGTCTGAGTGACATCAGCAGGTCAACGTGTCACTCCAAGTCAAACCTGACCAGTGGGACCCATATGTCAGTGTCTAACTAACTAACTTAAGTTAATTAGCACTAATCTAATCCTAATCTAACTTAGTTAAGGCCCTGGGCCCACATGTCAGTATCAGCAGGCTAATTAGTTTTAATTAATACTTAACTAAAATTAGCAGGGGCCTGGCCCCACTTGTCAGCGATCCAGGGGAGGCCAACCCCCTGGTCAGCGGGGTCAAACCCACCGGCCACTCGACGCCGGCGAGGCCAGACGCGGCGGAGGCCTCAGATTTGGTCCTCCGGTGACCAAATTGACAGTGGAGACGTGCTACGCGTAGCTGGGGAGCTGCCGCATCTAGTGGTGTGAGTGGTTGGACACGGGGAGGTCGGAGCTCGCCGGAAGCGAGCTTGCGGCGGCGGCCGGAGCTCGGCTCCGACAGCGGGGCTAGCTACGGAGCGCAAAAGACGGCGGGGTTAGGGGGAGAGTGCGGCGGAGCTCACATCGGATTCGGCGGAGGTGTCAGCGTGCTCGGGGGAGGCCGGAGCTGAGCGGGGCGGCGAGGCGGATCTCCGGCGTCGGGAGGTTGAAGACGAGCTTGGTGAGGCCGTTCGGGGGCTTCCGGTGCCGCGTGGCTCGGTGGAGAGGGCTAGGGCGATGAGGCGGATCTTCTGGGCGCAGTGGCAGGGCGAGGGGTGTCCGGTGGCTACGGTGGTGCTCGTCAGCGGCGGCGGGCGCATTCGAACGCGAGAGAGAAAGCGAGGGAGAGGAGAGGAGAGGACGGGGGGAGAGTGAGAGGGGTACGGGGCGGCGCGTGGCGTCGCGCGGGGCATCCAGTGCGACAAAAGGGAGGACACGCAGGCAGGGAGGGAGGAGGTGGCGCGGCGCGGCGGTGCGCGCGCGTCGGGCACGCGCCCGTCCTCCTAGCAGGAGGAAGACGACAGGGGAGGAGGCGGGCTGGGCCAGCTGCTGGGCTGCGCAGTGCTGGGCCAGCACAGGAGCTGGGCCGCAGGTAGGTCCAGGTAAGGTTTTTCCCTTTTCTTTTTCTTTTCTATTTTTCTCTGACATTTGTTTGATTTAATAAAAATACTAAATCATTTTATTTTCTAATGCCACTTTTTGCAGGAGCTAGTGGTATTATTCCAGAGCTCCTCAACAAATGGCATAATTTTTGGACATATATTATATATATAATGTATATATATCCAATGCAAATAATTATGCATTAATTCCAAATGCCCAAAATAAATACTTATGAGCTCCTAAAAATATTGGTTTGATTTTTATATCTGTCCAATATTTTCAGAGAGCAACATGAGCATTTTCTTGGACCTTTTAGGGGCACTTTTTATTTGGGTCATTTCCAGAGATGATTCTGACGGTTTCACAAATCCTCATTTCAAACTTAAATGGAATTTAAACATGATGCACAAATGACTAACTAGTCTAGGTCATACCAGAACTAGGGATGTGACAACTCGCCCCCACTTGAAAGAATCTCATCCCGAGATTCAGGGGTCGACGGAAAGAAAGTGGGGTACTCCAATCAAAGACGATCTTCTCGCTCCCAAGTAGCTTCTCACTCGGAATGATGAGACCACTGAACCTTACGAAACTTGATGTTTTGACGTCGAGTGACACGCTCTGCTTGATCAAGAATGCGAACAGGGTACTCTCGATACGTGAGGTTATCTTGGAGATCAAGCGTTTTGTGGTCCACTCAGCGTATGGGATCCGAGAAGCAACGCCTAAGTTGAGAGACATGGACGACATCATGCACTCAGGAAAGATGTGGGGGTAGTTCCAACTGGTAGGCAACCTCTCCTTGTTTAGCGAGAATGCGAAAAGGACCAATGTAACGAGGAGCCAACTTGCCCTTGATACCGAAACGATGGGTACCCTTCAAAGGAGTAACCCGAAGGTAAGCTTTGTCGCCAATTTCATAAGTCATATCCTTATGATGACGATCATAGTGGCTCTTTTGACGAGACTGGGCTGTTTTCAAATTCTCACGAATGATGCGAACCCGCCCCAGCTTCTTCCCCGTATACATATATGTCTCCTTGTGCACCACTCTCCTCTTTCTATCTCTCCCACATGCGGACCCGCCCCAGCTCCTTCCCCGTAT
Source organism: Triticum dicoccoides (assembly GCF_002162155.2). Classification (NCBI taxonomy): domain Eukaryota; kingdom Viridiplantae; phylum Streptophyta; class Magnoliopsida; order Poales; family Poaceae; genus Triticum; species Triticum dicoccoides. The sequence continues at coordinate 244,011,514 of NC_041391.1, forward strand.
ACATATATGTCGTGACTCTTTCCATAGCTCCCTAATGTATCATCGTTCTCGATTTCGCACATTGTTCTCTACACCATCTATTCTAGATCTCTCATGAAGTCCCTATCACACACACGATGAGTCGCTTCCCTTGCGTCTCCGTACATAGGCCAATGTCGGACAACATCAACATTGTCTCCCTATCTATACACCATTTATGGACACAAACGACCTCTCTCTCTCTCTCTCTCTCTCTCTCTCTC